>NC_060952.1:47804770-47900167 GCF_022045245.1 Lucilia cuprina | reverse complement strand
GGCTAATAAAATTATGGAGTGATGGAATTTGAAGAATTGTGTTTTGCAAATTACCTTATTTCGAAATGGAGCCGGAAGTTGTACTTATTTTTATCTTGATTGACATTTATAAATAATACAAGAAATTTAAATTTTGCTTAATACTTGACTTTAAATCAAATGTTTTCCAAATGATTGAAACTCAATTCATATCTAATATAAAACGAAATGTTTTCGGAACTCATCAAGTGCTCTAATTCAGCAGATTTTAAGAGTTTTTTACAAATTTTTTTGTCAAATACTTTTTTAAAGGATTATATGCACAAGACCTTTATTTTTAAACGATATCGGGTTTGGAAGTTTATAGAATTAAAAAAAACGCAAGTTTTTTTTACCAATTTTGCATTTTTAAAGTTTTTTTTTTGACAAGGCGCTGACCCCCCTTAATAAAATACAAAAATTGCGAAAAAAAAGTAGTAAGCTCATGTAATTATACACAGTATGGTATATATCTGCATAATGTGTCTGAAATAGGAAGTGGGTACGACAGCAAAAAAAAGTTGAAAAATTTTTTAAAATATTACTTTTTGGCTAGGTACATTTGCATTTACATAGGAAATAATTTGAATTATTGCGTAAATTCAGTTTTTTGTTATTTCGAAATATATGCTAAAATCTTAAGAACTTTTTAAAAAGTATTGCAAAATTTTATTTTTGTGGTTTATAAACCTTTACAAACATTTTATGCATATACATGGAAGATAAAAAGACGCCCAAAGTTGGTCAAAATTATCATAATTTGTAAGTTTTTTTAATACTTTAATGTAAAAAACTGAATTTACGCAATAATTCAAATTATTTCCTATGTAAATGCAAATGTACCTAGCCAAAAAGTAATATTTAAAAAAATTTTTCAACTTTTTTTGCTGACTTCCTATTTCAGTCACATTAAGCAGATATATAACATACTGCGTATAATTACATGTTTGTAAAGGTTTATAAACCACAAAAATAAAATTTTGCAATACTTTTTAAAAAGTTCTTAAGATTTTAGCATATATTTCGAAATAACAAAAAACTGAATTTACGCAATAATTCAAATTATTTCCTATGTAAATGCAAATGTACCTAGCCAAAAAGTAATATTTTAAAAAATTTTTCAACTTTTTTTTGCTGTCGTACCCACTTCCTATTTCAGTCACATTAAGCAGATATATAACATACTGCGTATAATTACATGAGCTTACTACTTTTTTTTTTCGCAATTTTTGTATTTTATTAAGGGGGGTCAGCGCCTTGTCAAAAAAAACTTTAAAAATGCAAAATTGGTAAAAAAACTTGCGTTTTTTTTAATTTTATAAACTTCCAAACCCGATATCGTTTAAAAATAAAGTTCTTGTGCATATAACACCGTCCAACACCATTTTTCACACACGAACCAAACCATATACATACGAAAGCACATAATGTTCGTAGTATAGCTGCGTACTCAGTTTTTCATTTTCTGATCGTTTGTCCTTTTTAAAGGACTTTAAAATTTGAGGTACATACAATTTTCAAAAATTTTTATAAAATATTTTTAGCCACCCTGTTATAACAATATGTGTATCAAACTAAAGAGGACAATGGTAGTATTTTTATCTCGTATTTTGTTTTATTAGTTAAGAATAAAAAGATGTAAAAAATATCCTTATAAAAGTTTATCCTTTATTATCCTTGAAATTTTAAACAAAATTGTTCAACAAAAAATATTCATAATAAAGACATTCGAATGGAGTACAAAAGTCTGAAATTTGGTCTTCATAGCTCCATTTGTTTAATTTGTATAATATTTTTTAAATATCTCAATAAATTAATTAATAAAATTTTCCCCTCTGAAAATTTCAAAGTCTTTTTTTTTTGTTAAAATATTATATAGAAAAATTCGAAATTTGATATTGTGGAACCGAGTTTCTTTATCTCTATGATAAAAGATTAAAAAAATGGAAATTTTGAAGAATATGAAAGGATAAAAATCGATTAAGGATATCTTGCATTTTTTATCCTTTCATGTTAAAACTACCTTCTGGGAAAGTACATTTTCCTTTTTATTTTAACCCAATTATTCCGAACTCTATAGTTATTATAAATTCTATATATCTTTTAAAAATACCTTTGACCTCCCAATAATGTTATCAAAGTAGTTTATTATATAGTTTTCATTAAAAAATACAACAGGGCGAAGATATATCCTGTGCAATTAGTAAACCACGATATACATAAATATTTAAACAAGTTAGGAAAGTATAGCCGGAATGGGCCGATATATTTTAGAAAATAAAATATTTATGTTGAATTTTATTTCAATTGCGACATATTAAAAAAACTAATTTTCTGAAAGTGGGCTAGAGTCAAATAGAGATTAAAGGCCTGCACAAGACAACAATAATGCGACAATTTGTTAAACAAATATCGTGTGCGCCATCATAAGCACCCGAAATTTTTTAACAAATTGTCGCATTATTGTTGTCTTGTGCAGGCCTTTAATATGTATATTATAAAATTAAGAGAAAAGATTTATGTCTACATATATACGCATTTTTTATGTAGCTTTTCATCGTGATATTAATCATTATATTAATTATATTATAATTTATATTTATAATAATATTGCGCTTATCATATTACCCAGAAGTAAATTTTAGAATTCGGAACATGCATGTTTTCATCACTAAGGCCTGTTATCTCAACCACCGGTTATGTTTAATTCGTAGGTATTTTGTCTGAAAACTGTCAATTTAACGTTAGTATAAAAAATTAACAGACATTGAGATAATGGGGTAGGTAATTGGTATAAATAATAAATTAAATTAAACAAAATATTCTCAACAAAATTTTTTTTTAATTTGAATACATCTTAACTTTTAATTTTTTTACAAAGAACGAATAAAGATAGAGACATGAAATTTGGGAGTCTGTAACTCTATATTTGTAAATATAACATATATTTTTTGCTAAAAAAAACTGACTATAGAAAATAAGGATATTAAAGGATTAAACTTTAATAGGACATTTTTTTATTTTTTTTATTTTAACATTTTAAAACTATTTTGTTTATAAAAATACTGTTATTCTCCTCTTTCAATCGATACCTATATTGACCTACTAGACCAAACCAAATTTAAGCTAAATATAATTATACTTACTCTTCCTTTCAAACTTTAAAGTCCTTTTAAAGGAAGAAACGATCAGAAAATAAAAAACCAAAAATGTAGTTTAACTATATAAAGTATGTAGTTTCCAACGTATATGGTCTTCCTCATGTGTGCAACAATTTTTCCCAATTTGTTGTACGGTGTAATCCTTTAAAAAAGTATTTGACAAAAAAATTTGTAAAAAACTCTTAAAATCTGCTGAATTAGAGCACTTGATGAGTTCCGAAAAAAATGTCAATCAAGATAAAAATAAGTACAACTTCCGGCTCCATTTCGAAATAAGGTAATTTGCAAAACACAATTCTTCAAATTCCATCACTCCATAATTTTATTAGCCGTTTTTTCAAGTGGGACCTCGATTTTCCGTGATGGTCGGGAAGCATTCTGTATAATCGATTTTCCCGGTTAATTGAGTGCCAACCTTTTCTACTTGTTTAATAGATATTTTTATTAATTAATAAATGAATATGTACATATTTATATAAAAATGAAATAATTTTTTATATTCATTAATGATTAAAACATATAGAAAAAAAATTTCATGTTATATAATTCATGTTATATTCATGTTATATAATTTCTAAAAATAATCGTTTAATGTTGTTTGTCTCTTATTTTCCAATTTAGTATTTTCGTTTAACGAGAATTCCCATTTTTGATTTGTTCTAACTGTTCATGACTGTTAAAAAATAACAGAATTTTGCTTATAATTACGGATAATAGAGGTAATCACGGTTAAACGATGCTGAAAAATTTAAGTCGATGCAAAAACATGTATTTTTCCATCACGGATAATCAAGGTCCTACTGTAGTTGATTTATATTTGAAAACAATGTAAATATGTGCCAAACATTAAAAGCAATAAGCAAGCTTTAAAGATATTTTGAGAGTATGAAATAACACTCGGGAGAAAAAAAGTACCAATTTTTCCATCCCTGGACCGCATACAACCGTACCCCTCGAATCTGGCCTTTAGGCTCATAATTACGTTAAATGTTCTATTATGGCAACAAAAATCTACAAAACTTAGTTTTATAAAACGATAAGTATCACTAATAATTTTTATAGTGATAGGGCCTCATTTGATCCTAGACCCCATACATACAATAAAAAATGTCTTCAAGGTCAAAATTTACTTGTAATTTCTAATAAAACTATTAAAATCTACATAAATAACTTAGAAGTAGACGTAAATTTCTCTACAAATATTTATAAGGATAGACCCATATCACCTAGGTAATGAAAATTATCATAGGTAATATCGTTCTCGTATTGGAAACAATAGTATTTACCTACTAAATTGTACCTTTCCCTATAATATCGTTTTTTTAAAGAAATTATGATATCGTTTTCGCTATCATGACTTTTAAAAAACGATAGTGAAATTGGCATTCCTAAAATTTTTTTGAATACTCTTTATTGAAGAAAATTATATTTTTCTGCATTTAACACATTTAAATATTTTTTAATAAAATGTTTGTTTCCGTAGTGAGGGTACTAACCAGGGTACAGATAGCGATCGAATTCAATTCGCTCGAGAGCGAGTTTAATTCGAGCGATTTAAATAATTGATTTTCCGGCGAATAAATCTATTCGACTCGCGAGTTTAATTTTTTAACTCGCGATAAGAGTTGAAAATTTAAAGAGCGTAAAAAAGAACTCGCTCGCGATTCGAGTCAAAACGAGTTATTCGCGAGTTTTATAATTTTGTAAATGGAATAAATTAAAATTTATAAGGCATAATCAATTAATATATAAATATGACATAACCAAATAAGTTTTCCATTAAAATTATGTACGCGAATACATATCGAGCCCTTTCCGCACAAAAGACGTAACCGACAAAAACAAAATTTTACAGGAGAGCATTTTTTTAATTATCTTCGAAGTGGGACAAAGCATTACTCCAAAACTCCGTTAATAAATACTATTACATCTAACATATGGGATGCAGTTTGTTTCGATTTTATATTGACGCTATATCCGATTTTTTGTCGCTTACGTCTTTTTTGCCGAGACAAATTCTCTGTTTAAAAAAATATTTTTTGTGTATATCTTTATATAATTTGTATATATCTGAAATTTAATAGTGTAATAAATACTTTTTATAAGAGTTTAAGATCATCTAGCGATGTCTATAAGTCAGTATTTTTGTTGAAAACCAGATAGGTTCCGAACGTTATGAGCTAGAGTGATGAAATTCTCTAAAGATGCTTATTGATATTGTTTTGTTATACCCTACACCACTATAGTGGGGAGGGTATTATACATTTGTGCTGGTGTTTGTAACATACAAAAATTTTGGTCCAATACCCACCTTAAAGTATACCGATCGATTCAGAATCATTTTCCGAGTCGATTAAGACATGTCCGTCCGTCTGTCCGGCTGGCTGGCTGTACATGTAAACCTTGTGCGCAAGGTACAGGCCGCAATTTTCAAGATAATTTGATGAAATTTGGACCAAGCATGTTTTTTGGCACAGGGACGAAGCCTATTGAAAATGGTTGAAATCGGTCCATTATTTCACCTAGCCTTCATACAACCGTACCTCCTGATTTGAACTTTTTATGCCATAATTACGTCAAATATTCTATTATCTCTCTAAAAATTGGCATAAATAAGTTTTACATAAGTATAAATGACACTGCAGATTTTCGTAAGGATCGGCCCTTATTTGACCCTAGCCCCCATACAAACCCCCCTTAAAAAATGTCTTAAACGTCTAAAATTGACTTGTAACCATTTGTATCGCAATGAAACTCAACAAACAAACTGTTATTTAAAAATATATCCTTTTCCCAAATTTACAGAGGATCGGCCCAATTTGACCTATATAAAGCCTCATTTAGAAATTTTAGTTTTTTTTATCAATAAATTGCTTAAATATTTTGGAAAAATATTCAACATAAAAGTTTCTTTATAAAAAGTAAAAATTTAAAAAAAAAATACTCATGGTGTAGGGTATTATATGTCAGCCATGTCCGACTATACTTTCCTACTTGTTTTAGTAATGGACAAAAACGGTTCTTGATTTCGCTTAGCTTCAATGCAAGTACCTCCCGGGAAATAGTCAAAACATTAATAAATATGTTGTTTATATTGCAATCGCTATAAAATTTTGTAGAAGTCGGTTATATATACCTGTAAATTATGTTGGGAAGTATTACAGATTTCAGGCAATATTTGACCCTAGCCTCCATATATGGATCCTATAAGACAATGATTTTTTCCATACAAAAAATAAGTTTACAGTTAATAAATCTTTCAAAAATTAAAAAGGTATGATGAAATTCTACAAAAAACATTTGTTTTTTGTTCGGTCCACAATTAAAGACCATTCTGAAAAACACCCTGATGTCCACATTAATATCCATACATTGTAATACAATTCGCCTTATATCGAATAAATAAGTAAATTCTGGGACTATTGATTCATTGAGAGTCCATATACAGGTCCGCCTTCCGAAATCCACAAATTTTCAACCAAATATAAGAGTTGGTTAAATGGAAATAACATAAATGTAATGTAATTAGTATTTGAATGAATTAAATTCATAAAAAGTTATAGAAAATTATAAATTTTAGCACATAAATTGTAATGGCATAGTGATAATTACATGAATTTATTACAATTATACTCAGATATGTGGCATTTCATTCACAAACAAATTTAATATGTTCATTTGTTCAAATTTTTCTATCAATTTAATATATTTTAAAAGAAAATTTAGACGTAACCGACACCTAGCTGTTACAAAATTCATAAACAGAAAATAAATATGTACTTACGTCTTTCTTCTTTTTCTTGTAAATTTGAAACCATTGGATCTATTGCTATGAAATTTTCAGAGATGATGCTAATAGACCTAAATTATTGATTTCTATAAAAAAACGAAAATTGAAAATCAAGTCGCTTACGTCCATTTTGCAAAATGGGCTTGATATTATGTGTAATGTTAGCTGCACTGAAAATAATCCATGCTTAACTTTACGAAAAAGTTTCGTAACTACTTTTTCGTAATATATAAGAAAATTTCGTGTATAATACGAAATATTTTTTAATCAACCCCTTTTCTAATTTTACGAAAGTACCTGTCGTAATATTTTTTTCGTATAAATTAAGAAACTTTGTTTTCTTTGTTATACCCTTCACTTTCGTGAGAAGGGTATATATAAGTTTGTCATTCCGTTTGTAATTTCTATAATATAATTTTCCGACCCTATAAAGTATATATATTCTTGATCCTTATAGATAGCGTAGTCGATTAAGCCATGTCCGTCTGTCTGTCTGTCTGTCTGTTGAAATCAGTTTTTAGAGGACCCCAGATATCGGCGATGTCTGAATCTTCAATAATTCTATTAGACATGCTTTCGAGAAGATCGCTATTTAAAATCAGCAAAATCGGTCGGTAAATAACGGAGATATAAGCAAAAATCCGAGACAACCTCGAAAAATTTCATCAAAAAATTGTTAAAAAAGCATCAAAAACACTAAAAACACTGTACATAGAAAAAAATGTACACGTGTGTGTGTAGATGTATTTGGTTTTATTCAGCTGTGTATTTTTTTGTATGTTTGGAATTCAAACATACAAAGTATACACAGCAAAAAAATATGATTTGCATTTTTTGTTAAAATAAAATAATTTTCCCTTTTGTTTTGCAAATATATTTTTTGATGAATAGAAAAAAGTATTTAAAACGTTTTCAATAATATGAGAGTAGATTGTGAGTTATTGTACAATAATTTTTGTGCGAATAATGTAAGTTTGAAATTTAAAACTAACACAAATTTTTTCCATGTGCTTTTTAAAACAATTTTTTTTACGATAAACAAAAACAAAATCTACGTCTCGTCAATGTTTACCAGCAATTAATAAGAGGTCGAAGTCGACCGGCTTCGAGTCGGAGCTTAGCCGCCGAACTATATTTAGTTGCATGAGACGCCGCCGAAACATTCGGCTTAAATCGACTCAAATTTTTTTAATGTTTTTATTAAATAGACTGTAAGATCAATTATGTTTAAAATACACTATGGTGAAGGGTATATAAGATTCGGTACAGCCGAATATAGCACTCTTACTTGTTTTCATTTAATATTTAACGAAAGTAACGAATTTTTTTCGTAACAAGATTATTTAGTAATATACAAGAATTATTTTGATTTTACAAAAAAATTATTTTGTTACGATATTTTTTATTTTTTTTATTTTCGTAATTTTAAGGGAGTTAAAATAAACGTAATTTTTAATTTAAAGGAAATTAGGCAGCTAATTTTTATGTTTTTTTTTAAAAAACATAAAAAATTGTTTTTTTTTAATTCGTAATCTTTTCCTAAATTTACAATAATTGTTTTAAAAGAACTAAAATATTTGTTTAAAAAAATCGTAAAATGAAAAAAATTTTTTTCTAAAATAATAAAAATTATTTTGCATTTTACTAAAATATTTCGTACAATTTCGTATATATTACGAAAGAATTTCGTGGTGCGAAACCACGAATCATTTCGTACAATGTACAACATTTTTCGTGTATATTAGGCATGTATTATATTCAGTGGGTTAATGTATTATATTTTCAGCAGATATACGCGAAGAGCAACCTTAAGAGCTCGCTGCTTTTTCCACATTCAAATGTACGTACGTCAATCTCTTAATTTTGAAGTTTTTGATTGAGATACACACAGAAAAATCTCTGATGTTAAACATGAAGATAAGTTCCTGTTTGCTGAATGTGATTTTTTCTGACCGAATGAGTTAAATAATGAAAATGTTAAAAAAGTTTAATCATCGACACAAACTCCTAAACAAATGTTATATCCGCTTCCATGTTATATCCTGACATATAAGCCGATTTCCGTCAATGTCCTAATAATATTTTCATTTAATTGACATTTAGAGCGCTCCATAAGAGTGCAAAACATCATGGAGGATATTTTTATACACATAACAATCCATTATTTGTTAAATTTCGTAAAATCTTCTATTATTTTTTAGTTTTAACTACACGGAGTATATATTAAGGTACAATTTATTTATTAAATTGCAAATAAATGCATTTCTAACATAACAAAATCCAAAATGTAACGCATTTTTGTCATTTGTCATATAGAGTACTGTAAAGTCGAACACTATACAACATTAGATAATGTTACAAACTTTTCATACAATTGGTACGATGGTACTTTTTTTGATACTATTTGATGTGCAAAAATACCGTGATACTCCCGAGTCTTATTTGATACTTTCAGGGCCACAATCTCAATATCTGATTATCGTTAAACCGGTAGTAAATCTTTTTGTATGGGAACTTTCAATACATCGTTTCGAAATAAAAAGAGGTTTCTTTAAAATTTAAAATACTTTTTAAAATTTTTTTGACACTTATTCTCGAAAGTGCATCAAATAAAAGTTGTAGCTAATAAAGTAATATAGTATTAGAATTCTCTTCAATGTTACCAGACAAAATGTTAAAATAGTCGAAACCTTGAAACTAAGTTAGACGCTTCTATAAGATTAAACAATGCTGAGTTCGCATCATACTTCATATTTTCTCCATCACATCTGGAATCTGAGATATTATGTCCTGAGTTTTGAGAAAACGCAATTTTTATACCTTTTCGAGACTTTATAACAGCACCATGACTTTAGCAAAAAAAAATATTTTAGTACTTTGGATTGTAAGAAAGCTTTTTCTGAATACTTTCCCAGAGGTAGGTTTCACATCATATGGGTACCAGCCCACTCGGGAGAAGTCGGTAACGAAAGAGCGAATGTAATAGCTTAAAAGGGAAGGGAGCTCGTGGCAGTTAACCTGACAAACGCAAAACCATTCGACCCAACAAAAGCTGAAATAAAAATATGAGTGTGAGAATCCCATAATACCTATTGGAATAATAAAACAGTGGGTAGAACCACGAAAATCCTATGAGTTGACCCTGATGAGAGCAATACAAAAAATCTCCTAAAAATGAGTTCAGACGTATGTAGAGCATGTGGAGAGCACAGTGAAACTCTGGAGCACTTTCTTTGCCACTACCAAACAATCATCGAAGTTAGATCCAAGTATCTTGGAAGTGATGTTATTCCGGAAATAACATTCCTGACTAACACTGATTGGGAGATTCTTAGGAATTACGTTCAGGAAAATGTGTTTCTGATCACTGAAAAATAGTTCATTCAGTTCTTTTTTTTCATGATAAGGAGCGCACAACAGGCCCGATTGTGGCCTAGGTGTATTTCTTCAGATTTGATGTAGTACACATCTTCCTATCAACCTAACCTAACCTAAGTACTTTGAGATCCAAAAAAGTACTCCCTGAAATATTTTTTGATACTGAAACAAAATCACTATTTCCATCCCTGAAATCTACCGTTAATACTTAGTATTTTTGACATTTAGGAAGATTTCATTTTTGCTAATATTTCTTGAAATTATGTTTAATTGAAAATTAGAAGAAAAAAGATATTTATTAAAATTTTATTTTTAATAAAAAATTGATATTTAAATATAACATTACCTTTAATTTTAAATAAACTTTTCATTCATGTTTTTCAATTTATTAAAATTTTATTGATATTTTAATTTTTTTGTTTCTTTTATTTTTTTCTTTTTTCTTGTGCAGCGTCGTATTTTTTAGTATTATTTAGGAAAAAACAGAGTTGATATTGAAATTGTAGATTGAATAAGTCACAACAAGGAAAGGGAAATAAAATGAATATTCTATACAAGCCAGATACAAAAGTACAGGTATAACGAATGATATAATGTTAGACCCTTTCGTTAAATCGAAAAAATCGTTATATCGGAATTATTTTTTCTAGTAAATTTCTTTATTTAATGGACAAAAAAACGTTGAAATTAATGTATGAAATTATTACTTCAAATTTTATTTCATGTAACTAAGAACAACGCACACGTTTTTCCATATATCATATAAATATACTAAACAAATATATGTATTTTTTGGTGTCCCATACAACACTTTTTAAGACAAAAACCTCTAAAACGACGCATTTTAAAGTACCAAAAAAGAAAATTAAAATAACATTTTTAATGAAAAGATCCTCAGTTCACTACTAGCGATTAAAAATCTTGATCTCAGTATAATATGTTTCAAAAAAATGTTTCTGCAATTCCTTTGAATTGGGTGTCAATAATTCTGTGATTTTGAACTTATCGCGCAAAAAATGATAAAACCCTACACCACTTTAGTGGGAAAGGTATATTGGGTTTGTGCTGATGTATATAACGAACAATAATATTGGTGCTATACCCACCTTAACGTATATCAATTGGCACAAAATCATTTTCTACAGGTCGCATTTTTGAAGATAATTCAATGAAATTTGGTACATTATATTCTATTTTCCCAGGGAAAATGATTAAGATCGGTCCATTATTTCACCTAGCCCCCATACAACTGGACCCCCGAATAGGGCTTTAAGTTCATAATTATGTTTAATATACTCGTATCTCGACAAAAAGCTGCAAAATCAAGTTCTATGCTTGACTTGTCGACCCTCACAAATTCTATACTCATAGGGCCTCATATAAACCTAGACCCTATGAAAAGGCTCCATTGAATTTTCACTTAAATGTCCACAATTTTATTCAACAATAAACGGCTTAAGTATGTCTGAAAAAAGGTACAATTCAACTTAAATGCTTTATTATGACAACTAAATCACATTTTATTTTTGTAAAAGGTGTAGGGTATTATATGGTCGGCCACGCCCGACTATAATCTTACTTGTTAAAATTTTTGTTAGAGCATTTCTGGTCCACAAAACGGCTTTTATTGCTTTAAAAGGGAAATTTAAAATTCGAAAAATTCTGAAATGGACTAATCCAAATTTAACTATTTTGTATAGACACCATCAAAAAATGTATATTACATACTTAAAGGATAATTGAAAACAAATTAATTGTCATGTATTTTCATCATAGTCATAGAAACACGTGGCTAGCCTTGATGATTAGCACAAGGCAGAGATTTTGTTAAGAGGTTGTTAAGAATATTTTTCTAAAGAAGTGGTTGTTTGCTACAATTTGAAACTGTTACAAAGAGTTTGTTGAAAAAGATATTTTCGTAGATGTTATACAATATGTATAGGTGTTTTAAGAGAATTTTTTTGCCTGGTTTTATATGTAAATATATTTTTAAAATTAAGTTAATGAACTCTTTGAACTCAGTAAATCAAAATAATTTAAACTCTCTCGCCTTTCTGATGACAATAATAATCTTCTAATAATTTATATATTAAATATGTTTGCTTTTCAAAATTTAAATTTATTGCTGCTGCCATTGTTATTTTATTATTATTTAATGAGCATGAAATTTATTTTTGGGATTAATATCCCAAAACAAAACATGACTATTCAATTGTTTCGATAAACATTTCTTTTATGGTTTATTTGTTTGTAAAATGTGGTCGATAAATTGACAATAAAAACCTGACCAAAATGTTAATTTAAATATGACAGTTGTCATCATATTTGTATTAGAAATTATGACTAATTGAAACCTCAATTGAAAAGCAAACTACTTATATATGTATTGATTGTGTTGAGGGAAAAATTAAAAAAAAAACAAGTAATATTTCTATATTCGGCTGTGCCGAATCTTATATACCCTTCACCAAGTATGTTTTAAAAAACAGTTTTTATTTATTTTGTATCTCTGCACACATGTCACACATAACATACACACAAACAAATATAAACTGTGGCAGAAAGAAATATTAACCATTGTACTGTAATACCACCGTCAAACTGTATTACCACCCTCAAACAAGTATTAGCTGTATTACCAACATATTACTGCTTTATCTCCTTGTTCTTGAGAACAGAATAGTATCCAAACATACAAAAAATTACACAGCTGAATAAAACCAAACACATCTCCACACGCACATGTACATCATTATCCAATTCACAGTGTTGTTGTTGCTTTTTTAACAAAGCATGAAAAAATGTGGCTTTTTTGATGAAATTTTCAGAGGTTGTCTCGCATTTTTGCTCTCTCTGTTATTTATAGACCGATTTTGCTGATTTTAAATAGCGATCTTCTCGAAAGCATGTCTAACTGAATTATTGAAGATTCGGATCTCGCCGATATCTGGGGACCTCTAAAAACTGATTTCAACAGACAGACAGACGGACATGGCTTAATTGACTCTGCTATCTATAAGGATCCAGAATATATATACTTTATAGGGTCGGAAAATTATATTATAGAAATTATAAATGGAATGACAAACTTATATATACCTTCTCACGAAGGTGAAGGGTATACAAATAGGTGGAGGTGACATGAATGATTGTAGAATTGTAATTTGAAAAAAGAAGAAATGTCACGACAGTTGTATATACAAATAAAAGTATATTTGCTGTTAAAGCGTCTCAAATATGAAAAAAAAAATTCTTATCGTTCTCTATAATAGTCGGAATACGTTTGTAATGTCGAGATTATAAGGTCGATGGAACAAAACTACCCAAATACTTCTTTGAACGTATTTCTAACAGGTATAGTTATATGTTGTCGTAAATATAACTAATATAACCCTGATAAATTTTAGTAGAGGAATATACGTTAACATTAAAGTTATAAACGCAGAATCGTTCATCGTATTTTCAAGTTATTTTCTGAAAGGGAAATTGTATGGAGGGTAATAAGGCAGTATCATTTAGACTTTTATTAAGCTAAGTTTAGTCAAATTTTCTTGACACTCTAAACACTTAATCATCATCATTGGGTGTACGGTTATAAGGAGTACCATACGTTACTAATTTTAAACGAATTTTCTTGACATACTAAAATTTTATCCAACATTTTGAAATGGGGACTATACGCCACTAATATAAGCCGATTTTTTTGACACACTAAACATTTACCCATCATATTGCAAGGGGTACGGTTGTATGAGTGCAGACAAATTAATGGACCGATTTTAATAGGCTTCATCTTTCGAGAATGGTAGAAAGAGGACCATAAACATAATGGAGGACCAAGAGGACCATTAGGACCATAAACATAATGGAGGACCAAGGACCATTAGAAATTCTTGAATGAAAATCAAATTTTTTCTTGATTTGGAAACTTAGATGTGGTTGCCTTAGTTTTATTCATTTCAATCTTTCCTATGTCACCTTTATCAGCGCTATATTCGTGTTTCGAATTCAGTAGTGAGCGTTAAAGACATTTACTGAGGGGGACCTTATATGGGGGTAGAGTTCATTATGAACCGATTGTCATTAAATTCGGTATATAAATTTTTGTTTGTATGAAACTTACTTATATCGAATTTCAGTGCTAAAATCATGTTTTCGCATTTTTAAAACAGTTGTGACTGTTAAAACTGTTTTCCGGGGCTACTTGCATGGGAACTATACGAAAACGTGGACCGATATTGCCCATTTTTAATATCAAATAAACCTTACTTATAGAAAATATTTCTAGTTTTTTTTCGCTTGGCCTCTATCGTGCTTTAAACAGACAGATAGACGGACGGACGGACGGACGGACAGACGGACAGACGGACGTACAGACATGGCTAGATAGTCATAAATAACGACCCAGAATATATATTTATTTTATGGTTCTATGATAAATATTTATATAAAGTTTTTTGATAGTTTTTCATCTCGTTATTTATCTCGTCTGCAAATCTCGTTCAAACTTTTGGGGATGATAGATAATCGATAAAGGAAAACAAAATTTGATAATATGATAAAATCGATTACTCGGTTTTCTAGTTATTCGGGTTTGATAGATATGGCAAATTATCCCTCTTCTACCGTCTGTGCAAAACTTCATCTAACTATTTTGAAAGTTGCGACCTGTAGCGTTCACACCAGTTTTACATGAACACACATAGATGGATGGACAGACGGACTTAGCTAAATTGACTTTGAAAGTCATTCTGAGCCAATTAGTATACTTCAAGATATGAATATAACCAATATTTTTGGCTTTTACAAACATCTACACCGCTATAATGGTTCATATACCAGACGCTATTTCCAGATAGAACAGATAGGAATCCGCTGTTATAAGTCTATTGAAGATCCAGAAACAAACATATACCACCGCTTACCTAATTTTAAGACAAGCTTCAGGCAGATGTCAGAGCAATAATGGGCCATGATGAGAGCAAAATGAGAAAGTAAGTCTAAGATTAGTAGATTGCTACGTAATGTTACGTCTGAATGTTACGTCTGAATGTTACGTCTGAATGTTACGTATTACGAGCACATCTTTACAAAATCGAACGTGCGCATTTAGAAGAATGTACAGTATGTAGAGTGGACACTTTATCACTGTCAGGCTTTCGTCGAAGTAGGATCCAAGTATCTTGGAAGTGATTTCAGTTTTTATACTCACGCAAACAATCGGTACGAAAATCAAATTAATGTTAAATTTGTAACAGATAAATTGCATTTTTTATCTTGCAGGCTTAGCTTTCCTGTAACATATATTTTTAAACCATATATCTCTATATACAACGTGTAATGTAAAATGTAGTTTTCCAATATAAAATTATTATGCAAGAATATGTATGTATTAGATACTGTTTTTATGTCTTTACCATACTCTACATGTTCGTTTTACTATGAATACATATACAGGGAAAGAAGATAAAAAAATAAACTACACCGCATAATTTATGGTTTAAATTAATTTATGTTTTTAAACCAAACATAAACAAGCATGTGTTGATTTTATATATTATAATTTATATACAATTTTTTATTTTTTTCTAACTAAAAATAGACAATATGTAAAGAAATGACTAGTATATAACCACACGTGTGTAAATGTATTTCAGAATATACTACATACATATGTATATAAATATATTTATATGTAACTGCCGTAATGTACCCGACAGTTGGAGGTGACTGGGTAAAACTATTCAGAGTAGCATTGGTGTCTAGTGTTGTGATGAATGTAAGATGCTTCGAGTATTTAAATATATAATTTGTTTATTACCCGGCTAAGTCATGCTGTTATGTTGCTGCTCTTTACGTCTCTCAGAGGCTAGGAGTGAATCGAAGCTAGTCCCGTCTGTGACTACCAATGACCACCTTGAGCTTACAGGATCACAGGTACTTTCGTTAAATACTTGAACTCTTTATCTAAAAAGGATACTTTAAAAGTCATAACTTGTTTAAAAATACGAATATAGCGATGAAATTTGACATAAGTAAGTTTCATGATCCAAAATTACTGTGCAATATTTTATGAGGATCGGTCCATAATTAAACCTACCACCCATATAAGGTCCCCTTAAAAAATGGCTTTAACGCTCATTGATGGTTTAAAAATACGATTATAGCGATAAAATTCGACACAAATAAATTTGGTAAGGATCGACTCATAATTGAGCCACCCCCCTATATAATGTTCCTTTCAGAAAATTACTTTAACGCTTATAACATGCCTAAAAATACGAGTATATAGAATCTATATTATAGATGAAATTCGACATAAGTAAGTTTCATTCGAGTCAAACGAGGTTTGATGGTGTGTATAGAAGATTCGGCATAGCCGAATAAAACACTCTTACTTGTTTTAATATATTTTGGTGTGAGCTAAAAATTACGACAATTTTGACACCTATTTCGACATAATGCGCAAATAATTTTCCTCTTCATCCCATTAAAAATCATATTGTGGACCAAAAATATTCTACAACGATTTTAAAATTATTTTTGTCGTAATCAGTTTAAAATTACGGAAAACAACTGAAATTATAGATTTGAAATGGCCGTTTTTCAAACTTTTTTGACCATAGCTGACAACAAGTTCGCGTTATCATATACGGATTAAACTAATATTCGAGTAATAAATAGAAATATATTTAAAGTAACGTGGTTATATCAACGTTGTTCTATCAACCTTGTGAAACTATGTCCTTTTGCAGGACATAGTTTCACAAGCCATAAAACAATTCCAAAGGGGGGACGGCCTGTCGGATAAATTGATTTTCTTCATACAAGCTTGGAGCACATGAGGACCCCACCCGATTTAACATTTTAATATTAATAGGATAATTCAGGGCGCCATTGCCGAATATGAACGCAGACACTGGGAGGATTTCCTCTGTAACATACGGATAAATGACAAGATTTTTAGGAAAATCAAGAAAGCAGCTTTACTTAACAAACGGAATACAGTAAACGATCTTATTGACTTAGGGGGAAATTTGACATCGGACGATAATGTAAAGGCTGATCTCCTGGCAGACCAATTTTATAACGTACATCAACGTGGACAAAGAACGGACACTGACGCTTTTACTGACTCTGTGAAGGATAGAATTGCATCCCTAGGGCAGGGAGGTCCTTTGACGGTATTTTGAGGCAATACTCTTGCGAATGTCACTGATCCAAATGAACTTGGTTTCATTCGACCAGAGTCAGACTGTCGAGAGTTTTAACGTGAGAACCTGCCGTGTCGGCCTTATCTCACAGTGGTCTTTTTCATCCACAGGGTAGACTTGAGAACGGTCTACCATCGCCCCTTTGTCTTCAATGAAGACTCAGGTGGCAATTTTTGCACATTGGCTATGACCGGTCCATGCGCAAGTACTTTGCTGGAGTACTCGAGCTATCTAATCTCTTGCCAAAGTAGTCACGTTGAAAGACAACCACACTACTATGGCTCTGTTGATTCGGCAACAGCACCTAGAGACGTAACCGGTGGACCGAAGCACGATCCATCAATAAGCCGTAGACATCGTTCTTACTCATAGTGACACGCTGTGGTAAGTCTGATATGAACAGAGTATACTCTGAACATATCTGGACAAGGAAAGAAAATTAATTGGTATCACTTGTATATGATACCTTTCATCCATCATCATTCAACCCAGCACACATCTCATTTATTCGACGCATTCATAGAGAAAAACATACGACACACTCATTTAGATATACGGGTGGATGAGGCCCGCATACCTCTACATTCATTCCGTATCATATACAATTGACTCCAACCCATTTCCAACGCTTAGTCCCACAGTCACTCCTCTGTGGGGTATCTGTTGATTTTCGGCAACAGCACCGAACTTATCCCGAAATATTGACTATTATCATGCATCAGTCTTTTAACCGCCACTTACTCTTCCCGCGAATTTGGGTTTAAACCACAGCCACTACGTGGATCTCGAAGGAACCTCAACCAACTGACCAGCCAGGACATAGTCCTGCGACAAATGGCCACCCGTAGTACCAGATTATGCGGTGCTCTGGTCTGACCTCTGGCAATCTATCCAATTTTTCAATCCCGGTCAGATTGGAGGTATTAGCCACCTCTATATACCCCTGGATTGCAATAACACCAAGGCGGAGGTCTCGCCAAGGTAACATGCCCCCGGCGGGATCGACCAGAGTCAATCGGAGATGCCTTGAGAAAAAGGTCTAATAAAAAGTTTAGTGGATTAAACGGTATCCCAGATTATGTTTTGAAAAAAAAAAACACGCCACAAAGGGCATTGATTGTGCCAATACTGAAACCAGGATCTCACCCCAGGCATTGTGGTAGTTATATCCCTTTTATCACCACTAGGGAAACTGTTTGATTATTTCATACTTACTAGACTGACTGATGGACTGACTGGGGACAATTCCCTCTTAGATTCCTAATTTGGCTTCAGGAAGGGATACTCCACCTCTCACGCACTTATGGTCTTTGCAGATTATGTGTCAAGGGGTCTTGACAAGAGATACCGTACGATGACGGTGAGTCTCGACTTCGAGAAAGCTTTTGACACTGCCTGGCAGGATGGCATTGTCTATAAGCTTATGGACAAGGGTCTCGACATAGGGTTGTGTAGGATGGTGTCTGATTTTCTAAGAGACAGGGAATTTTGCGTGGAAGTGGGAGATTCCCGATACGGTGAGATATCGGTGGTTGCAGGAGTGCCTCAGGGTTCTTTATTGGGTCTTGTATTGTACAATGTCCTCATGAGTGATATCCCCCCGCCTTCTGAAGGCGACCTTCTGCTTTTATATGCAGATGATATCCTCATGGCGGCATCGGGACCGAGGGCCAGGACGGTTAATGCTCGTGTGAACGTATATTTGGCTAGGCTTGCGGAATACTTCTCCAAGTGGGGACTTCATCTGAATGTGAGGAAATCGGTTGCTGTAATGATAAAGGGCAGACGTAAATACCTGTATCTGAACAGTAGGTCATTCATCCCTTCTCTTAGGATTGGGAATGAATGTTTTAAAAACATCCCAATTTGGACATATTTCAATAAAACCCGTTTGCAATCCCATTAATTCAGCAAATTGATAAAAAATACAATTGGGTATTATAAAAAATATAATATTTATAAATAAAAATAATGAAATCTAAAACACTAGTATCACGATTAAATCCAGCATACATAACTTTAATGCAAACGTAAAGCCATGTACTAAAATTTGTAAGGATAGGATGATATTTACCCTTGCCTCCATATAATCCCTCTTTTAGAAAATCACTTTTCCAACAAAATGTTAAAATATTTCCGAATTAAGGTAAACAACTTAAATGCTTTATTATTTAAAATAGTCCACATTTTTAACATACTCAATAGTGTCGGCCAAGAATGGCGGTCATCGTGCTTTATTAAATCCTAGCTCCTTATATAAGTTCGCCTTCAGAAAATTATTTTAACACTGATAAATGCAAAATATAACGAACATAAATTGCTACAAAAATGTTTATGAATAACGATCCACATTTCATCAAAGTTAGAGTATTCAAAACCCGAAAACCGGTTTACCGGTTTTTTAATATTCAAAATCCGACCGGTTCCGAATATTTCATATTTTCGAAGTATTCGACAAGCCGGTTTTTTATATCGAATAACCGGTTTTTTAAATTACCTTATTTTATATAATACATATATGCACAATTATGTTATATATGTTTATAAAAAGCCGATAAAATTACGCAAATATGTAAAGATTTTCAATAAATCGAATGAAAAACAAAAGGGCTCCAATATTTTGTTAAAAACCAAGGGTAAAGAGATTAAGTTAATATCCCACATGATGGAATTCATTATCACGTGAATATGGAAATGTGTAAATCATGATTTTCTAGAATTTTCTTTAATACCTTTTTCATCTAAAATAGCTTTAAAAGAGTTAAATCCGTATTTTCAACAACTTAAGGAAAATTAAAACACAATATGCACAAGAATTGTGTAACAAGTTTATGATAAGACTTAATGAACTCAGAATAAAGTTAGTAAACACCCTTATAGTTTACTCAAGTTCAAGAAAGCACCGAACTAATGACCATTTTGAAATACTCCAACAAAGCAGAATCCAAAGAGTTTGCGGAATTATATAATCGTTTATTTCCACGCATTGAGATGGATGAAGAATTAGTTGATTTCCGATTTAAACAGCACAATAAGAAGTATGCAAAATCCAAGAAAGACCAGAAAACAGCATTCATCATTATATGATAATTTTATATAATGCAACAAAAGAACGGAAAAGCTAGAAATATTTTACATATAACTGCCTTTTAACAATCTGCCCAACTTCAGCATACAAAACAAACAAAAAAATCGATTTCTTTTTGTTAATATTTGTTGAGAATGAATTTTAAAATTGTTTGTTATAAAAATTATTTTAAAATGAAATGTGTTTCATTTTATTCTTTATAATATAAAACCATATACATTACATAAATGCATTATAAAAATTGAATTCCTTGTTAATATATAAAAGAAAACCCGGTTAACCGGGTGTATTCGAAACCGGGTTTGAAAAAAATGGAATTTTTCGAGTTATTCGAAAACCGATTTTTGGAATAGACCAGTTATTCGAATACTCTAAACAAAGCTCCAATATGAAATAACCTTGAAAAATGACTCTAGATTCCTTTAGATTCAGTCGCTGCTGAGAATACAATTTTTATTAGTTTTATTTTAACTCATCTGAACTTTGCCCACAATGTCGGTAGATTTATTTCCATCTTACGGCTTAGGCCATCTCTGCATTAAATTAAATGGGAATTTTATACAGACTTTGGATTGCTTAATAGAAGTTTGTTACGTTGCCAACAGGGCACGTTGAAGCGTCATCATGATTTATCTTTGTAAAATCAGCACACATGTAAACATATATTAAGACACATATTAAATTTTCATTAAACGATGTAAAAAGCAAAGCAAAAATTTCATGAAAGGACGAAAAATTCATTTTTAATAAGTTTGTACTTGCGTGTCGTGTTTGCACAAGTTTGACAATACTGAAGGTTGATGCCACACTAAGGCACGAATTGGATTGTGAAAACTGTACATAAAAACACAATTCTAATCGAATTTTAATGGGAGTCATTGAACATGCGTTAGATCGTTTGTTAAACTTGTGTATGAAAATTTCATTCTAAATATTTTTATTTTAAAAATTCTTCAACATCTGTTGCAAAACAAATGTGTATCCTTTTACCTTTGTGTTTCATAAAAGACAATAACTAAATGCCAAAATAGTAGACATTCACATTCACATACATATGTATATATGGGGATTAACATGCCAATTTAGTACTATCAGGCTCAAATTTTCAGCTCTATCGGTCAAGAAGTGCCGTACTAAGAATGGGTAAAAGTTGGACTATTTGGTCATACAGAGGTGTATTTAGGGTTGGCAATTATTCCTGTTTCAAATTATTCGAAGAAAAACTTACAATATTTTTTTATTCGAGTAGTCGATTAAATTTTAAAAATAATTCGGTTATTCGAACGAAAAACTAATAAAAGTTATTATTCGAATAATTTAATAAAATGTAAATAAAACTTGGCAAACACCTCCAAAATCTTAGTACATCAATCAGTAACTTAGTTCTAATAAATCAGTAACTTAGTTCAATCTTAACCTATTTAAATTTCTCAGTAGATTTAAAAGAGGAAGCTGAGGACTTTACAATGATATATGTATACGAAATATGAGTGCAACTTAACATGTTTTTACACCCACCATCAGAAATGATGGAGGTGTATAGTATTTGCTATTCCGCTTGTAACATATCGAAATATTGGATCCTTATTAGATTCTAAGACGATCCGTCCGTCTGCCTAGAGAGTTGAAATTTTGCAAAAAAATTGTTTGTTTGTTATTGAAAATGGGCAATGTCTGACTACTATTAAACCTAGCCCCCATATAAGATTCCGTTCAGAAAATTACTTTAACGCAGATAACTATGGCGGATGGCATGAATAAAACTAATAAATATAATAAAAATGGCATCTTAAAACATAAAATTGCCAGCAGCCTACGCCACAGAAGCAATTTAAAATGGATTTTGACAATCAGTTTGTGTAAAAAACTTATATGTGTAACTGCCCCGTTATTGCAAACATTAAAAATATTCACACAATCACTTCTAAAACAGAAAGCATTGTATATTTTACATTGCAAAATATAAATTTTTATAAATTGCAAAAAATAGTAAAAATTTCTTCCAATTATAACAGATCTTTTAATTAAATATTTGTTTTAAAAATATTAATGTAATTTTTTGTTCAATATTATAATTAACAAGTAGAAAAGTTAGTCGGGCATGGCCCGAAAATTGCGGCCTGTACCTTGCGCACAAAGTTTACATGGACAGCCAGCCGGACAGACGGACGGACATGTCTTAATCGACTTAAAAAATGATTCTGAATCGATCTACACTATAGTGGTGTAGGGTATAAAAATGTGTAAAAAGTAACAGTAAAATATTCTTCGAATATCCGATTTTTGGAATTTTTTATTTTATTTATTCATTAAAAAAACAAATATTTTTTCTCGATTAATCGAATAATTTTAATAAATTTTATTATACTATTACCTTTTAGAGCTTTGTGATTACTACTTAATTGGATACGATTGGGACTTATGCATATATAAAAATATTTTATCTCCATAAGCAAAGTTTTTGAGTTAAAATATAATTTTTGTTAAAAAAGTTTGCATCCACTAAGTGACCACAAAGCTCTTAAAAGCAATGGTCTAAGCTTTCTTTTGAGTAAAAGTACAACAGCAAAGAGTGGAAAAATAAGTGCCAAAAAACATTTAATTTTTAGGTTAAAAATAATTTCTTTAATTGATATCCCACTCGCAACTTATTATATATTAAAAAAAATAATAATTTTTTCTTTGGAAAGAATGAAGAAAAAGCTATCTGAACTCCTTTGGACAATTTTTGCTAGGCCTATAAGTAAAAATTTACAGTAATTTCAATAAATTCCTGTATGTCCAAAACGTCAAACTTTGATCCCGTCTGATTCAGGTTGAAAATTTGTGTCTGGCCAACTATCCCAAAGTACAAATAACCTTGGTAAGATGTCGGAAGACATCGATTTTTAAAGTTAGGTCACTTGACACTTAGCCGACCATATAACACTCTAAACGATGAGTATATTTTAAAAATTATTTAGTTTTCATAAATTGACTTTTATGCTAAATTTTACCTTAATTCCGATGTACTCAAGCAATATATTTTGTGTTGAATTCACACAAAACATGTAAGTGTAAAGAGAGAAAGCCCTTTTCTTCGTGGCAAGTTTTGTATCGTGTATTAGCTATGCCATGCACTAAACATTTAAATTTTCTCTTATATTATCAAAATTCAAAAAATATATTCTGTTTTATAAGTTAAATAATAAAACTCAACAAATAATTATTATTTTCTAAGTAAAAAATAAAAATCTGAAAATTATTCTTATTTTGTGAACAAAATATAAAAATAAGTAAATAACATTATTCTCAGAGCGAAAAATAATACTCAGAATATAATAATTAAAATCATTGTTGATGACGGTATTTTTCTTAACAAAGATTATGTGCATATACTCCTTGTGGCAATATCAAGTCTCCTTCAATATGATTTTATCTCTAATGAACCATCAATAACAATTAGTTACTTTAGCTGCGACCTGTACTTTGACTACAAAGTTCAGTTGTTTGGGGACTAATTGCAATAATTGACCAATCATAACTATTTTCAATAGAATATCATGTACCAAATTTCATTAAATTGATTCTAATGTTTACATGGACGAATGGGCATAGCTAAATTGACACAGAAAATGATTATCAGGGAAACCAAAATAGGCAAATGCATGTTTTTTGTGGTGCGTCGTATGGACTCATGGATAAGATATTTATACGTTTCAGACCAGTTTAAGAATTTTGGCATCGATTTGTTAGAGCATATTTTTGCATATTTTACCCATAAAAGCATAATTTTGCATGATTTGACTTTTTTAGCATATTTAAGGCATATTTTCGAGTTTTTAGAGCATATTTTACTCTTTTAGTGCATATTTTGATATTTTCGCTTTTTTCGTTTTTGTACATTTTCAAAACTTTATTAAAAAAAAAAATAAAATTTAATTTTTTTATTTTTAATTTTTCAGCCTATTTTACAATTTTGAAAAAATTCGTTTGTAGAACTTAAAAACTGCAAAAAATACATTACTCTCACGAAAACCAATGTTATAGTTTTTTGTTCAATAAATAAAGCATTACATTTTAAATCAGACATAAAACCTATTACTTTGGATTTCATGAGACCAATCCATTTTTATAGTTTAAAAAACTAATTATTGGAATTTATGAAAACACCGATTAAAATGTCAGTTTAGAAGCTATGAATACAATTGGTAGAAATGTGTCAAACTTTGTCATTTGAAATATGTTTTTTGGGGTCCAAATTGTTTCATGTTATTTATTGGTTATCTGAACGTAAAACGGAATTCTATTAAACTAGTTCTTCAAACTATGAGATGAATCAATTATAAAAAATCTTGTAGGATGAAATATGACACTAAACATTTATTATTTCATTACAATTTCTGTCTTCTTGAGCTTTTCAATGTTAAAAAATAATGAAAAATTTTATTTTTAGAGCATATTTTTTAAATTTTAAGAGTATATTTTGCGTTTTTTACGGCATATTTAAAGCGCTTAAAACACTTTTTTAGAGCATGTTTTCGGTTTCCCTGATGATTATAAATCGATTGGTATACTTTAAGGTGGGTATAGATAAGTCCAATATTATTGTGCAAACATATTTATTGTAACAAACATCAGCACAAACTCCAAATTCACTACCTTGCACGCTTGCAGGAGTGTCCACATGTTAAAAATAATAATGGAATTCAAGAAATATTTTACAAAAAATATAAATAAAATGTAAGTTATATTAAAGGAAGTTAATTAAATTACTGATTTCCTCTACAAACTTATAAATAAAACATATTTTGTGTTTATTAAGTGACATTTTTTTTTCATTTTTATTACTTTTAATGATGGTTTAAAAAACTAATTTGGAAAAATGTTCGGCCTAAATAAAATCGTTTAACAATTTTCTTATCTAAATCAATTTTAGGTTCAATGATATCGTTTAGCTCAATTTTTGCAGAAGTATTTCGTATTTTCGCAGTTCGGAAAAATGCAGCTTATATTTATTCTCTAATTAATTTTACATATTAGTTTTCTAAGATTTCAATATAAATATCGAGGGACTATATTCAATAGTCTAATAAAAAATAAAAAAAATTTATATTTCTATAAAAAACTCTCTTTGAAAAAAATTTGTAGAAAAAAGCTCTATCTGATAAAAATTTTGTGAATAATTTTGCAAATAATGCAAAATTTTAAATTCGTTTTATAAAATGATTTCGAATATGGTCGTAAAAATATATTGTAGAAGATAAAACTCATAAATCTTTACGAACTAGCGAAATAAACAGTTTTTTTGCTCTCCTGAAAACTTGTGTTATTTTAGATAGAGACTATTGAATATGATACGATATGATTTTGATTCAAAAGAACGATTTTCTTACTGAATTGCAAATATTTTTATAAATTTTTTGCATAAACTTCAAAGCATATGTATATAGAAATTTCATTATAAAATGGGAAAAATTAAATTGTATATAGTATCGCTAATTTAACGAAAACTTCAAAATCCTTAAGAATGTCAGATAGAGAATTTAAAAACATAATGAGAGATTGACACTACCTTCTATTTTTCTGCTATGTTGTAACATATAGAAAGTTCTTTGAAAAGAAATATGTTTCTCTTTTACTATTTTTGGTTTGAATATTTTTATCGAGTAAAAAGTAGTAAAACAAAATTTGTTCTGTAGTGATTTGTTTGGAAAATTATTTCATACAATTTGTTTTAATTTTTTTTAATATAATGTCAATGAAACAAAATTTACTTGAATTTTGTTTGTTTAATTTTAATATTTTTGAGAATATTTTTTATTTTTCTCCTGTTTTAATACTTTTGAAATGTATTCAAACAAACCTAATATGTGATATCATATTTAAACGGTCGTTAGACTTAAAATATTTTGGGAATTGCTGGAATTCAGAACACATAATTATTATCAATCATTCTGTTTACCTATCTATCTATCTATCTATCTATCTATCTATCTATCTATCTATCTATCTATCTATCTATCTATCTATCTATCTATCTATCTATCCATCTATCTATCTATCTATCTATCTATCTATCTATCTATCTATCTATCTATCTATCTATCTATCTATCTATCTATCTATTTATCTATCTATCTATCTATCTATCTATCTATCTATCTATCTATCAATCTATCTATCTATCTATCTATCTATCTATCTATCTATCTATCTATCTATCTATCTATCTATCTATCTATCTATCTATCTATCTATCTATCTATCTATCTATCTATCTATCTATCTATCTATCTATCTATCTATCTATCTATCTATCAATCTATCTATCTATCTATCTATCTATCTATCTATCTATCGAACGATAATATATAAGTGAATGCTATATAAGGTTTTTTGTCTTAACCAATAAACATTTTCAATGAAAGAATACCTGATCGTGGCTAAGGTATATTTCGGATTTAATGTGGTATACATTCACCTATCAACTAACCTAATTTTGAACGTGGCGTATCTCATATGAAGTAAATCTGGAAAAGTATTAAAACTATTTGAGAAAATTAGTTTTTTATCAATAAATTGCTTTAATATAGAGAACATTTAAGAAAAGTAAATCATATTTAATAATTATAATAGATGTAGGGTATCATATGGCCGTACAACACCTCCCCCCCAAATATAGCTGTGTTAAATGTTCTTTGTATTAAGTACAAAAACATTCAGACATTCTCTAAATTTTTTATATATCATATTTTTCAGAATTAATGCAGGGATGAAAACCTTTCATTAAGCTCGTAATTACTTTTCATGCCTTGTGCAATTTGTTTTATACCAACAACTGAATTATGTGTGTATGTGTGTCGCAAACTGGCGAATAAATCTGTGACCGAATCTCATTCACGTTGCTAACGGATATTGATAAAACACACTGACAGAAACTGTGTACGCCTTTACAAACACACACATACGGTCACAACGATACGACGTCAATCAGTTTCACATAACAGGAAGAAAGCCAAACAAAGTTAACAAACGCATCGATGCCAATGATAGTAAATATAATGAGCATGCATGAAAAGGATTTTATTGTCATTATTACACTGTTGATTTTAATGATGATGCATCAACGTGATATCAGATGTGAGGCAAGCTTGCAGATACAGCATCAATCGACAACTCAAAATGATTATCTCATCAATGAAATGCCGCAGGAGAGAATGGATCAACTTAAAATACCAAAGGACCAAACACTAGTAGTACGACTACCATCTAACACTCTTCTCAAATATAATTCGTACAAAGATGTATCAATACTACATTTTCGTATGCCTCCCGACACACGACGAGCCATGTTTACATTTAAAGCTATTGAAGAATCCAAAAGTGCCTTTCGTAAGTAATTTACCTTTTTTCCCTTTTACAATTTGTATTAAGAATAAATTTTAACATTTGTGTGTGTGTCTTTCAGAACGCAAATGCAGGCCTCGAGATGTAACATTGCACCTAAAGGCCAGTAGTTACCCTGTGATAAGTCCCGAAAATATAACATTTCCTAGAAATTTTCTTAGTGCCGATGAAAGGTAAGCTTTTTTATACATACTTAAGTTAACAATTTTTGTGTTTTAATTTTAAAACAAAAAAAATGTAAAGATAGAAAAAGCGGTAAATACACGGTATTTAATGCTGTCGAAGTATTATCCAATTTAGTTGATAATAAGTGCATGAAGAATCATTTATTTCACAATATATTAAACAAAAATTCATGGATACATAAATATGCTCTTATTCCATTTAAGCAAAATTTCAGTGTCTATTTTTGCAAGTTGCGATTTAAATTTTTACGGAAATTTTTCATGATATCTGAGGATATATTTAAAAAGCTTAACAAAAATAATAATTTCAAAGTTTTATGATGTTTTTATGCTCTCCTGTGTAATTTCCCAAATGGTTCATATGTATATCGAACGTGCGACACTAGCCTAAATTTTTTTTATCACGTCAGAATAGAATATTGTTGTTTTCAGTTTTAATTTCAACAAACAAAAATTTAATGTTTAGAAATAAACAATATTTTTTTGTTTGCAAAAAATATATTATTTTCAGGCTGACTGTTGAGAGTTTTAACGTGAGCACCTGCCGCGTCGGCCTTATCTCACGGTGGTCTTTTTCACCCACAGGGTAGACTTGAGAACGGTCTACCATCGCCCCTTTGTCTTCAATGAAGACTCAGGTGGCAATTTTTGCACATTGGCTATGACCGGTCCATGCGCAAGTACTTTGCTGGAGTACTCGAGCTATCTAATCTCTTGCCAAAGTAGTCACGTTGAAAGACAACCACACTACTATGGCTCTGTTGATTCGGCAACAGCACCTAGAGACGTAACCGGTGCACCGAAGCACGATCCATCAATAAGCCGTAGACATTGTTCTTACTCACAGTGACACGCTGTGGCAAGTCTGATATGAACAGAGTATACTCTGAACATATCTGGACAAGGAAGGAAAATTTCCAATGCTTAGTCCCACAGTCACTCCTCTGTGGGGTATCTGTTGATTTTCGGCAACAGCACCGAACTTATCCCGAAATATTGACTATTATCATGCATCAGTCTTTTAACCGCCAATTACTCTTCCCAACCAACTGACCAGCCAGGACATAGTCCTGCGGGCAACTCGCCACCCGTAGTACCAGATTATGCGGTGCTCTGGTCTGACCTCTGGCAGTCTATGCAAGGACTGTAACCAATTTTTCAGTCCCGGTCAGACCGGAGGTATTGGCCACCTCTATATACCCCGGGATTGCAATATCACCAAGGCGGAGGTCTCGCCAAGTTAACATGCCCCCGGGGGGAAATTATTTTCAGGCTATCAAATGCATTTAAAGCGCTAAAGAAATTATAAAATATAATAAGTGGAGTCCAACCGAACTCAAAATTTCGTTCGGTACCGAACGCCGAACCAGAACTTTGTTCGGTTATCAAAGTTCGGTGAACACGAACTTTTTTCTTTAATGAAAAACGCATTTATGATTAAAAAGTACTAAATTTATAACATTTAAAACCAAAATATAAACATCTGGAAGATTTTTTGAAAAGGGTCTTTAATTAGCAATTGGGTCAATTATCAATTAATTCCGAATCCCAGAGAGTGATACATTTCTAATAACAAATTTTTGTGAAACGCATATATCTTAATACCTTTATTTTTTGGTTTTTGAACGATTCATTTACAATGATATAATTCTCTGTAAGAGCACGCAGAGAAAAAAACATGGTTATGGTTAAAATTATGATTGTAGTCTAAACATATTATCGTTATTGTAACAATTTTAAAATATCTTATTATGATTAAATACTGTCATATATTTCATCATGATATTTTTTTATCCAAGGTGATCAAAATTTGTTTTTTAATATGTATCGACATCATGAATTTTATCGAATCAGTAAAATTTCAGTTTCTAAAAAAAATATATATAATATAACTTACAATTAGCAAATTTCAATTTGCCGATTTATATGAAATATAAAATGAATTTTGGTTCATAAAAAAATTTAAGTATAATTTCATAAAAATACTTATATGGAGGCCATGTCCAAATGTAAACTGTTTTTGTCCATTTTGAATACAAATCAAACTACAACAATAGTTTAGGTCCTATTGTTCGTTTAAGAGACTGACAGTCTGACTGAGAAAATTTTAATGTTACAAATGGGACCAAAGATTTATAGTCGAAACTAGATAATTCAAATTAAATGTTTCACTTTCCTTAGCTTTTTACCATTATGGAATCTTAAAGAAAATTGTATAAGCTTTATCGGCCACTCTTGACCGATATAGTTTTTGACCTACTATCCAATAGTACTAACCTTGTTGCAAATTTCATCAAAATAAAAAAACGTCGATTCTAAAAGTTGGGTAACTTGACACAACGTTAGAGTATTCAAAAAACCGGTCTATTCCAAAAACCAATTTTCGAATAATTCGAAAAATTCCAATTTTTAATACGGTTTTGTATAAAAAAAGCCGGTTAACTGGTTTTTCTTTTTTATTTATATATTAACAAGGAATTCAATATTTATAATGCATTTATGTAATGTATATGGTTTTATATTGTAAAGAATAAAATGAAACACATTTCATTTTAAAATCATTTTTATAACATACATATATTTTTAAAATTAATTCTCAAAAATAACAAGTAAGAGTGCTATATTCGGCTGAGCCAAATCTTATATACCCTTCACCATAGTGTATTTTAAACATATTAGTTTTATAAATTTAAAATTTTTCCCATATACATTATTATTACACCAAAAGAAAAACAAAATGAACAACAACTCAATGACGCCAACAGCATATATTATATATACCCTTCTCACGAAGGTGAAGGGTATAAAAAGAGATCGATTTTTTGTTTGTTTTGAATGTTGAAGTTGGATTGTTAAAAGGCAGTTATACGTAAAAGAATTATAGCTTTTCCATTCTTTTGTTATAAAATTATCATATAATGATGAATGCTGTTTTTTGGTCTATCTTGGATTTTGCATACCACTTATTGTGCTGTTTAAATCGGAAATTAGACCTGTATAATTATCAATTTCAAAACATACTTAAATCAACATCAGAATCAACTAATCCTTCATCCAGCTCATTGCGTGGAAATAAACGATTATATAATTCCACAACAAACTCTTTTGATTCTGCTGTGGTGGAGTATTTCAAAATGGTCAATAGTTGGGTTCTTTCTTGAACTTAAGTAAACTATAGGGGTGTTAACTACTTCTAGTGCATATTGTGCTTTAATTTTCCTTAAGTTGTTGAAAAACAATTTAATTTAATTGCTTCGCCCTCTACAAGGATTCAGTAAAATCATTAGATAACTCTTTTAAAGCTATTGTAGATGAAAAGGTATTACACATTTTCATATTCACATGTAATGAATTCTACCTGTGTTTAACATGGGATATTAACTTAAACTCTTTACCGCCTTGGTTTTTAACAAAATATTGGAGCCCTTTTGTTTTTCATTCGATTTATTGAAAATCTTTACATATTTGCGTAATTTTTCCGGCTTTTTATAAACATATATAATATAATTGTACATATGTGTATTATATAAAATAAGGTAATTTGAAAAAACGGTTATTCGATATAAAAAACCGGCTTGTCGAATACTTCGAAAATATGAAATATTCGAAACCGGTCAGTTTTTGAATGTTAAAAACCGGTAAACCGGTAAACTCTATACAATGTCAACTGTATGTATTTACAAGATTTGTTTGAAGTTTTGTCTACTATAATTAACTTAAGTATTTCATTGTTCCTTAATAGCAAGTAGACTGATTATGCTATCTGAAACGGCATTATAATTCGACATTTTCCAAAAACCGGTTTTCGAATAGTTCGAATTCTTGACATTTAAAAAAAAGATTATTATTTTTCAAATTCAGAAAAAATGGTTAACCAGTTTTTATCATAAATAATAAAATCTATTTTATTTTAAAAAATATATGTTTATGTTTAAATTTGATGTCCCGAATTTTTTACAGCGTAAAATATTACAAATTTAGATCGAGTCGTCTGATTTGCATCATTTCTTTAAATATAAGGAACAATGTAATTATAGCTCTTCTAAAATCCCTGTTTAGACAATTTTCATAGGCATTTCTTCTATATTTAATTTAAGTAACCTTTGAATACAAAGCAAATAAAAGTATTTGAAATATCGAGGGACTATATTCAATAGTCTCTATCTAAAATAACACAAGTTTTCAGGAGAGCAAAATAACTGTTTATTTCGCTAGTCCGTAAAGATTTTTGAGTTTTATCTTCTACAATATATTTTTACGACCATATTCGAAATTTTATAAAAAGAATTTAAAATTTTGCATTATTAGCAAAATTATTCACAAAATTTTTATCAGATAGAGCTTTTTTTCTACAAATTTTTTTCAAAGAGAGTTTTTTTATAGAAATATAAATTTTTTTTATTTGATTTATTATCAATAAATAAAAAAAATTATGCAATTTAATGAAGCAATATAAACCAAATTGTTGAAAAAGCAACAGATTATGAGGTTTTGGTCCAAAATCAATGTATCATTCAAATGTATCAATATGGTTAAACACGGCAATAAAATTAAACAAATTTGTATCATAATGAGCAATATCTCGAAAACTATTAAACTGATTTCAAATATTTGTGTTCAGCATGTCCAAATTAGTAAAAATACTTATTTTGCAACAGAAAATTATCCAAAATAATAGAGTTTGAAGCAAAAAAAAATATTTTTTTCTTTTGAAATTTATGTCACTGGTGCGGGATAGTTTACTGGATATTTTGCCATCAAAATCTTATTTTGATGAAAATGACAGATAGAGACTGTTGAATATAGTCCCTCTATATGTTTTTAAAATGTAAAAAATGGGTTATTCGAAAAATCAACATTTAGAAAAAAACAAGTCGACTTCCCTAATATTTTTCAATCAATACATTTTATCTACCTATCAAATTTAAATTGAAAGTAAACTGCAATTGACCAAAAGTACTTATGGAAATACGTACCAAAAGATATAAAAACAAAGGAAAAATTATCCATTCAATAAAATAAAGAAATAAATAAATAAAGAAAAACTTTAAGATTTACTATCTATTACAGAAAAATATTATAACATAGACCAACATAAAAAAACTACTGAACACAAACATAATGTTACACGATTGACTGCAGTTTACAAACTTCCTTAAGACATCCGTTTCCTCTATCAATGATATTTCTTAATTTTTCTTACTCTCTTCTATTCTACGTTCTTGTTTTCTTTTTTGTAATTCACTAACTTCTAAACACAGATATCAATGCGTCTCTATTGCTGGAAATGCCTCCAGCTTATTTTCAAATGCACCAATATGTACTTTACAAACATACATGCATATGTATTAGAGTATTCAATTAATCGGGTTTTGTCTTATTCGGTTTATTCGACAAATAATTATTTAGGGTTTTAAGTTGGCCGGTTAATAATCGGATAATTCAAAATTATTCGGTTAATCGAATAATAGGCAAGTGTGTGTTGTTTTAATAGTTATTTCTTCTCTACAATATTTTTCTTCCAATAACAAACAAACTTTAAATTTAATTCTATTAATTTTTTTTTCTCAAATTTTAGAAATTATTTATTTTGATGTGAAATCCTGTTCTATATATAGAAATTAAGCTTATTAAATTTATGTTTTTAAGATTTATAAACGAGCTCCAAAATTCATACGTTCCAATGAACTAGTGTATAACTATGTATTGCTGAAGAACTTATTAGAAAAGGCGGTATTATTATTTTTAAGATTTCTTCTCAGAAATCTGAAATGATTCTGTGTGAACCCTAAGTTCTAAGAAGTAGATAAATCAGAACAACTTATTACAATGTTTCTGAAGTATTGTTATAAAAATCATCCAATAAATATTGTTTATTTAAGAAAATAATATAGAAAATATATAATAATAAAAAATATTGAATTTTATATAAGATATACATTAATTTTATTGTTTAATAAGAAGTTTTTCTTAATCGGTTAATTGACATAAATTATTCGATTTATTTGTTATTTGAAATTTGGCAATTTTCATATATTCCAGCTATTAATCGTCAAAAATTGATCGATTAACCGATCGACGATTAATCGTTTGAATACTCTAATATGTATACATGTATATACATACATTTATGCATATAAAACATACCCTACAAACATTTGCAAACATCTTTAATACGCCAATATCAGAAAGATGAATTTAGAACTGTAGGTTCAAAAAAAATATGTACTCTTATTAATTGCTCATTTAAAGAGTAGTTACATAGTCCTATGTAATATTTAATGGATTTTCTACAGTAATGGTACCAAAAATTTTAAATCAAAAGTACTGTTCTCTTTGTTTATTACTATGTTAATACCGATCGTTTGCAAAATATTTTTTATCAAAATACTAATTATATGTATAGCCTATTTAAACTATAACTAAATCTAAATCTAGTTTGTGTAACATCAAGAAATATTCATTTGAGACCCAACATAGTATACATATTCTTGTGAAATTCTGAGTCAATATGAGACATGAGATATCTACTTACACGTTAAAAGAAAGAAACAAAACCAAACCCACAAACTCAAAATCGGTGTAAAACGTAAATAGCTATGAACAAAAATGTTTAGACTACCTCTGAAAAAGTAGGTTTTTCCTAATGGTTTCCTCAGTATAGAAGTGATAATTTGATCATTGAAATGTTTCAATGGTTTTTCATTTTAAATACATAGAATTACATGTATGTACATTTGCATTACGAGTGTTTGCAAGGGTGTATGTAAAACATGAATTCTAAAAGAGCAACAGTGAAAAGAAAATAAAACTTCTTCAACTTATTTAAAGAACAATAAAATCTGACAAAATCAATTTCATAAAATATTTGTTGTTTAACACAATGCAATAGATTTTATTTGTTTAAGGAAATATTTATACCCTACACCACTAAAGTGGAGAGGTGGTATACATATCTATTATAGATTTTTAGTATACGGTCGGTATTACAAAACTTTTTATATTCGGGTACTAGCTTATACCCGGTGTGCTTCGCTACCCCTATCGAAATTAAATACATAATCAAAAAAATTATTAAGATAAAAAATGTTTATTATAATTTCTCTTGGTGACAATATATTTCATTTAAATTCTAAAATAATACATTAATGATATCTTTGCTTCTTACTTGCTAAAATTTAATATATACCTCCAGATTAAAGTCCGCCCTTTATCCTCAAAATGTTTAGATAAATATAAATCTAATATATAAGCAAAATTTGATGAATCTAGTTCTATATTTTCCTAGATAAACAATATTTTGTATTTTATTCATAGTCCCCATTCGCTCGTTATACTCTAAATGTTCAGATGAATGTAAAAATTATTCAAGTGAAATTTAATGATTCTATTTCTAACAGTTTCTCAGATATACGAATTTTTCTATTTTATTCATATGGGCGCTGCAAACCCCCTCAGATGAAAGTTTGCTCTGAATATTAAAGTTCTTCGCTAACTGTAAAAGTTTCCAATATAAAGGAATTTTTGTATTTAATTTATATGGAAGGTGCCACGTCCCCTAACGCGAGTCCTCCCACATTATATCCTAAATAATCATATTGACACTAAGGTGGCTCCGAAATTTTAGGACTCTAACTGTTACATTATCTCAAGATTAACGAATTTTTGTATTAAATTAATATGGTAGGTGCCGCTCCCCTCATGGATAGTCCGCCAATTTATTACTTACAATGTTTACATGGATGTTAAAGTTATTCATGCAAAATTTTAAAATTCTAACTGTAATAGTTTCCAACATAAACGACTTGTTATATTTAATTTATACGAGAGGTACCACGCCCCCTAACGCTAGTCCTCCCATATTTTATTTTAAAATAATCATATTGACACTAAAATGGCTCCGACAAAATTTTAGAACTCTAACTGTTACATTATCTCAAGATAAACTAATTTTTGTATTTAATTAAGATGGGAGATGCCGCTCCCCTCATGGGTAGTCCGCCAATTTATTATCCAAAATTTTTACATGGATGTTGAAGTTATTCGTGCAAAAATTTAAGATTCTAACTGTAATAGTTTCCAAGATAAACGAATTTTTGTATTTAATTTATATGGGAGGTGCCGCTCCCCTCATGGGTAGTCCGCCAATTTATTACCCAAAATGTTTACATGGATGTTAAAGTTTTTCGTGCAAAAATTTAAGATTCTAACTGTAATAGTTTCCAAGATAAACGAATTTTTGTATTTAATTTTTATGGGAGGTGCCGCTGCCCTCATGGGTAGTCCGCCAATTTATTACCCAAAATGTTGAAGTTATTTGTGCAAAAATTTAAGATTGTAACTATAATAGTTTCCAACATAAACGAATTTTTGAATTTAATTTATATGGGAGGTGCCACGCCACCTAACGGTAGACCGCCCACTTTTTATCCCATATAATCATATTGACACTAAAGTGGTTCTGACAAAATTTGAGGACTCTAACTGTTATATTATTTCAAATATACGAATTTTATATTTTCTTAATGTGGGCGTGGCTCCTCGCCCACTTGAAAATTTAAAATAAAAAGTAGCCTTTTACCTATACCAGACATACAGAAATACGCTGTGAAAACTTCGGTTTTAAATCCATTTTAATATCTTGATAATTAAGAGAAGAAAATAATAAGTTGGCTGAATGATTAACGGATTTTAAATGAATAAATATATTGGGTATATTTACTAAATTTTTAAGAATATCACGCTAAAAACTATTATAGGCACTCATTTTAATGGCGTGCTATTATTCTCGCCACTGCTCGCCAATGACACGCTAATGTTAAAATCTTCTTTTTTTGCTGGGTATATTTCAAGGAGGCACGATCATATTAAAAATATATTAAACCCGAATATTTAAGATAATATAACAGTTAATGTCCTCAAATTTTGACGGAGCCACTTTAGTGTAAACATGATTATTTAAGACATAAAGTGGCGGACAAGAAGTAGATGTCGTGGCTCCTCCCATATAAATTAATTACAAAAATTCGTTTATATTGGAAACTATTACAGTTAGAATCTTAACATTTTTTATGAATAAGTTTAACATCCGTGTAAACATTTTGATAAATATATTGGCGGACTACCCATGAGGTGAACGGCACCTTCAATATTAATTAAATACAAAAATTTCTGGGAACTAATAGAACTAAATTATTCAAATTTTGAACGAAGAACTTTAATATTCATCTAAACATTTTGAATGAAAAAAAGTAAGAGTGCTATTTTAAACATATTAGTTTTATAAATTATAAATTTTTTCCCGACTACATTATTATTACACCAAAAGCAAAACAAAATGAACAACAACGCTAAACAAAATAGAAAACAAATTACACAAGGCAATTAAACCAACAGACATCTAAACATACATACATAACAAAAAACAAAATAAACAACGCAATAAAACCAACCTACATACATCCAAATATACGAACAAAATTCACAAAAAGAAAACAAAATACACAACTCAATGAAGCCAACAGCTTCCACCATAAAGAAATAAACACAGATGGCGACATGGCTCTCTTAAAAAAGCTCTCTTAAGCTCTATGACGTCATCAGTGACTAGAACTGATTGTATGATATGAAAATTGTATGTGATTTATAATAGAAAAGTAAATAATTATGTTTAAAACTTATTTATGTGTAATAAAATGAAATGTATTTTACGTTTTATGTTATTATGAATATTTTACTTAATTAATTATTATTACATACTCTTATATTTTTGAATTTCAGGTAAAATTTGGGAATTTTTATAACTTTTAACTTTTAACCGCAATAACTTTTGCGGCTAATGCTAAAAATTATTCACGAGAAGATAATTTTACTTTTATGATGTCAGACAATGTTCACACAAAATATCTTTGATGCGCTATTAAAAGTATTTCATCATTTTAGGATTCAAACAAAAACCGAAATTAAAAAGAGAATTTCCCATATATTTTTAAAGACAATATTGGAAAATATCATGATACAACTATAGTTATATTATGGGAAAATATAATAGCGACTAATCTATTTATTACAGAAATCATTTGGGAATTAAGCTTCATACTAACCCATTTCGAATTGTATATTGTTTTCATAGTTTTCTTTTGAAATGCTCCATGCAGATTTTAGACGTTTTAACGTTAATTTTTTTATTGCGGCAACAAAAACTTATCCTAGCTTTTAAAGGCTAGGATCTGAAGGAAAGCTAAAAAACTTATTGCATATGATTTTTTATTATTATTATTATTGCAATTTTTGGCTGAATACCACATTTTAATTTTTAATTTACTTATTTTTATTTTTTCACTATTTGTTTTCAAATTTCATGTAAAATGTAAGTATTTTACATTTAAAACATAGCAAAACACGCATTGTTGACGTCACAAAAGAGTACATTAAAATAACGCAATTGTCGGCGTCGCAATCTTGTTTATTTCATTCATGCACACCCGTGTACATCTTTTTCCAATATAGTGTTGTTATTATTTATTTAACAAAACATGAAAAATATGACATATTTTGATGAAATTTTCAGAGGTTGTCTCGGATTTTTACTCATATCTCCGTTATTTACCGACCGATTTTGCTGATTTAAAGAGCGATCTTCTTGAAAACATGTCAAACTAAATTATTGAAGATTCGGATCACGAAGTTGAAGGGTATAAAAACAGACTTTCAATAGGGGGCTTCGACCATTGATATTAATTAAATACAAAGTTTCCTATATCTTGAAAACTGGTAATTTGCGTGGCATCACTCAAATGTAACATATTGTAAATATGGAGTTAGAATCTTCAAAATCATTTAGTGTGTTTTTTATTGACATTGCTTTCAAGGTAGAAAAGTACTCTGGATATAGCTATTTATTTAAAAATATTCAATTTAGAGCATAGTAGAAAAAATAAAGGTATAACCGTTCTCTTTCCGTAGCCATATTAAACTTCTGACGTTTAAGCGATTTATTATTTTATGTGTTACCGTATTTACTTTATAAATCCGAGTTTTTTATTTACTTTTTTATTTTATTTTATTTTTTCAATTTAAAAATATAAAATGGAAAATATTTTTCAAACTAAATTAAAATATTAATCAACATAAAATTCTAATAGCAAAGAAAATAATAAAGAAGTTAAAAGGTCCTTGCGGACGGACCTCGCTGGTTTCAAATTTGCTTGTAAGTAGTGCGGGCCATTCTCCCTAAAAACATAATTTCATTACTTCATCTCGGATGCACATATCTTGCGCTGTCAAACATGTCCAAGTAAAAAAATTATATGAATCTTCGAACGGCAGTAACGTTCTAAAGAAGATGTCTTTCTCTGTCATTTGTTTGCAAAAATTCAACGTAAATAACTGCAAGAGGTGTTATTTTGGGGTTTAATGCCAATAAATCATGGTATTATGATATTCAACAATTAATTAAACAAGAACTTGTTGGGTTTAATGTGGTCCGTTTATGAGCTAGCGTTTTTATAAAAATATCGTTAGTGCACACAATTTTAAATGAATAATTTAAAAGTTATACACATTTTTTATTTCTAATTTCCTAAATATGATTTCCCATACTACATGTGTGGCAACGTTTTTCTTTAATTGTTTACAAAAAATACATTTCAATAATTCTTATTTACGTCAAAAAACTTTTCATTGAGAGAGAACGGAGTTACCTTGTTTTCTTTATACCATGATTTAGAGGAAAATATATTATAAAAAATTTTAATGAAAATACCCAAAATAAAGTCATTTAATTTTTTTAGTAAATTGTATCCTATAGTATAAATTAAAAAAAATTTCTACCACTTTTTGATTGAAACTAAGTTTTTTTAATTTATTTTAAAAATCTAAAAGCTGTATGTTCAATTTTTAAACAGTTCTTTCAAAATATATTATTAAGTGTCAGCAAATAATTTTTCGGCAATTTGAAATTAATTTAAGACAGTTTTTTAAATTTGTATAACATAACTTACATGTGTAGGTTAACATGCAGTTAAGTGATAAATTTGGTTGTAATAGTATATTTACACAATTCACAATCGATGTTGTAGCGTTGTATGCGTTGTATGTCAGCAGCTGCTACAATAGTCATAACAATGTTGTTGGTATTTTCTATGCAAAAGCTCTATACAACTCATACGACAATTTTTATATGTTTTTTGAATGTTGTAAATTTTAGTTTATTTCAACATATAAACAAAAATTCAAACGATTTTAGCATAAACAAGTAAGAGTGCTATATTCGGCTGTGCCGAATTTTATATACCCTTCACCATAGTGTACTTTAAACATAATTGATCTTACAGTCTAGTTAATAAAAACATTAGAAAAATTTGAGTCGATTTAAGCCGAATGTTTCGGCGGCGGCTCAAGCAACTAAATATAGTTCGGCGGCGGCTAAGCTCCGACTCGTAGCCGGTCGACTTCGACCTCTGATTCATTGCTGGTAAACTTTGACGAGACGTAGATTTTGTTTTTGTTTATCGTAAAAAAAAATGTTTTAAAAAGCACTTGGAAAAAATTTGTGTTAGTTTTAAATTTCAAACTTACATTATTCGCATAAAAATTATTGTACAATAACTCATAATCTACTCTCATATAATTGAAAACGTTTTAAATACTCTTTTCTATTCATTAAAAAATATATTTGCAAAAAATGCAAATCATATTTTTTTGCTGTGTATTTTTGTTTGGAATCCAAACATACAAAAAAATACGCAGCTGAATAAAACCAAATACATCTACATACACACGTGTACATCTTTTTCTATATACAGTGTTGTTGCTTTTATAACAATTTTTTGATGAAATTTTCAGAGGTTGTCTCGGATTTTTGCTCATATCTCCGTTATTTACCGACCGATTTTGCTGATTTTAAATAGCGATCTTCTCGAAAGCATGTCTAATAGAATTATTAAAGATTCGGATCCCGCCGATATCTGGGGTCCTCTAAAAACTGATTTCAACAGACGGACAGACAGACGGACATGGCTTAATCGACTCCGCTATCTATAAGGATCCAGAATATATATACTTTATAGGGTCGGAAAATTATATTATAGAAATTACAAACGGAATGACAAACTTATATATACCCTTCTCACGAAGGTGAAGGGTATAAAAACGATAAAGTGTTAAGACGGAAATCAAAAACAAGCAGCTGTTTACAAAAACAAAAAAAATAAAATTTTAATCAAAACAGTTTATTTATTAGTTTAAAATGTGAAAAAAGAAAATAAAAGAATTGAAAATTCAAAGAAATTAATTTGGTTTATTTTGCATATTTAATTAATTTAATATATTTTTTATTTTTTTTTCTTTTGACATTGTTATGTGTATTTGTTTTGATTGTTTTTTTTTTTTCATTGAGAACATAAACTTATGACATGCTGCAAAGATCTGTTCACAATAGGGATGCCAAACGGGAATTCCCGATTCCCGAAAATCCCGGAATTTTCGGGATTTGAAAGTACCGAAAACCGGGAATTTTAAAAATGAAATCCCGGAGATTTTAAAATCCCGAAGTGTTTTTCCTCTAAATTTATACATTTATACAAAAATAAGCAGGATCATAAAATTTTAAACATTTTGGACTATTTTTAAATCGAATTACATTATTCATTGAGTAATTAACTTAAGATGACTCTACTAACTTACAAGTGAAATATCAAATATAAAAAGGGCAATAAATAGGCATAGACACTATCGGATATCTAAAAATAAAAAGTAAGAAATTATGATTTAGTTTTCATGATAGCGCATTTGACTTGATTTGTACCTCGCCTTCGATATATTTAACCAATTTATTGTTAAAAATTAATTTTCTGAAATGCGCTTTATATAGGGGCTTCCTCCAAAGCCTCCTATTTGAGGCGATCCTCATAAAATAAATAATATTTATAAATTTACGATAAATTTACGGTCACATAAAATGTATTTACGCTGAATTTCACTATGGCACTAGTCATTTTACGCGGATTGTGGATATTAAAGTCATTTTTTGAAGGGGGGATTTATAAGGAGGCTTGGGTCAAAAGAGGCCTGAAATTTAATAGGGTCTTCAAGGCTAGTATAAAACTTAGTTGTGCCAGTTTTTGTCGATATACGAGTATATTAAACATAATTATGAGCTACTCGGGACAAACCCAATATATCCTCCCAATCCCTCTTAAGTGGTGTAGGATATAAAAAGTACAATAAATAGGCATTGATACGAGTATATTAAATATAATTATGAGCTACTCGGGAAAAACCCAATATATCATCCCAATCCCTCTAAAGTGGTGTAGGATATAAAAAGTACAATAAATTGGCATTGATACTATCGGATATGGGTATATCAGAATATACACTGGCAGTCAACCTGTTAATAAGATGGCGAGATGATAATTCTCTTATTTGGGTAAGAGGACACGATATATAACTGGAAATAATATTGCTAATAAGTTGGCAAAAGCTGGAACTACGATGGCTATACTTGATATAGACCAGTTTTGTAGTATTTCCCTTGTGGCCATTAAAAACCATATATCCGATATTCAGCACAAAACGTTTGGTCACATGAGTGGTGTATTTAGAAAGCACTGTATTTAAATAACTATTTTTTATTGTTAGTACTTTGAATTAATTTGTTTTCCAAAAATTTCACAAAATACTTATGGAAAAGCTTTCTGTATTAGTATACGCATACTTAATGTATTTATATTGTAATATAAAATAGAAAATGTTATTTTAGTCAGTAAATTATCAAGATTTGTTGAAAATTTATTTATATTTTTCGGGATTTATAAATCCCGAAAATTCCGGGATCCCGATATCGGGACTTATTTTAAAAATAAGTCCCGATTGGCATCCCTAGTTCACAATCACTGTTACTACACTTCAGTAGGTACAATATACAACTTGATTGTGAATTAAACAATTATAAGATAATACGTAATGAAAGTGTAAAATGTTAAGAGAGAGTAAGAAGTTAAGAGAGTAGAAAGTAAATCTACTTTCTAAAGTACATAAGCTAGTTTATTGAAATGTTCAAAACGAACGAAAAGTCTCTCAAGTGTTTAAGAAAATCTGATGAAAATTTTAGGTGGCTATAATGTACTTAAGTGCATTTAAAACAATTAAGCCCCATTTGCATACTTACTGTGAGCTTATTTTGACGCTCAAAATATGTACAAAATATTTGTTATAATAAATCTTCTGTGTCATGTATTGGATATAAAATTAAATTATAAATTTTTGTGTTTTATGTCTTATTTTTTTTTGCAAAAGCTTAAGTAATTAATCAAAAATAATATGTAGACCATATTTTACGCGTCAAAATAAAGTGCACAAATTACTTCTGCGGAATTTTAACGAGGTCGTACAGTAAAAAGTTCGGTTATATTTGGTTGTACTTCTCTTGTATTCTATTGAAATGTTGTTAACGTTGATCGTTGTAATCGGCAGAGTAAAAACTTTTTGTGAAAAGTAAATTTTTTAAAAATTTGTAAACAAACTTCCAATGATATTAGAGAACATGTATTAAAACTTCGCGATGAAAGTAAAACTTATCGTGAAATTGGCACTATTATCAACAGAAGTCAGACCACGAAAAAAGTCTACTGTTAATCAGAAAAAACGTTTCGATTATGCAAAAAATACGAAAACAAAGACGTTTCTTTCAGGAATAATGCCCTTTTTAGCGACAAAGTAAGTTCGACGTATTCGGCCAGAAAAAAACCCGTAAAAGTATGGAGAACTAAAAATAATGAGTATGCCGAATAAAATTTAATGTCCACGGTTAAGAACGGAGGGGGTTCGGTGATGGTGTGGGGATATATGGCGTCAAGTGGAGTTGGAAGTTTGGTTTTTATTGAAAGTACTATGAATTAAACTGATTATCTGAATATTTTGAGAAACAATTTTCCAACCAGTGTAGAGAAATTGGGGTTGCAAGGCTCTTGGATTTTCGAGCAAGACGATGATCCCAAGCACACCGCAAATAAAGTGAAAGAATGGCTACTATATCGCACTCCTAAAGTACTGGATCATCCTCCGCAATCATTGGACTTATCCAATCGGGCATTTGTGGGAGCATCTAGACCGCCAGATTCGAAGAAGGACAATTAGCAATAAGGATATGCTAAAATACGTCAAAATGGAAGAGTGGTAGAAAATTTCATCTGACGTAACAAAAAAACAATGCCTCGAAGACTGAGTGAAAGTGCCACATGTAATAAAAAAAATTCATATTTCATATTGAATTTTATCGAAATTAATTTTCCTTTTCATTTTTTCCTTTATTTTCTTTGTGTACAATAAACAAAAAACTGATTCCGTACGGAATGTGCGGCCAACGTCGATTTTTGCTTAAGCAAATAACATTTGACAAAACTCTCTTAATAACATTATAGTTTGTCACATAAATTGTATATGTTTTCGCATATTATGGTTACGCTATTGTGCTTGTAAGACCTGGTTCACACTAGGAAACTTTTTTTGGGAAACTTTTGATTTTTGTGTATGAGAGAAAGACAAAGTAATATCAACCATTTCTTTCTCTCACTCACAAAATCAAAAGTTTCTCAACAAAAGTTTCCTACTTTCAGCATACAAATACATTGATTGTACTTTTTTGACATACGCAAAAAATGCAGAATATAAATAAAGCAAATACCAAAACCCTTCAAATTACTTTCGTGCCTATTTCGCAACACTCTTTTTTATTTTTTTCTCTTCGCCAACAAGCTCGTAAAGCTATGCCTCAAAAGACATAGTCTAATACAGACTTATTACTTAAGCAATTTAAGTAAATATTATTTATAAGGGAGAAAATAATTGATTTTATTCCATAAGTAATTAATAAAGTCATTTCTGACAAAAATGTTTTAACCGACACTGTATATACATACATATTGTATGTACCTACACCGAAATTTTTTCAGATATTTTCATTTTAAAAATATTATATGTTTTTGCTTTGTATTTGCAGGTTTAAAATTTATCATTTACAATTTCAATCGGATGAAATGCAACAACGAATTACTGTTGCTGGTCCACAAGTGGGAAATTGGTTTGCAGTAGCTTTTATTAGCTGGACAGATCCAAACAATGATCGAATTGAACAGCAAGGTAACAAATTTAAACATATTCCCAAAAATCTTAATGTATTCCTTACAGAGTGAAAAAATAAAAGTTTCCGTGTCCATGGTTTTAAAGTTGTATGCCACACGTCAATACCCAGCAGTTCGACAAGAGTCAATGCATACGAAAAATACAGTAATTTCCACTAATAGTTAACCACCTGGATGATCGTAATTCGTATGTTTTTGGTCTTTCGTCACAAATAAACTCTTTGTAAACGAGAATGAAGACAGTCGTCACTTTAGTGTCCCCTTTGTAGGGAGTAGAGTGACGATTGACTTCCTAGTAGGACAAGCCCATGTTAAAATGGTTGGTCACCTGGGTAGTCAGGTGGCTAGGGGCCACCACAAGTGGTAGGTTAAATGGTCAGGTCGGGACTGTCCCGTCGAACTGCTGGGTATTTTCATCAAAATTTGTGTTAGTAATATATTCAACATACACATACACGTTAAAATTTTTGAACAAAATTTTAACGTGTTTACATGCAGATTACGGCCAAACCAACGACTTACATATGTTTTTGTTAGCCAAAAACGAATCAGCTGATTCATCACGGAACGGAACATAGAGACCAACTGAGCCTTAATGCTTAATATTTTTTTACGCAAATAGAAAACTGTTAACTATTGTTTAGAAATACTACAACTATCAATATCTAAATAACTTTTGACTTTATGTTGTTATTAATGAAATCCTTCCAATTATATGAATAGTACGTTTAGACAGTCGTCACTTTAGTGTCCCCTTTGTAGGGAGTAGAGTGACGATTGACTTCCTCGTAGGACAAGCCCATGTTATAATGGTTGGTCACCTGGGTAGTCACGTGGCTAGGGGCCACCACAAGTGGTAGGTTAAATGGTCAGGTCGGGACTGTCCCGTCGAACTGCTGGGTATTTTCATCAAAATTTGTGTTAGTAATATATTCAACATACACATACACGTTAAAATGTTTTTGTAAGCGAAACGAATCAGCTGATTCATCACGGAACGGAACATAGAGACCAACTGAGCCTTAATGCTTAATATTTTTTTACGCAAATAGAAAACTGTTAACTATTGTTTAGAAATACTACAACTATCAATATCTAAATAACTTTTGACTTTATGTTGTTATTAATGAAATCCTTCCAATTATATGTATAGTACATTAACACAAAAACACCATTAATAGTATATGAAAACCAAAATCAACACGTATTCTTCTTATTCTGGAAATTTGTAAACCAAATATGAAAATTCTTTTGTTTATTTTTTTTATTTCATATTGAGAAAATGTTTTGTTACTTTTCAATAATTTTGGTAAATTAACATCATATACAGACCTTTAAAAAATAACAATAACAACATTCTTTAAGGCTCGTCACAACATTCTTTAAGGCTCGTCACAACATTATATATATGTATGTACATTAGACCGTCTCACAAAAAATGGTGCTTGAGTTAACCCCTCTTAAAATATACGCTGTAATATCATATTACCTAAAATATTTTCGGTTAATTGTTGTTCACTCGTGAGCTGGACAGTTTTCAACAAAATATCGTATGGTGGACACGATTTTGATGTTGTTCGTCCAGCTCACTAAAGGTCATCGCTAGATTTAAAATATTTTGGGAACATCGTAAAACAAAACAGGGTAAATTTTGAGAGGGGTAACAAAAATACGTTTTTGCTTTCATATAAAGTGAGTCGGTTCAATGCACATACATATATTTACAACTACAGTAGTATTCACTGCAGCAGTAATATAACCCAGCAGTTTGACGGGACAGTTCCGAACTGACCACTTAACCTACTACTTGTGGTGGCGCCTAGCCACCTGACTACCCAGGTGACCAACCATTTTAACATGAGCTTGTCCCACGAGGAAGTCAATCGTCACTCTACACCCTACAAAGAGACAGCTCTCGCTTACAAGGGGGACACTAAAATGACGACTGTCTTCATTCTCGTTTACAAAGAATTTATTTGCGACGAAAGACCAAAAACATACGAATTGGAGTCAGCCAGGTGGTTAGATATTAATGGACCTAAAATTTAAAAATTTCAAGTGTCTACTCTCTATAATACTTTGGGACAATAATGTGATGACTGTGTCCGATCCCGCTTACAAAGAAGACACTAAGTAACGACTATCTTCATTCTCGATTACAAAGGGTACATTCTTGACGAATGACCCTAAACATACAAATTACTATCATCCAGGTGGTTAACTATTAGTGGAAATTACTGTATTTTTCGTATGCATTGACTCTTTGTCGAACTGCTGGGAAATAATGAATTCATAGGAGATTTCATTTTAGTTAGTTTGTTTTAGTGCATTATAACTTATAAAGGCTAAATTCAAAAATTAGCACAACTCAAGGATGGAAAAAATATTTTGTTTCAGTATCAAAAAATATTACAGAGGGTACTTTTTTTGGGTCTCAGAGTACTAAAATAATTTTTTTGGTAAAAGTTTGTAATTTTGTAAAATGTTATTTTAGAAAGGGCATCATTACATGTTAATATGCTGAATCTCTGCCCGCCCTTCAATGTTAACCTTTTAGGTATTATTTTATGAAATATGCTGCATTATTTTTTGCCCCAAAAAAATGGATATATTCCGTCCGTCTGTTAATAAGGTCCGAACCGAAATAGGTAGAAGATTGAAACTGATAAATACCTGATAAAAATTTGACATGACACTTATTCATTCATTTCCTTCAAACTAAATTACGAACAGCTTGTGTAATTCGGAGCTAATATTTTGTATGGTAAATCATGTCATTCAGTATGTAATTGGGGGTTGAATGATGAATGAGAGTGTGAATCACGAATAATTGTACCATGTAAACAGGGTCTTTGTCATAAACCTAAGATATCACTAAATGCTTTTGTGCTCATAAGTATAACCAGCAGAGGTACAAATTGCAACAACAAAATAATATGTATTCCCATTGTACTAATATTTATAATAGGGATATAAAATACTTTAAAAGTTCCATATTTTCTACCAAAGTATAATAAGTAGTCTGACTCACATATATGGGAAATTACTCTCTAACATATATGAGGGCCGTGTGAATACGGGTCTCTTGTGAGAAATTTAAACTTGTCAAAATGCTAAAAAGTTTGCCTTACTTTTTGTTTAATTTTCTGAAACTAGTAAAAAATATTTTTTCTAATTATTGACATTTCATTTTTGTTGTTGTTGAATATTAATTTACAAACAGATTTTCAATTTTTAGTATTGAAAATTCGAAGAAATTTAAAACTTTATTTTTTATATACTCTGTGTGTTTAGAATGCACCAACACATATACATATTTAGAGCAGATACTTTTTCACTAACACAAACTTAGAGTTAGGTACTGCTGTCAAAGAGTCGGATTACTTATTATGCATCATGAATTCCATGAAAGAACACAGAAAAACTGACAATTTTTGACCTCATGTCCCTCAATTTTCCTCATATTCAAAATATATGTTCTTTCTGCAGCACATAAAACAATTCTGTTTTTTATTTGAAAAAAGCAAGAAACACGTTATTTTCGCGTTTTTAATTTTTCTAAAATTGAAAAAAAAAAAATAAAAATAAAAAAGTATGTAACTTTGAACATCTATAGCTTTAGAAGTGTTTGTTGGATTCAAAGACCAATCGACTGCTTCGGTTGTGTACTTTCATTGCAATATAAGTTTTGTAAACAAAATTTTTAAATTATGCATTTTTGATGCACATGCATTTTTTGAATGCGTTTTTGAAAGTGTTCTCCCTTTTTAAAATTGTTTAAAATTACATAAATCGATAATATATAAGTAGTTTTGCACAAAATATAAAAATATTTTTGTGTGACGACCATAACAACTATATTTTTTGATTTAAAAAAAATCTTCGACATAAAATTTTAAAATTTTATGTCAATAATGACAAGAGACTTATTGAAAAGTTTGAAACCTTAAGGGAAAATGGAACAGCTAAACTTGATATGAAGCATAACAAAGATTGGTTTGTGAATAGAACAGAGAAAATTATACCGACAAATATTCAATGGCTACTGTCACTTGGTTCCAAGTTTGCTTTGCCCAATACGAGGGAAACATTCCCATTATTCAAATGCATCACCGATGGCGAACAATGCATACAGACGATTGAGGATAAAGAACAGCAAGAGATATCGAGAGCAAAATTTGTTACATTAATTGATGACCACATGAGAAAATCGAAAATGAACGCAAGGGATAAACTGATATTGAATACAGTGGTTCAATGTGAAAAATATTTGGAGGCAAATAATGATATAATTATATTGAACTCAGATAAGGGTAATAAGACGGTGGCAATGACTAAAGACGATTATAATACAAAGATGATGGATATCATCAAGGACATGTGTACATATAGACGCCTTAAAAAAGATCCTACACTTAGTCTTCAGAATAAGAACAACATCCTTGTGGAAAAATTATACAAGCTTAATGTTATAAATTTACTTGACAAAAACAAATTGACAACAAGGATTGCTATAGCCCCAAGGATATATGGTCTCCCAAAGATCCATAAGAAGGATATGCCATTACGTCCTATCTGCTCATCGATCAACTCACCTTCATACAATCTGAGTAAATATATAATTGACATTTTAAGAAAAATGACAAATGATTCTATTTATAACGTAAGAGACGCAAGGGAATTTAAGAATAGAATTGACAACACACGCATAGAGGATGATGAGATACTGGTATCATTCGACGAAGTCTCTTTATTTCCCAGTATTCCAATAAACCTGGCAATCAAGACTATAGACAGAAAATGGCATATGTTAGAAGAACATACGAAAATACCTAGAGAATTATTTATGGATATATTGACGTTTTGTATAAAAGATTGTAGATATTTTAAGTTTAAGGACAACTTTTATGGACAGAACAAGGGCATGCCTATGGGATCCCCAATTTCCCCAATAATTGCCGATATAGTCATGGAGGAACTATTGGAAACAACCCTTGATCAATTGGAGAACAAACCAAGATTAATGACGAAATATGTGGACGACCTATTCGGAATTTTGAAAAAAGATCAAGTGGAAATTACTTTGAGAACCCTAAATGCCTTTCATAGACGTATACAATTTACGTTGGAGAAGGAAATAGACAACAGATTACCATATTTGGATTCAATAATTATTAGAAGAGGGAATATGATTAAGTTGGACTGGTATCAAAAACCGATGGCGTCGGGAAGGCTTATCAATTTCTATTCAAAACATCCTAAGAGAATAATTATGAATACTGCGACAAATTTCATCACAAGAGTATTGGACACCAGCAACACGGAATTTCATAAGAATAACCTTAGTAAAATTAAGAATATTTTACTCAAAAACGACTTCCCATACAAGACGATAAACCATTTGATAGACAACGTTTTAAATAAGGAGAATAGGGAAAAGAGCGAACCATCGAGGAAAATATACCAATCAGTGGAATATATCTCGGGACTATCCGAGAGAATAAAACATTCGGACATATATGACAAAGAAAAATATACACTGGCAATGAAGACGAATAATACAACATATAAATTATTTAATAACATGAAGTCCAAATTAGATAAACTAGATAAATCCAATCTAGTGTATGGAATTAAATGTAATGGTGACGAAACCAACATATGCCAAAAGGTATATGTTGGTACAACGAAAACAAAACTGAGGACAAGATTATCATCGCACAAATCAGATTTAAGAACACTTGACAAACCATTAAATCAAAAAACAGCCCTCGCTGCCCACTGTACAATAACTGGACACCAACCAGACTTTGAAAAAGTGAGAATATTAGCTGGAGAGAACAATCACACAAAACGTTACTTACAAGAGATGCTCCACATTATAAATACACCAACAGAAAAGAGAATAAATTACAAAACAGATACTGACAACTGCGCTCACATTTATCGACATACAATAAATAAATACAGAAACAATAAACAAAAGAATAAAATCAAAACAGTCAGTCATAGAAGATCAAAACATAAACAACAGACGACACTGCATTAAAATTAAATGTAAAGAAATTATTTGTTATTGTTTATATTATATTTGTTTTGTTATTATTTGTTATTGTACTTTATGTATTATTTGTAGAACTTTCCCTGAAGATGACCAACGAAGTTGGTCGAAATATTGGAAACCACAATAAATATTAATTAAACTAAGAACAAAAAAGAGTTTTTAATTTTTTTTTTCTTAATATTTATTTAATGAAAAGACCTCAAGCCGAACAAACCCAACATTTCTGAGAACAACCAAAAGGTCTAGAGAACAAATAAACTAACAATTTTTTCATTTATTAATTAATTTAATATTTCTAACAAATTTTTAAACAGTTTGAAATTCATTTGTAGTGATTTAGATAATTAAACTTGGCTGCTGTAGACATATTTTTTCTTTCTAATTTTTTTTATGCATTATTAATGCAAATAACTGTTAGACGCATTTTTTCTTTTTATTATTTTTTGCATATCTGTAATAATGAAATAAAATTTTATGTATTTTCATAAATACTCTTGTTAAAGAATATTTCTGAAATTGAGTTTTACGTCATTTATGTGTGTGAAATTTAATAAATTAGTTATATTTCTGTTTAAAATACAAAACTCCAAAAACGAAAATGCCTATTAGATGCTGCAATCCTTTTAATGATCTCAATCACAAAAACTTGAAGTACAGATCACTTCGTAAAATCACCAAGCAACAATTAATGGTAACAAAAATTAAGAAAAAAACACAAAGGGTACTCTTTATATTTGCAGTAAATGCACAAAAATTATAAATAACAAAATCGCGGCTAAAAAAATAAATGTTGATGAAAAAATTGAAGATACTATTGAAATGTGTAAATATGAATCTGATTTGGACTCTGATTTGGAAACAAAACATTCTATAAAAACAATAGTAAAGTCGGATTCTCTAAAAAATATTAATAAATCTTTGATACTTTTAAATGACTCACCAATAAAGAAAAGAAAATTAAATCAAATTAAATATGCAAAATTAAAATCTGGAAAAGTGTGCAAAACTTTAAAAAAGGATATTTTTAATATAAGTGATAGTGAAAGTGATTTAAACATCATGCTATTGGAGAAACTAAAAAAAATTTATTGAAACAAGTAACAAGGAAAAAAATTTAGATATTAACATTATTTAGTGATATGCCATCAAGGCAGATAAAAAAACATTTCGATGCTTCAGATTATTTAATTCAAACGGCAAAAAATGTATATCTTGAAAAAGGTGTGTTGGAAAGTCCATCGTCCGTTATTGAAAGAAATCGTTTAAGTAGTTCTACAAAAAAGATAATACTTGATTTTTATAATAATGACGAAGTAAGCCGAATTATGCCTGGAAAAAACGACATCATTACTGTGTGGGAAAATTCTATGAAACACCACAAGCAAAAACGTCTTGTCCTCGGAAATCTTAAAGAAATTTACCAGCTATTTAAAAAACAATTTCCCGAAGAAAAAATTGGATTTAGTAAATTTGCCGAAATGAGACCTAAACATTGCGTATTAGCGGGTTCACCAGGAACACATACAATTTGCTTATGCACAAGTCATCAAAATTTTAAACTATTGGTAGATTGCTTACAAAATTATAAAATTTTAGAAAAAAAATACTTCATATAAGGACTGCATAACCAAAATTATATGTGAACAACCAAATGAAGATTGCTATTTTAAAAGATGCACTCAATGTCCTGGCGTAAATGAATTAATTAAAAATTTAAAGTTAAAATGTGAAGAAAGCGGAATTGAAAGAGTTAAATGTAAACAATGGGTTTGTGTAGATAGAGCCAATTTGGAACATATTGAATTGGATATAAATTGTTTTTTAGATAAATTTGCATGTGCTTTGGAAAAATTACTTAGTCACTCATATATATCAGAGCAACAATCTTCATTTTTTACCAAAAAAAAAAAAAAATAACTTAGCCGAAGATGAAATAATTGTTTCAGTCGATTTTTCAGAAAATTACTCATTTATTTATCAAGACAGTATTCAAGGCGTTCATTGGAATAACGATCAAGCAACTGTACATCCGTATGTTTTATATTTTAAAGAAGATAATATAGTAGTACACAAAAGTTTTGTAGCAATTTCAGAAATTCTTAATCATGATGCTGTCACGTGGAGAATTTTTCAACAAAAAATAGTACAGTACATCAAAGCAAATTATAAATTTGTAAAAACAATAATTTATTTTTCCGATGGTGCTTGTTCACAGTACAAAAATAAAAAAAATTTTATAAATTTAACACACCACGAGAGTGATTTTGGCTTAAAGGCTGAATGGAATTTTTTCGCCACCGCTCATGGAAAGGGACCATGCGATGGTATAGGTGGTACTGTCAAACGTCTTGCAACAAGATATTGCCTACAACATTCATCCGAAAACATTATAAATGCAATTGAGTTTTACAATTGGGCTGTTGCCAATATTAAAAATATAACACTTTTCTATTTTGCTAATCACTTATACAACTTAACTTTAGATAAATGTATTGATAGATTTAATCGTGCTGTAACTATTAAAGGAACTCAAAAATTCCACAGATTTTTACCTATGGATAGCAACAAAATGTTAGTTAAAGAAACTTCTAATTCAGAATCGCATACTATAATGATAATTAAGAAAGGAACTACAAATTATTCAGCATCAAAACATTAAAATTTAAATATGCAATCGCTTTTAAACAACTTATTTTCAATACTGAACTTTTTTATTTCAACACTAAATTATATTATTCCTTATAACTTAAGTTATGTTTTCAATAATAATAATAATAATAATAATAAAATATTTTTATAACGTTTCTGAAAATTAATATTGTTATTATTTGATGAACTACATATTTGCAGTGAATAAAGTGTGGAATTATATGTAATGCATTTGCAACATATTTTAACTCTACACTAATAAAATATTGATACACGATAATATATACTAGCAATCTAAATACACAATATTGTTTAAAGCGCTAAAATATAATTGTTAGTGCATTAAAAAAACAATATATCTACAGCAGTCAAGTTGAATAATCTACATAACTAGTAATAGATTCCAAACTATTTAAAAATTAATTAATGAATGAAAAAATTTTAAAATTTTATGTCGAAGATTTTTTTTAAAAAAATCAAAAAATATAGTTGTTATGGTCGTCACACAAAAATATTTTTATATTTTGTGCAAAACTATTTATATTATCGATTTATGTAATTTTATACAATTTTAAACAGGGAGAACACTTTCAAAAACGCATCCAAAAATGCATGTGCATCAAAAATGCATAATTTAAAAATTTTGTTTACAAAACTTATATTGCAATGAAAGTACACAACCAAAGCAGTCGATTGGTCTTTGAATCATGGAAATCCAACAAACACTTCTAAAGCTATAAATGTTCAAAGTTACATACTTTTTTATTTCAATTTTAGAAAAATTAAAACAGCCGTAAAAATCGCGGTTTTTCAAAATTTAAAAAAATTTATACACATATGTTATATGTATCCCAAATACTATGTATATAGAAAAAAATAAGAGAAATTCGAAGACCCTCGGTCAATTTTTATTTGATTTCTCATGGAATTCAGGATATACTTTGTTTCCTACTACTCAGTTCAAAAAACTCTTGTAGTAAATGAGTAATATGTTTAACAATTGAGGTTAATGTGGGCGCCTTTGTCCAAAAAATAACAATAATTTATAATATTTTCATTACTAGAAATTGATTCGAGCATAACATGTTTTTTCGACCCAACTAATACATAGATATGTGTGTATTTCAGAAACCATTTAGAGTTTATCGCTATTAAGAGCAATTACACACAGATTTAGTTATGGTCTCTAAACATTCCTCTTTATTTCAGGTCTGGCTGCATCATGTGACACATTATTGTTGGCCGAAATGTCGGTGTCACGTTTTCATCCGATAATCATAAATAATGGTCAAGTGCATAATAACACTCTAACGAGCAACAGTGTTGAGCAAACTGCGAACGCTGTAAACATTGTCAAAAATTCCAACAATTCAACTTTATCTGACGTTGATATAAAAGTAACATCTTCAACTACCAGAACAACAGCAAAAACTAATACAACAGTACCTATAACTGAAACGCATATGCAAACACCATCGTCAATCTTTTTTACCCAATCCCCAAATACTGCATCAACTTTATCATTAACATCTGCATCTACATCGACCTCAAAATCATATAGTAAAATGAACACGAACAATAGAAGCAGTTCCACTGCAACCACAAACAATGAAATCATTTACAAATTCTATGTGCCTCGTAACATTGGAGTAGCCACTGCACGCATCTCATTTGCCTATGTGTGTTCACATTGTCCCGATGTCGGCTTTCATATACAGGCAAACGCCTACCCCAGTATTAGAGCAGAAGCTGATAAGAGCCATGAAAGTAATTACATACACAGCACTATTATAAAACCAAATCAAACAGGAGAAATCTCTATTGAGTTTTATGTGCAACCCATGACTTGGCACTATGCCCTACTCAAATTTGTCAGCCAGAGGGGTTTTATGGCTAATTCTATTTTAGGTCAGATACAACCGGTGGACAAACAGAATGAACCAGTGCGACTAAGAAACAGTGAGAACTTGCAACGACTAAAACGCCATGATGATGATGTAACAGCTGCTATGACTGAAGGTAATGAGACGACGACTTTACCGTTTGTAATGCAAATTGATTACTATGAACCATCAGAGCAGGATACAAAAAGTGAGAGTAAAGCAAATGCAAAAAAATATGATGAAATGAAAAATGAAGGTACAAGTAAAAACAATGAAACTGAGACCAGTGATAATAACACGCAAAGTACAAGTGACAAAAAAAATTGGGAACCAAAGCCTTTTCGCGACATTGAGTTTTACCCACTTTTAAGACAAACTTATCGTGAATTTTTTATGTATGACTATGATTTAGTGCCCGATGAAAATGGCACAGTACCATCGTTGTTAAATCTTACTGCTGGTATGCCTGCAGGATTCGCTTTCGACGTGGGTGAAGTATATGATATCGGGGGTACTTTATCATTTGCAGTATCCATGAAACATGGACTGAAAGCCTCTAATCCAGAGGCTGTAAAAGCGATGCCTTCTATTCCTAGCACTAGTGAACGTAGTGGAATTTTAGCGGAAAAGCTCATTGGCAGTCCCAATATGGATTCTAACAATGATGGAGAACAGGACAAGTGGAAGTCGAATAGTAAAAATCTGCCTCGCAGTAATCAAACTATTATTGTTTGCATGCATCTTGGTGAACCTGGAGAGCCTACATGGCCCGATAAATGTAGATATGGTCGACGTCTACTGCCTGCATCTAGTATAGTCAATAACACTGACTCAAATACCAGTACGGGATTAATACATGTGCCTTTTCCCGAAAGTGGTCGGTGGTATGTTACCATGGGTCTGTATTGCCACGGAGCAGAGACAGCATCTCGTGCGACTATCATTGATAGTGTTAAAGATTTTGTTAAAAAGTTTACTCACATGTTGGAATACATGCGCCATCCATGTGCATGTGCATCGAAACTTACACTGTACCGAGAATGTGTCAATGATCCAAATTGTCTTGCAGCTATGAATGAAACTGAGACCCTAAAGATAAAAGAGTGTCTTATGGATTCTAAATGTACTTCAAATCACCTTGAAATGACACAAAAATTTGAAATTCACCATAAATTCGCCACAGAGCAGCACTTTGCTCTCGATAACTGTAGCACATCGGTGGTATTCACCATTTCTTCGAGTCCCTGTGTTGCTGGACGATGTGGTCGTTATGGTCGCTGCTATCATTACATGTCAGGTGGCTTCGTTTTTTCTACATGTGTTTGTATGAAAGGTTACCGAGGTTGGGACTGTACCGAAGACTCTCAAGTTCCCTCCAGTATATCCATTCTAATGGCCTCACTTCTTCTTACGCTTAGCAATCTACTATTTTTTCCTAGTATTTATATTGCTGGTCGCAGACAATTCTACACTGAGGCCGTTATTTATTTCTTCGCCATGTTCTTCTCAATATTTTATCATGCCTGCGACTCGGGAGAAGACGAATACAGTTTTTGCTTAGTTAAAATCGGAGTGTTGCAATTTTGTGATTTCTACTGTGGATTACTGGCCATTTGGGTCACTCTGGTGGCAATGTCTCATGTACGACAACAGTTTGTCTCACTTCTCCATATGTTGGGCGCCATTCTTCTCGCATTTGGCACTGAACTGAATAAACAAAGCCTCTGGGTGTTTCTGGCCCCTGCTCTTACAGGTATTTGCCTTATATCGGCAAGTTGGGGAATGCGTTGCTATAAGTCTCGAAAGTGGTTTCCGGCTCGCCGATATTTAATAGTCTACATGCCATTGGGCACGGTTCTTGTGATGGTGGGCCTAGTATGTTATGCATTCTTGCAAACCAAACAAAACTATCACATCGTCCACTCCGTTTGGCACATGGTTATGGCATTAAGCATCTTGTGTCTATTGCCCTCACGTAAATCATTTATACCGAAATGCTAGCATTCGCCTTATAACCGAGAATTCCTGCTCACTGATCAGGAGTTCTACATGTGAACTTTAGCTTAACACTATGGGTAGCTATAGCGAACTTATATGAAAATATGACCAAAATCGCCTCCCATTGAAACCACCACAGCACCAATAACACGATATTTTCAATAGGTATCAAGAAAATCATATTCATTACCATCGACGCCGTCGTCATATTTATAGTTTATAGTTAGTATTAAGAAATTTATCATTACACCTACTAGATAAAGATCGAAATATATATTTTAATTGTACTCATTGGTACATTTGTGCCTATTAATTTATGTACTATGTATGAAATAGGAAAATATAATAGATAAAGGAAACTTAGTTACTAAAATAACTACACAGTGAGATGGCAAACATGTTTGTTTTCTATTCTAGGATATATAGAATACCTTTAAATGCTTGTACATTACGTTTAAGGATTTACATATGTACAGTATGTAATTTAATAGTAAACATGTACATATAGTTTAGGTATGATATACATACATATATTAATGCATATATTTTATAATGATTAAATAAATAAATCATTAATTTGAAGAAAAAGGATGAAAACGACAAAAATACATAGATAATAACAAACATAGTACAATAGATAAAATAAAAACAGATACTCCAAATTTATTTTTTTATTTACTTACACATTTATAAAGCGCACATTAAAGGTTCCGTTCCTGTATCACAAAACATTCTGCTAAAATAATATAGAGTGCATTAATTTAATGAAATAAATACATGCTTTGGCATACAAACATACCTAAACTAATAAGCAGATATTTAAAAGAAAAGTAAAATATTAAAAAAAAACTTTTATTTCGACTTAAAACAAAAAAATATATTTTTTTTATTCTCAAAAAATTAAAATCAACAATTAACAATTTAAAAAGAATGCAATAAAACCCAGTTTTTCGGTTAACCGGAAACCGATTTATATAAACTAATTTTAACGCAGACTTGTCATAGGAATAATGATCTTTATTATTTGATTCCAAGTTCACTACTTCTGAAGAAGTAATTTTTATGTTCATTTTTATTTTTTAAAAGTTGTTTGAAAGTGAAATTATTTATAAATTATTTTTATTTGCTGATTGAATAATACACATTTTTGAAAAAGGCATTATAGACTTAGGGCCAAACTTTATGTGAAGGATTAGGCATTAAATTAAAATTAATCCTCCGAAGTTGTTTTTGAAAACTCAATTAGTTTATTTTGTTTGCTAATGATTTAAACTATTGATTTAATTTATTGGTAAGTAAAAATTATGGGGACTTTACAATATTTTTTTTTAATTTAAGTTTTCTTTAATTTTCATATTACATTTCAATTGTTTTTTTTAATATGCATTGTTTTGATAACAAATAGTGACGTTTTCTGTTGTTTTGTATGGCAACACTGCGAATTTTAATTTTGTACTCAAAAACATCAAAACAATTCAGTTTTAGATTAGCTAATCTGATTGTTAATTGGCATTTGATTGCCAACTCAAAAACCCTTAAAGAATTCAATTTAACCCATGAGTGCAACATTAAATCTAAATTTTTTTTAATATCTGCAAATATAGTCACTCCAAACGAAACTCGGACCTTTTAATAAAATAAGTTAATGACATATTTTGGGAGAATAATAATATAAAATAACAATTTGTTTTTGTTTTATTGATTAAAAATAAATGTCATTGTTTATAAATGAATATAAACAAAAATAATTAGGTTTAAAAAACTATTATTAAAGCGTCCGATTCTGGCTTGAAACGACTGTTATTATATCGGTAAAGGTATTTTCAGACTAACAATACTGAGTATTACCATACTTCAAATTAAAAAATTATGAAAATAATTCGAATTTTCAAAAATTAATCCGAAAAACACATTACATTTTTTACCAATTTTCAATCGTTTATGCACTTTTCGTTTTTAATATATTTTATACTTTTTGTTTGTTTTTTTATTGTTATTATAAAATACATACCAAATATGTATGCAAATAAAAAGTTTTTGAATTGTTTTAAAAATTTATGAATATATTTTTGAAAATTTAATTACAAATTATGTTTAGACTAGAAAATTGTATTACGATACAAACATTTTTGACAAGTATTTATACTCAGTTTTGTAGTCTGAAAATACCATAACTAAATTTTCGTATAAGAAAGATAAATAATATATTTATTGATAACTTTATGTATACCGGGTAATGTTTTTATGCACAATTGCGTGCAGTAGAATGATAAATGTGAATTGGGTATATAACGATTGTTTTATAGCCAAGAACATAACTACATCCAGAACATTTTGAAGTATTTGGTACTTGTAGTGGTCATGTCTTTTGTATCCTGAAGCTTTAGCAACTAATAACTAACTACTCATGTATTAAATAAAAACTGTTTCTATTATCACTACTACTTATAATAATATTATTGTATATAATCGAAATTAAAATACATAAAATAATATACATATTTGAAAGAGGAATATGTATGTATTTTGGAATAATAAAACTATAAAAAATCTAAACTAAATAATTATAAATTTTTTACTTATTAAGTGAAATGGTGAGTAATATATGTATTTATCGTAGTTCTTAAATTATTATTTTTTTTTACTTTAAATCATTTCTCAATTTAAGCTTTTAAAAAGTTGTCTTTTGATGATTTAATATTTTTTATATGGTGTGACACAAATCCGAATCGGAAATACCAGTTACAAATGGCTCTATGATGAAAGCGGGATGTTTTACCATCCATTAGTAAGCCTAGCAGACGCTCGATTTCCATAGCAAAGTCTTGAAGAGTCTCATTAGCCTTCTGCAGTCTACGATTATATAAATTCAATTTTTAAGAAACAAAATTAAGTATAAAACTATATATGATTTTTTAATTTTGGACATGCATATTTTTTTATCTATATTGGTTCTGATTTTAATATATATAAACATATATATACAGCGGGACCTCGATTTTCTGTGATGGTCGGGACCGGAAGCATTCTCTATAATCGATTTTGCCGGTTAATTGAGTGCCAATTTTGGCTAGTTTTCAATAGATATTTTTATTAATTAATAAATTTATTATAAAAACGAAATAATTCAAAGATTTTATATTCATACATGATTTAAAAATATAAAAATATAATTTTGTCAGAATACAGTAACAGTAGATACGAACAGGATTTCATGTTATATAATTTCTAAAAATAATCGTGTATTTTCCAATTTATTATTTTCGTTTTATGGGTATTCCCCTTTTAGATTTGTTAAAGTTGTTCATGGTTGTGAAAAAATAATAAAATTAGTTTATAATTGCGGATAATAGAGGTAATCACGGTTAAATGATGCTGAAAATTTTGAGTCAATCCAAAATAAAATTATTCACGGATATAGATATGAAATTAAAAACGTAAATGATAAATTTCTAATAACAAACTATTTTTGTGAAATGCATATATCTTTATATCTTTATTTTTGGGTTTTAAACGATTCATTGACAATGATATAAATTTCTGTAAGAGCACGCAAAGAAAAACACGGTTGTGGTTAAAATTTTGATTGAAGTCTAAACATATTATCGTTATTGTAACAACTTTAAAATATCATATTATGATTAAATACCGTCAAAATATTTCATTATGATATTTTTGTATTTATCATAATATTGTTATAATATTGTGATCAAAATTTCGTTTAAAATATGTATCGATATCAAAATAAATTTTATCGAATTAGTAAAATTACAGTTTCTAAAAAAATAAAAAAATATATATAATATAGAGATAATATACTAACAATACTTAAAACAATTCGCAAATTTCAATTTGCGATTTACATGAAATTTTGGTTCATAAAAAATTTAAGTATAATTTCGTAAAAATACTAGTATTTGTAAACCTGTTATGGACGTTAGTCATTTACTAAAGCGAACCTTATATGGAGGCCATGTCAAAATGTATTTTAAATACCAATCAATCTGCAACAATAGTTTAGGTCTTATGGTTTTTTTAGAGACTGGCAGACTGTCTGACAGACATGTCTAGATCGTTTGAGAATAAGGACGTAGGAAATTTCAATGTTACAAATAAGATCAAAGATTTATAGTCGAAATTAGAACATTGGCCGAACCTCACTATTTACCGAACTCCGTATATATAGTCGGGCGATGCTGACTGGTAATACCCTACATAAGTTGTCATAATAATAGCTAAATCGACTCAGAAAACGATTCTGAGCCGATTGGTATAATATGAGGTATATAGTTGTGATCGAATAATATTTTAATGTTTCCACTATGGTGGTGGTTCTAAGTATGTCCTCTTCCTCTTTTCTTTTTTTATATACTTACAGGGATCAATAGGACCCACGTGTGCATCTTTTCCAGCCTGAACTACACACCATGGTGGTGTAGGGTATAAAAAATATCCCTTCAAACATTTAGAAGACAAAACTGTTGCGCATCACCCCAGACGCCATTTAGACGATTTTTAGACGAGAACGCAAATTTTACAAAAACAAAATACAGTGATTTCGAATTTTCATCATCTCGAAAAATACTTGTAAGGTACTTCCGGACGATAGCTAGAAGAGTGCATCCATTTTACTTAAACAAACCCTACAAACATTTTCTATTGCGGAAGTTACCCGTGTGAAACTTCCAAACGTGCTAACAGCTCGCCAGCGATTCTTGTCACCAGTCGGGAAGAACTGATGCCGAGCTGGGGAACGTCTAAGAGTAACGTGGAAGATACTTCTGGAAGACCCACAGAAGAAACTTCTAGATGACTCTTGGAAGTAAGACTCTTCTAGATGTGAGGAAGTCACTTATTGAAGTGACTACTTAGTATCATCTAGAAGTGTTCCTATCTTATCTTCTAGAAGATGAGTTTTCTCTTTTTCTAGAAGACGAGTTTTCTCTTCTAGAAGAAGAATATTCTCTTCTTCTAGAAAATGAGTATTCTCTTCTTCTAGAAGATGAGTATTCTCCTCTTCTTAAAGATAAGATTTCTCTTCTTCTATTTGTATACTCACCAAGATAAAATCTAGAAAAATAAATCTAAATAAAATGAAATTTTATAATTTTTATTGAAATATTTGAAATTAAAATAGTAGAAAAATTATTGATTTAACAATTAATCTAAAAAAGTAATATATGTACATACATTAAACCGACTCACAAAAAATTGTGCATGAGTTAACCCCCTCAAAATATTTGCTGTTATGTAATATGATGTCTAATGTACATACATATTACATATGTATCAAAAATTTAGAATTATTACCTTATAATAAGATAATTTTCAGGAAATCTGTATTGATATTCCAACTGTTGGCTGGTATTAAGGATGCCAAACGGGAATTCCCGATTCCGGAAATTTCGGGATTTGAAAGTACCGAAAACCTGGAATTTTAAAAATAAAATCCCGGGGATTTTCGGGATTTTAAAATCCCGAAGTGTTTTTCCTCTAAATTTATACATTTATACAAAAATAAGCAGGATCATAAAATTTTAAACATTTTGGACTATTTTTAAATCGAATTACATTATTCATTAAGTAATTAATTTAAGATGACTCTACTAACTTACAAGCTGAAATATCAAATATAAAAAGGGCAATAAATAGGCATAGACACTATCGGATATCTAAAAATAATTTATAAAAAATAATTTATAAATAAATTACGATTTAGTTTTCATAATAGCGCATCTGACTTGATTTGTACCTCGCCTTCGATATATTTAAGTAATTTATTGTTAAAAATTAATTTTCTAAAATGCGCTTTATATGGGGGCTTCCTCCAAAGCCTCCTATTTGAGGCGATCCTCATAAAATAAATAATATTTATAAATTTACGATAAATTTACGGTCACATAAAATGTATTTACGCTGAATTTCACTATGGCGCTAGTCATTTTACGCGTTGTGCCAGTTTTTGTCGATATACGAGTATATTAATCATAATTATGAGCTACTCGGGACAAACCCAATATATCCTCCCATTCCCTCTAAAGTGGTGTAGGATATAAAAAGGACAATAAATAGGCATTGATACTATCGGATATGGGTATATCATAATATATACAGGCAGTCTACCTGTTAATAAGATGGCGAGATGATAATTCTCTTATTTAGGTAAGAGGACACGATATATAACTGAAAATAATATTGCTAATAACTTGGCAAAAGCTGGAACTACGATGGCTATACTTGATATAGACCAGTTTTGTAGTGTTTCCCTTGTGGCCATTAAAAACCACATATCCGATATTCAGCTCAAAACGTTTGGTCACATAAGTGGTGTATTTAGAAAGCACTGTATTTAAATAACTATTTTTTATTGTTAGTACTTTGAATTAATTTGTTTTCCAAAAATTTCACAAAATACTTATGGAAAAGCTTTCTGTATTAGTATACGCATACTTAATGTATTCATATTGTAATATGAAATAGAAAATGTTATTTTTGTCAGTAAATAATAAAGATTTGTTGAAAATTTATTTATATTTTTCTGGATTTATAAATCCCGAAAATTCCGGGATCCCGATATCGGGATTCCGGGATTCATTTAAAAATACCGAATCCCGGGACTTTTAAAAATTAGTCCCGATTGGCATCCCTAGCTGGTATACTTCAAAAATTTTAAAATGTTAGGACTCTAAAATATTTTTGTAGTTCTTCATAAATTTTATGATCAATCCATCAAATTGTAAGAGTTATATTTTGGAACGTATTAATCGAAATAAATAAAATAATGTTATAATTAATATTGAATATACATACTTTTGTATTTATTGAAATTACCTGCTATACTTTAAGAAGCAATCAAATTCTCTTATGATCAATACATTTTCCACCAAAGTTTAAACGGTCAGATCTATTTTTTACATTTTCTGCAAATAATCGACATTTTTAATGGAACCGCGTGTTGAAATAAGACAAGACATATATAACTTACCAGATCACTTTTTTATATTTTAATTCTGTTAGAAGAATATTAATAAGGGGTTACTGCATATAGTAGTATATAGGCGAAACTAGCTGTCAAAGAGCTAACTGATGAGAATGTATTAGTAGAAGCACAAAAATAAACACAGTTGTTCAAAAGGTACTAAATAAAAATGTATTTTTTGACGTTATTCTTTGTGTGTTATTAATGAAATTTTATATGGCAGTAAATGAAAATATAAGTTATTTATTTTTTTGAAAAGATCTTAAACATATTATAAATCTTAAAACATATTATAAACACGTCTTTTTATTATTTTTTTGTTGAATTAAAAAAAGTATGTAAAATACTTTTTTAATTTTTAATACTAAAATGTACAGCTTTTCATTTTTCAATTTTAATTAAAATAAAATGTCAAAGAATAAAAAAATATTTTTTTTCGTTTGTAAAATATAAATTGTTTTCGGAGTTTTAAATAAATGAAAAGTGTTGAAAAAAATAATAAACATTGAGTTTAAGTGATAAGAAAAACTAATAAGTGGTACATGGTATTATAATTTAAACCCAAATTTCGAACGAAATCTCCAAATCTGTTCATAAAATGGGAAGAATTTTATAATTTAAAATTGTTTTCCGCGTTAAAAACTCAGTTATTTTTTAAAATAAATATTAATTGCATTTGTTAAGGAATCTGCGAACAGACATATATTTATTGTTGAAAACACGATAGAGTCTAAAAGAAACAAGATAGAAAACTGAAATATTTTGCAAAAATATTTTTAATTGACCCAGTTTGATTGGTATTGAAAATGCGAACTATCGGTCAACGATTTCACTTAGCCTCCATATTATGCCCTATTCAGAAAATTACTATATTGCTTAAAAAAGCATCTATAGCGGTTAAATTCAATATAAAAAAGTTTTATTTGAAATTTATTTGTGAAAATTTATGAGGTTCGGTATATAATTGACTCTATCCCCCATAAAAAGTCTCCTCTGAAAATGACTTTAAAGCAACAAAATTCAACATAATCAAGGTTTAAAGGAACTAAAATATCTCTGTCAGGTTTTATGAGAAGTGGTACATAATTGACCATACGTCTCATATAAGTTCCTGTACAGAAAATTACTTTAGCGCTCATAACTGTCTTCATAATACCACGAAATTTAACATAGTTCCACTTCAGAAAATGAATTTGTTATTTTAAAGTCCAAATTTAAACGTAAAACAAATAAAAATAATGTTGTTTACTTTTTTCTTAATTTGGTTATTTTTTATTCGAATATTGGTTAGAAAATAAATTTTATTGTGGCAACACTGGTGGTAATATCCTCGCAATTTTGCGAAGAAAATTTGATGTTTAGTGAGTGCCTTTAGTTCGTTTTTTTGTTTTTTTCTCTCAGAGCTCGTCTGTGTGAAGAGAATAATACCCTTATTCTATAATTTTTCGTTCGTTTCTGTAAATCAGCCAAGCGCAGAAAGAGAAACTGTTAGTGTAGTGGTAAGAAAATACTAAAAAACACTTAGAAAAAAGATTTGCTAGTTACGCTTGCTATGATCAAATTTTATAAGAAGTAAAATTGTAAATTTTACAGATAAAGCATATTCAAAGAAGAGAAAAATGTTTATTTCTAAACAAAGATTAAAGCTTTTAATGTAAAATGTTTAAAAAACGTATTAAAAATATTGTTTTTATGTATTTTTAATATTATGCATTCCTGAAAAGTTTTTTTGGAGTGTAGGAGTTTTTTGCAAGTTATTTTCTTGTTTGAAAATATGGTTGTTATTTTTACAAATTTTTGCAAGTTTTACGCTCTTGCTATGAGTTTTATTTATGATCGGGTTGTGTACGTGTGAATTGCCGAAAATCTTCGTAATTAGAACAATATGAACGCGCAACGCTGCTGTAAATGTACAGAAACAACAAGTAAGAGTTCTATATTCGGCTGTGCCGAATCTTATATACCCTTCACCATGATGTGTTTAAAGCCTTTTGTACCTTTTGAAGAACGAAAAAGTACCAAAAAGTCCCCATCTATGGGTCCTCAGTTAATCCGGGCCATACAAACATTACATGTTCCTAGGTTCAATATTGTAGAAATTGTAAAAAGTACCTTTTGAAGAACGAAAAAGTTCCAAGAAGTCCCCTTTTACTGGTTCTCACTTAATCCGGGATATACGAACTTAATAACATGTTTCTAGGTTCAATATTATAGAAATTTCAAAAAGTACCTTTTGAAGAATGAAAAAGTACCAAAAAGTACCCTTTCATGGGTCCTCACTTAATCCTGGCCATACATACTTAATTACATGTTTCTAGGTTTAATATCGTAGAAATTGCAAAAAGTACCTTTTGAAAAACGAAAAAGTACCAATAAGTCCCCTTTTATGGGTCCTTACTTAATCCGGGCCATACATACATAATTACATGTTTCTAGGTTTAATATCGTAGAAATTGCAAAAAGTACCTTTTGAAAAACGAAAAAGTACCAATAAGTCCCCTTGTATGGGTCCTCACTTAATCCGGGCCATACATACTTAATTACATGTTTCTAGGTTCAATATTGTAGAAATTGCAAAAAGTACCTTTTGAAGAACGAAAAAGTACCAAAAAGTCCCCTTGTATGGGTCCTCACTTAATCCGGGCCATACATACTTAATTACATGTTTCTAGGTTCAATATTGTAGAAATTGCAAAAAGTACCTTTTGAACAACGAAAAAATACCAAAAAGTCCCCTTTTATGGGTCCTCACTTAATCCGGGCCATACATACTTAATTACATGTTTCTAGGTTCAATATTGTAGAAATTGCAAAAAGTACCTTTTGAACAACGAAAAAGTCCCCTTTTATGGGTCCTCACTTAATCCGGGCCATACATACTTAATTACATGTTTCTAGGTTCAATATTGTAGAAATTGCAAAAAGTACCTTTTGAAAAACGAAAAAGTACCAAAAACTCCCCTGGTTTGGGTCCTCACTTAATCCGGGCCATGCATACTTAATTTCATGTTTCTAGGTTCAATATTATAGAAATTTCAAAAAATACCTTTTGAAGAACGAAAAAGTACCAGAAAGTCCCCTTTTATAGGTTCTCACTTAATCCAGGCTCTACATACTTAATTTCATATTTCTAGCCAATAACAAAACATTAGTGCTGCTCTCGCTCTGCTACTCTTGCTCTGCTGCTCTTGCTCTGCTTTGCTTTTATAAACAAATTACAATAACAATATTTACCGTATTGTTATGTATTTTGTTTTTGTTTTTTGCAGTTTCTGTCTGAGCATGAATAAAAAATCTAAATTTTATATGAAATTTTCAGAGGTTGTCTCGGTTTTTTGCTCATATCTCCGTTATTTATGGACCGATTTTGCTGATTTTAAATAGCGTTCTTGCCGGTCGTATGTCTGATAGAATTATGGAAGATTCGGATCTCGCATATATCTGGGGTCTTCTAAAAACTGATTTCAACAAACATACAGACAGACAGACAGACGGACATGGCTTAATCATCTCCGCTATTTATAAGGATCCAGAATATATATACTTTATAGGGTCGGAAAATTATATTATAGAAATTACAAACGGAATGACAAACTTATATATACCCTTCTCACGAAGGTGAAGGGTATAAAAACGTTAACATGGATATTTTGTATTCTATAAAAATAACAGTTTTAAAATTGGTTTGTGAATTTGATAAACAATTCAAAATTAGCAGATGCCCAATTTTTTTGAGTTTAGAAAAATTTAAAAAATAATTTGTTCGAAATTTAAAAAAAAGTTTGATGTGGAATATAATATATTTTCAATTTTAGTAAATACGGTAACAAAAATTGTTTGTCAAAATTATTACAATTATTTTATTAATTTTTTTAGAATTTGGGAAAAAACTTTTTTCTTTTCTTTTAGTATCGTTTATTTTATACTTTTCGCAAATATTTTTACTTCAAAAACTCACATGGATGCCAAACATGTTCGTGTTATGCTTGCGTTCTCAAAATTCTGTGTCAAAATTCATAAAATCTTATTTTATGTTAAAATTGTCCATACAAAATTTGATTACTCTTGCAGTTGCAATTTCTCGAATATGTGGCTTTTTACTATTTATTTTATATGTATGTGCAAGTAGCACCCTACTTACTTGAAATTTGGAAATAAACAGTATTTCTTTTAGAGATACAGAAAGTCTCTGCGAAAGTTTCAAGAAAATCGGTCCAGCCGTTTATTAGTTAAAAAGTTATAAATGGCCAAAAAAGTACCAAAATCTTTTGGAGACACTTGTAATAATAACAACTTGTTTTATAATTTTAATTTATATCAAGAGTACATTGAAATATTTTATACATGTTTCAAAAAAAAAAAAAAATATTTTTTCATTTATTCATTCTTACTTTGACTTTTCAAATAAATAGAACTTTTTGTTATTTAATATTTTATAAAAATATAATTTGTTTTAATATAAACCCTAACAAATTGGCGACGAGGATTATGGCTCAAGATTCAAAAATCCTAGAACTTTTGGAGTTACAAAGCAAACTTCTTGCAACCCTTACCCAAGGAAATGCATCAAGCATCAATCAAGATTTACTAATGGAAAAATTATCGAACAGCATAACTGAATTTTGCTATGATCAAGCAAATTCATCAACATTCAATAATTGGTATGCTCGTTTTGAAGATATTTTTCTCGTAGAAGGCAAGGATTTGGACGATGCTGCACGTGTGAGACTCCTAATGCGAAAACTAAACAATATTGCTTATGGGCAATACTCAGCATACATTCTACCAAGAAATCCAAGAGATGTCACTTTTGCGGATACGGACAAAATTCTTAAGGATATGTATGGAATTCAAGATTCAATTTTTAGTATTCGATATAAATGTTCACAAACTGTCAAGATGTCACATGAGGATTTAATTTCGTATGGAGCTCGTGTCAACAAACTGTGTGAAAATTTTAAGTTATCTGAGATGAACGCAGATGAATTCAAATGCTTAGTATTTGTTTGTGGTCTACAATCCAATGCAGACTCTGATGTTCGAATGAGATGTCTTTCAGCTCTAGAAGATGACCCTAATCAAAACATTAATAAGCTAATTACTAGTGCTCAAAGATTGCTAAACTTAAAACATGATACAGCAATGGTAGAAGTTAACACACAATCATCCATAAATGCTATAAAATCAAATCCAAAATCAAATGATGATTTTAAAGGTAAGGCGAAGCCAAAAACCCCCTGTTGGAACTGTGGTGCTATGCACTATTCAAAATATTGCACCTATTTGAAACATTTATGTACACAATGTAAAAACATGGGACATAAAGAAGGTTACTGCAAGAATCATCAGTCAGAAAACAAGTTCAGTCATGAAAAGAAAAAGAAATATAACAAGAATCACAAATATTCAAAACCGAAGTCCAATGTTGTTCAAATCAACCGGATTTCGTATGAGTCAAGAAGGAAATTTGTCACAGTCAATATAATACCTAGTTGGAGGACCCCAGATATCGGCGAGATCCGAATCTTCAATAATTCTATTAGACATGCTTTCGAGAAGATCGCTATTTAAAATCAGCAAAATCGGTCGGTAAATAACGGAGATATGAGCAAAAATCCGAGACAACCTCTGAATAAAATAATGTTCCCTTTTGTTTTGCAAATATATTTTTTAATGAATAGAAAAAAAGTATTTAAAACGTTTTCAATTATATGAGAGTAGATTGTGAGTTATTGTACAATAATTTTTATGCGAATAATGTAAGTTTGAAATTTAAAACTTACACAAATTTTTTCCAAGTGCTTTTTAAAATATTTTTTTTACGATAAACAAAAACAAAATCTACGTCTCGTCAATGTTTACTGGCAATGAATACGAAAGTGTTGGTGTTTTACTCTTGCTTGTATACTGTTAAGAACAACAACAAGGTATTGCTAATGTTAAGCGCATATAAGTGTATAGAAAACACACTGTCTATAGCTAACCGCATTTACAAAAACAAAAGAGTACCAAGAGCATAGGGCTTGGGCACCCTTAGTTTGGATGCTGTTGGCGTCATTGCGTTATTTTTGTTTTTGTTTTTCTGTGTTTTTCGTTATGTATGTTTAGATGTCTGTTGGTTAAGATGCCTTGTGTATATTGTGTTTTATTTCGTTTAGCGTTGTTGTTGTTCTTTTTGTTTAGCTTTTGATGTAATAATAATGTAGTCGGGAAAAAATTTAAAATTTATAAAAGATGTTTAAAATACGCTATGGTGAAGATTCGGCACAGCCGAATATAGCACTCTTACTTGTTATTTTGTCGCGTTTACGAAAAAAGTTGTATTTATATTTTTATTTCTTACTACCATCCGGAAGTAACCAAAAGTATACTTCCAGACGGCGAAAACTTGAAATCAATGTATTTTGTTTTTGTAAAATGTGTACTGTTGCCTGACAATAGTCTACAATCTTCACTTCCAGATGAATAAAATACAACATTAATGTGTACACTCTTTGAACTATATTTCAGAAGTGACATAAACTACAAACCAAATTCGGAAACAATGTATTTTGTTATCGTTAAATGTGTGTTCAGAAGTCAATAAAACTGAAACTGAAAAAAATTCAACAGTCATGTTTTTGTTTAAACAAAATGGATGCAGTCTTCTTACTATAATCCGGAAGTAACTTAAAAGTATATTTCTAGAAGACAATAATTGGAAATCAATGTATTTTGTTTTTGTAAAATGTGCGTTCCCGTCGGGCAATCGTCTAGAAGTGTTTCTGACGTGGCGTCTGGGGTGATGCGCAATAATTTTGTCTTCAAAATGTTTGAATGGTATTTATGCTATTTATTAGAGTATTCAATTATTCGGGTTTTTGTCTTATTCGGTTTATTCGACAAATATTTATTTGAGGTTTTACGTTAATAATCGGATAATTAAAAATTATTCGGTTATTCGAACAAAAGGAAACTAGATGTTACTATTGCTTTGTATAATAATTTTCTTCATATTTACCTGACTCCCTTAGAAAAAATAAAAAAACGAAAAAGAAATTAAATTTAAAAACGTTTCGACACAAAAACTTTTAACTACTTTTTGTGACAAATTTTCTTTACGATTTCCAATTCTTACTTGATGATCTTGATGATTTGAAATAAATTATATTATTTCGAAGCAGAGGAACTCACCTTCATTAGAAATTAATATTAATGCCAACTTTTTAATATAAATTTGGAATTCATCTTTTGAAATCGGTTGTCTTTTAAATGTTAAAGTATTTTAAAGAGCCGATTATGAAAAACTGCGTACACAGAGTTAATACTAATGGTCCACAGTTCCCTGTACGTATAGATTTTTTTCATGTTTGAAAATAACTTTTGCACGGTTTATAAACAAAATTATTATTTTCACTTCTTTCACTTTAATTCTATGTTTAGTTCTTCTCAAATATTATAAACCATTCCTGTTTATGTGAAATGCTTTTCTATAGAAAGAAATTAAAAGATATAGTAATTTTACTGCTAAATAGTGAGTTTTTCTTAATCGGTTAATTGATAGAAATTATTCGGTTTATTCGTTATTCGTTTGTATTTTGTCCAGTCATGTTCAGTTTTAGTTATTCATTGTAAAATAAATAAAATTAAAAAGTAAGTTGTCATATTTTACATTAAAATATCATTCTCAGGAAAAATAACAACTCTAAACGGGTTCCACTTCCATTATTTGGTTACTTTTAATTAAATATGTTTTTATATTAAATTTCGTCTCTCTCTCACTTGGTTTAGGAGTTATAAGCATTTAAAGACTTTTTCAAGTTGTACGTTTCGGCTTTCGTTTGATAAACATTGCATTTTTATTTATTTTATTTATTATTTTTAGATTTATTTCAGTTAAATTTTTTATACTAAAAAAATACATTAATATTTTACATAAAGTATTTAAACGCTAGCTGGAATCATTATATTCAAATACATACTACATATATACATAAATTATTTTTTGACTTGGGTCACTTGACACGAAATTGCCCATATATGATATTTAATATTAAAATCAAATATCTTTAATAATAAAAAAGCTTTGGATTTAATTATTTTAATTATAGGTACCTTTTTATTTATTAACACTACATTATCCTACATATAACCTATTATATGATACTAATATTCTTAAGTTTTTGAAAGTGTATAACTTCTTAATTAGAAATGAACAAACAAAAAATAGTATTGTAGTATTATTGTCAAAAGCAATATTCCATTTAGGGTCGTTAAGGTGTTTCTATTGTTAGTCACTCTAAATAATTTAAAAAATAATCAATGACTTAGTAATTTCTGATCTTTATAGACGGTTTAATTCCAAGTTATTTACAAAAGGTAATGTTATTATTGATTCAAAACAATAAATAAATAAATTAATAAATTTTTATTATTTTATTTTTTAAAAAGAGTAGCTAATATTATACCCCCTATTAAAATATTTCTAACCGAATTAAAATATAAAATGTAAGTTATATATGTCTTATTTTATCACGCAGTTCAATTAAAAATGTCGATTATTTGCAGAAAATGTAAAGAATGGTAATACGAGAACTTTATTTTTATTGCTTCCTAAAGTATAACAGGTAATTTCAATTAATTCAAAAGTATTTACATTTAATATTAATTATAACATTATTTTTGTTGTTTCGTTGAAGGATTAATTCGTTGCAAAATATAACTCATACAATTCAATGGATTGATCATAAAATAGTACAAAAATATTTTAGAAACCAACGTTTTACAATTATTGGAAGTATACCAGTCAACAATCGGACGATTAATACAGATTTCCTGAAAATTATCTTATTAAAGGGTAATAATTCTAAATCCTTGGTACATATGTGCATATATTATATTTTTTAGATTAGTTGTTAAATCAATTATTTTTTCCACTGTTTTAATTTCAATTATTTCAATCAAAACTACAAAATTTAATTTTATTGAGATTTATATTTATAGATTTTATCTGGGTGACTGTACAAATAAAAGAAGAGAAATCTCATCTTCTATAAAAAGAAAAATTTAATTTCATGGTTAAAATCGGTCCATTATTTCGACTAGCCCCCATACAACCGTACTCCCAAATAGGGCTTTTGGGCATATAATTAATTTAAATGATCTGTTATATTAACAAAAGTCGTCAAAACTTAGTTTTATAGAACTTTAAATGACACTAGCGATTTTTGTAATGATCGGGCTTCATCAGAAAATGACTTAAAGTCAAAATTCACTTACAAACACTAATAACACTTTTTAATTCTACATAAATAATATTAAAAAAGACTTAACTGCCCCTACCAACATTTTTAAGGATAGGACAATATTTTGGCCTACTCCCCTTTGAGCCCTCTTGTAAAAAATCTCTTTTTTGCCATAAAAAGAGTAAAAATATTCCGAAATGAACTTTAAAAAAAAAACAAACCAAATGCTTTATTTTTTAAAATAATCCCCATTTTTAACATACATACTGACTGTTGTAGAGTATCATATGGTCGGCTACGCCCGACTATACATTCATACTTGTTTGTTTATATAAAATGTGTGCTCTCGTCTAAAACCCGTCCAGAAGTTACTACAATGTATACTTTCAGATGATGAAAATGCAACATTAATGTGTGCGCTCTTCAAACTATCTTTCAGAAGTGACTTAAATGTACACACCAAGAAGATGAAATTTTGTTTTTGTAAAATGTGCGTTCTTCACTGACAATCGTCCATAAGTGTTTATGACGTTTCGTCTGGGGTGATGCGCAACAGTTTTGTCTTCAAAATGCTTGGAGGGAAAAACCACATTTGAGAGCTATTTATACCCTACACCACTTTAGTGGGGAGGGCATATTGGGCTTGTGCTGATGTTTGTAACATACAAAAATATATGTCATATACCCACCATAAAGTATACCAATCGGCTTAGAATCGTTTTCATAAAGATCGGGCCTCATTTGACCATAGCCCATTCAAAGCCCACTTCAGAAAATTAATTGAATGTCCAAAATTAACTTATAAACACAAATATCGCGATAAAATTTAGCACAAATAAATATTATATTATATTCACAAAACTTTATTGGGCTTGCCCGACTATACTTTCGTACTTGTTTTCTACTATGATAAATACAGTGTGTTTTGAAACCTTTCTTTCGAATTTCAAGTTACTCTGTAACTCGATCGTAAAAAAAAACATTATAATTTAGTAAAGAAATTTTAAATAGGAACCTTAATTTATCTACTAATTTTTTTAGAATGGGTTTATAATTGACCGTACCTGGTATATAATCCATCATTTAAAAATCGCGGGCTTGTCATTAAATTATATTAAATATGAATTTAATATTTGTATTATATTATTGCAGTAACTCGATTAGCCGTCCACTATCACAATTTGATTTTATGTGCTTTTTGAGTTGCTAGAAACCATATCTATTGTCCCTAAAAAGATTTTTAGCGTTTTATGTTAATTTGGCGATATAAGGGTCATGCTTTTTTTTCGATTTAAACTATTTGTAAGAAATTTCATTAACTCGATATGCCACATATATTTTTTCACTTTATAAGAAAGTCCTTTATAATGATAAATATAAAAGCGGAATTAATAATTTTTTTGTTGTAGTGATAAAACAAGTATTATTACACTATGAAAAAATTATATTGGGCAAAATCTCGAGAGATATAATTTTTTGAAATTACGTGACTTACCATGTTACTGCACAATAATAATTTCTTTTATAATTATGATGTTTTGTTTATAATTTAAATTCCATATCGCAAAAAAATCGCATATAAAGTTCAAACTATATGCATAATATAAAGTCATACTAAATTACTAAAGACATTTATCGAAACCTTTTTTAAGCAATGGGAATTTCTAAAATCCATGCAAGAAATCTGACGTAACATTGATTGAAATTAGTTCGGATGTTTGAAACGACAATCAGGAATCAAAAAGTTAACACAAATTTTAATCTGAATATTCAGTGCAAAACTCAAACCAATGCAATGAATTTTGTCATTATACTTACAATACTTTAGAATAATTAAGCTATATTTAGCCAAATTAATTCTCATATATAAAGTAACTTAAAATATACCGAAATATAAATATTATATATTTTTTTTTGCAAGAACATGATAAGCCGCTTTGAAAATATACTAGAATTTGTTTATTGATAATAAATAAATATTCATTAATTGCTAAGCAATAACTTGATAAGCCACAATTTTTTGCTAAAACACTGATTTCCACTTTATTTATGATATCCTTCTTTTGGCATCCGATAGCTATCGACCTTATATAATTACTAAGAGTATTTAAAGTATAAATTTAGAAAATCCTGTTTTTTGAGAATTTTTTTAAACTTAAATGTCGATTTACTCCAAATTTTATTTTTGTGCCATATCGAGTTACTGCAATAAACCCTTCAATTATATTCCGATAGGATTAGTCTAAGAAGAACTTAAAAAATGGTTGAAATCGGTAAGTCCTTGGTTTAGCTTTTAGATTTATAGAATTATTTTCAATTATTTGTAATTATGTAAGTACCTATATAAAATAGGATCAAAAACATACAAGTAGGATCAAAAAACATACAATACTTCGCGTCCACATAAATTGAAACGCTGTCGATAATTTTGTCTTGAAATAAAGTTCAATGACAACAAGTTTAAGACATTGTCGCTCATTTTGTCATGAAAACACGAACAATTTCAAGTTTTAAAGCTGTCCTAAACTGCATTTTGTACAGAACAAAATTGAAAATTTCCTGAAGACAACATCGTTGAAAGTGTCGTCAATAACAATCTGGTTAAGTGCCCAGCAAAAATTCGGTAATGGGTTGTACTTCTATAACCACTTAGTTTTCAATGACTACTACTTACCGTCTGCATTACTTAGAAGTACTCTAGTAATTACTTCATGTAATGTGTTACAGAAGTACTTTATTTTCGGCTGATTTCCGAAATTCTATACTAATTCATAATAAAACAAGTATGAATGTATAGTCGGGCGTAGCCGACCATATGATATCCTACACCAGTCAGTATGTATGTTAAAAATGGGGATTATTTAAAAAAATAGAGCATTTGGTTTGTTTTTATACCCTTCACCTTCGTGAGAAGGGTATATATAAGTTTGTCATTCCGTTTGTAATATCTATTATATAATTTTCCGACCTTTTGAAGTATATATATTCTGGATCCTTATAGATAGCGGAGTCGATTAGAGGACCCCAGATATCGGCGAGATCCGAATCTTCAATAATTCTATTAGACATGCTTTCGAGAAGATCGCTATTTAAAATCAGCAAAATCGGTGGGTAAATAACGGAGATATGAGCAAAAATCCGAGACAACCTCTGAAAATTTCATCAAAAAATTGTTATAAAAGCAACAACACTGTATATAGAAAAAGTTGTACACGTGTGTGTGTAGATGTATTTGGTTTTATTCAGATGTGTATTTTCCACTAAAATTTTATAAATTAAATTATAAATTAAAATAAAATAATTTTCCCTTTTGTTTTGCAAATATGTTTTTTAATAAATAGAAAAAAGTATTTATAACGTTTTTAATTATATGAGAGTAGATTGTGAGTTATTGTACAATAATTTGTATGCGAATAATGTAAGTTTGAAATTTTTTCCAAGTGTTTTTTAAAACAATTTTTTTTACGATAAACAAAAACAAAATCTACGTCTCGTCAATGTTTACCAGCAATGAATACGAAAGTGTTGTTGTTTTACTCTTGCTTGTATACTGTTAAGAACAACAACAACGTATTGCTAGTATAAAGCGCATATAAGTGTATAGAAAACACACTGTCTATAGCTAAGCGCATTTACAAAAACAAAAGAGTACCAAGCGCATAGGGCTTGGCACCCTTGGTTTGGATGCTGTTGGCGTCATTGCGTTGTTATTTTTGTTTTTGTTTTTCTGTGTTTTTCGTTATGTATGTTTAGATGTCTGTTGGTTTAGATGCCTTGTTTATTTTGTGTTTTATTTCGTTTAGCGTTGTTGTTGTTCTTTTTGTTTAGCTTTTGATGTATTATTATTACAATAGTCGGGAAAAAATTTAAAATTTATAAAATATGTTTAAAATACACTATAGTGAAGGGTATATAAGATTCGGCTGTGCCTCTCACTCTTATTTGTTCTAACTTTATTTCGGAATATTTTTACTCTTTTTTGGCAAAAAAAGAGATTTTTTACAAGAGTTAAGTCTTCTGTAATATTATTTATGTAGAATTTAAAAGTGTTATTAGTGTTTGTAAGTGAATTTTGACTTTAAGTCATTTTCTGAAGGGGAGTTTGTATGGGGACTAGGGTCAAATGAAGCCCCATCATTACAAAAATTGCTAGTGTCATTTAAAGTTCTATAAAACTAAGTTTTGTCGACTTTTGTTAATATAACAGATCATTTAAATTATAATTATAAACCCAAAGGCCCTTGCGCACAAGGTTTACATGGACAGCTAGCCAGACGGACGGACGGACATAGCTTAACCGACTCAGAAAATAATTCTAATGATACTTTAAGGTTGGTATAGGACGAATATTTTTGTATGTTACAAACATCAACACCCTCCCCACTTAAGTGATGTAGGGTAGGTAGGCGAAACTAAAACGGTTTTCAAACAGGCCTTTGGGCTTATAATTAATTTAAATGATCTATTATGTCAACAAAAGTCGACAAAACTTAGTTTTATAGAACTTTAAATGACACTACCGATTTTTGTAATGATGGGGCTTCATTTGAACTTTGAAGTAGACTTAACTCCCCATACCAACATTTATAAGGATAGGGCCATATTTTGCCCTATTTCCCTTTAAATCCGCTTGTAAAAAATCTCTTTTTTGCAAAAAAAAAATCCGAAATAAAGTTAAAAAACAAATCAAATGCTTCATTTTTATACCCTTCATTTTCGTGAGAAGGATCCTTATAGATAGCGGAGTCGATTAAGCCATGTCCGTCTGTCTTCTGTCCGTCTGTCTGTCTGTTGAAATCAGTTTTTAGAGGTCCCCAGATATCGGGGAGATCCGAATTTTCAATAATTCAGTTAGACATGCTTTCGAGAAGATCGCTATTTAAAATCAGCAAAATCGGTCTATAAATAACGGAGATATTAGCAAAAATACGAGACAACCTCTGAAAATTTCATCAAAAAAGCCACATTTTTTTCATGCTTTGTTAAAAAAACAACAACACTGTGAATTGGATAAAGATGCACATGTGCGTGTGGAGACGTATTTGGTTTTATTCAGCTGTGTATTTTTTTTGTATGTTTGGACGCTGTTCTGTTCTCACGAAGGTAAGTGGGTATAACAAGAACATGGAGATAAGGCAGTAATATGTTGGTAATACAGCTCATAATTGTTTGAGGGTGGTAATGCAGTTTGACGGTGGTATTACAGTACAACGGTTAATATTTCTTTCTGCTACAGTTTATATTTATTTGTGTGTATGTTATGTGTGACATGTGTGTACAAAATAAATAAAAACTGTTTTTTAAAACATACTTGGTGAAGGGTATATAAGATTCGGCACAGCCGAATATAGAAATATTACTTGTTTTAAATAATTCCCATTTTAAACATACAGACTGGTGTAGGGTATCATATGGTCGGCTACGCCCGACAATACATTCATACTTGTTTTAATTAAAACTGAAAAAAGAAAAGATGTACATTTTCGTATTGAAAATTAAAAAAGTATTTTACATACTTTTTTTTCATTTTGCATTAGTGCAGAAAAAATGACAAAAAGGCGTGTTATAATCTTTTTCAAAAAATAATTAACTAATATTTTCATTCACTAGCATATAAAATTCCATTAATAACACACAAAAAAAAAATAACGTAAAAATACATTTTTTATTTAGTACCTTTTGAACAACTGTGTTTATTTGTGTGCTTCTACTAATACATTCTCACCAGTTAGGTTTTTGGACTTAGGTCCTTGAAAATTAGTTTCTCCTATATACTACTATATGGTAATATTGATGGATCCTGTTCCATATCACAGAAAACCCCAATTTTCTAAAATCCAAAATTAGTAGCAATATTTATAATGGATCACGTGATAAATACTGAACATGTAACTTTTTTTGTGATATCAATTTCGAAAAATACACTTTTCCACACTATTACATTTAAAATCAAAACTTGATTTCATTTAATGAAACTTCAATATAAAAAAATCAAAGAAAAAATTAATTTTCGATTTAAATTTTATTTTATTTATGTGTTTAATTATACCCCTAGTGGTTTGTGATGACGTTTGACTCACAAAAATATTTGTCCAATGCCCACCTTATCGGCGTAGAATCATGTTCCTATGTGGTGAATAAATAAACTATGAAATACAAAAACAATAAAATGGTTCAAAGTCCGCAACCGTAGCTGCACTCCATTCAATTTACATTTTCTCTGGGAACCAGAAAACGCAACCGCATCCGCAGGTTTGTATTTCTACTCTGAAACCTGTGAACATTTTTGAAAATTTTCTTAACTAAATAATGTAATTTTCAAATTAAAAAGTGTAGCCTTTGAAGTAAACATGATAATTTCAAAAAATGTGTGTAATTTATAAAATTTTCAAAGTTTTGTTTTAATTGAACTTAGAAAATTTTCTTTCCAAAAATAAATTATTGTAGGAAAATAAAGAAGAGAACATTTTTTCTACAGTAAGGGAGCGAAAAAAACGCTAAATAAAGGAGAAATGATCGGAGATAAAAATGAAAAATATGCTGAAATGAATATATAATATGAATAGTTATTATTATATAATTAATTACATAATTAAAATAATTATAGAAAGTAAAAAATTACCGAAACAGTTATTTCTCTCTTACTTTTTAATTTTTAAATTTGTAACATTAGTAAATAAAAAATATTTATTAATTGAAGAACTACATTAATTTTAATGTTTAATTTTTAAGTATTTCCATTAATCGTAATAATTAACATTTTCGGATGTCGTTATTTTTAAAACATTTACATCACTATTTTTTTCATGTTTAAAATTTTTTTATTTTATGCCAGCTGTTTATAGCTGTCACTTAACGTTGCGGATTGATTTTTTTCTACATCTTCCGCACCGTAACTTCAACGTTACGGCAAAACTAACTACTTACACAGGTTTCGTAAGCCAAAAACGAATCAGCTTTCATCAAATTCACCACGAAACGGAACGTTGAGACAAACTGAGCCTTAAGACATTTATTTCAACGGGAACAGCATCGGAGGGACTACACTTAATTACTCAAAACGAATTTTGTGATCTTGTTCCAGACATATGTCTATCTAGGAGATTGATATATTTTGGGATCCCGTTTAAACAATGAAATGTCTTTAATAAGCATTTAAAATCACGTTTCAAAGGTCGGACAATTTGAAATCGTTTGAACAGAATTTTAAGTATGACAAAGACAACAACAACTTTGTATTTTGCTCTATTATAGATCAATTGTTTTCCTCTCTGAACTACAACCATTGCCATGCAGATTGGCGGTTATTCTTATGTGGTTCATCCAAAAGTAAGAACTAACAAATCAGTGTTTAACTGTTAGTCTTTTTAGTCATTTAACAAATTTTGTTTACCCTACATAAATTGAGATTACTCCACAAACATGTGTCATGGGATTACATGATCCACAACATTGTCCGACATAATGCAATAGATATGAGAGAAACTTATGTAGCATTGAAAAATTTTTGAACCTAATCAATTAAAATCTACATCGATGGAAAATTGTAGCAGACTTAAAAGTGCTAACCATAATTTTAGGAATGTAAAATGTAAATGGGATTGACGGATGAAAGCCATTACAAAATTAATAAGTTGTCTTCAAAAAAATATTTAAATATGTACAATGTACAATGTGGTCAATTGCACTATGGTTTAGACTAACACTTTTTTTGCCAAAACTAAAAGAGTGTCCAAAATATATTTTTATCTTTAAAAGCTTATATGAAGTAGGGTTCTATAGTTGAAACGAAAAATCGACTTTTTCCATTTAGTTAAAAGTCGACTTTTCGACTTTTTTCATTTAATTAAAAGTCGACTTTTAGACATTTCGACTATAAGTATTTTATAAATAGTCGACTTTTTCCGACTTTTCGATTTATCCGACTTTTCGATTTATCCGACTTTTCCGACTTTTCGACTTTTTCCGACTTATCGACTTTCTTCGATTTTTTTCGACTTATCGACCTTTTTCGACTTATCGACTTTTTTCGACTTTTATTCCCCACAGAGGAGTGACTGTGGGACTAAGCGTTGGAAATGAGTTGGTATCAATTGTATATGATAAAGAATGAATGTAGAGGTATGCGGGACTCATCCACCCGTATACCACACATTTGTGTGGAAACCATTCCAGATAGAATGATAAAATTACTTTTTAATGGGGCATTAAGTAAGAGATTAAACTAGCAAACACGAAAAATAACTGTAAAACCAGATTTAAATCCGGAAAATAGGGTAAACAGATTTGTAACTAGTTATTTTTTGGTCATCGTCGAACAAAAAAAAGTATTTATTCAGCCAAAAAGTAACTACTTACACTTTTCTCCAATATTACTTGCCTACTTACCGGGTATGTAAAGATTTTGCTGGGTTTTTTTCTAGAAGCTGTGTAGTTTACTTTTTGTTTTGTTTCTTGCTTTGTTTTTTAGTTCAAGCATACGTACGTGCGACTTTAGCTTCTATGTGTTAGTAACAACTATAAATGCTTATAGCTCCCAAGATTTTGAACCGATCTTATTAATATATGAATATATTGTTCACATCTGCGAAGAAATGCCTTTAAAATTATATAACTCTGACCAAAATCGGATGTATACTGTAAGAGTAAAAGGTGTCACAAAAAATCGCTTTGCCTATTAATTAAATAGATTTGAGTTAAATCTTAACTATCAACATTTTTTAAACTATTTACGCGTTTAGGTCCTGTTTCTAGATTACGTATGATCACTTTGAGCTAAAATTGTATCTGTATAAAATACATTAAAATTTAACTTAAAGTATTTAAACGCTAGCTGGAATCATTATATTCAAATTAATACTACTATTTTATACATAAATTATTTTTTGACTTGGATCATTTGACAGGATATTAAAATCAATTATTTTGAAAACTACCTTTTTGTTAATTTTCATACAGCTTTGGATTTAATTATTCTAACTATATATACCTTTTTAGTTATTAACACCAGGTCTTTCTATGACCTTTCTATGATACTAATATTATAAAATTTTTGAAAGTGTATAACTCCTGAATTAGAAGAGAGCAAAAAATGAACAAAAAATAGTATTGCAGTATTAGTGTCAAAAGCAATATCACTGTAAATAATTTTAAAAATTATATTTTATATTTTTATAATTTTGTCTTGGTGAGTATACAAATAGAAGAAGAGAAAACGCTAGAAGATAAGATAGGAACACTTCTAGATGATGCTAAGTAGTCACTTCAAGAAGTGACTTCCTAGTCACATCTAGAAGAGTCTTTGTCAATAATTAGAAAAAAATATTTGTTACTAGTTTAAGAAAATTAAACAAAAATTTATTTAAAAAGTGTGATAAAATTATTTTAAACAAGTAAGAGTTCTATATTCAGCTGTACCGAATCTTATATACCTTCACCACGGTGTGTTAAAAAAAGTCAGTACCAAAAAGTCATCTTTTACATAATTAACTTCGGGCTTAACATGCTTAATTTCATGTTTCTAGATTCAATATATTTTTGAAAATTCAAAAGAGTACCTTTTGAAAATGAAGAAGTACCCAAAAGTTCTCTTTTATGGGTTTTCACCTAATTCAGACTCTACATACTTAGTTTCATATTACTATGCTCAATATTACAGAAAATTCAAAAAGTACCTTGCAGAACAAAAAAGTACCTAAAAATACCCACTGATTTGTTCTCGTCAAAGAGTACCTTTTGAAAAACGAAAAAGCACCAAAAAGTTCCCTTTTATGGGTTCTCATCTAAATACTTAATTTCATGTTCCTATGTTTAATATTATAGAATATCCAAAAAGTACCTTTTGAAAAACATTTTGCAAAAACAAAATACATTGATTTCGAATTTTCGTCTTCTAGAAAACCATCCATTTTGCTTAAACAAAAATCCATGACTGTTGAATTTTTTTATCTGGAAGTATACGTTTTAGTGACTTCTGAATGATAGTTTTGAGAGAACACACATTTTACAATAACAAAATACATTGTTTCCTAATTTATATCTTCTTGATTTGTATGTTTATGTCACTTCTGGAAGACAGTTGAAGAGTTTTCACATTAATGTTGTATTTTATTCATCTAGAAGTCACTTCTGGACGATTGTCAGACGAGAGCACACATTTTACGAAAACAAAATACATTGATTTCTAGTTTTCCCATTCTGGAAGAATACTTTTAGGTTACTTCCGGATGATAGTAAGAAGAGTACAAAAAACAAATAATATGAATACTCCATTCTTTAGCGTGAACGCGAAAAAAATAAAAATAAATAATGGAGAAATTTGGCTAAGTTCAGTGATGCTTTGTGTTTTGTTCAGTCATATTCAATTTTAATTATTCATTGTAAAACTTAAATGAGTTATTGAATTTAATATTCATAGAAAAATAGTGTAATTAATATATTGTGAATATTAAGCAATAAGATGCAATATGACAGTGTTGTGTTAAAAGTCAACTGTTAAAAAACATTTAAGGTTTTGTTAATTGGTGAAGTTTATAAAATATATACCAAAAAGTAATTATCTTCAAGGATTATACAAAATGGAATTAAAAAGTAAGTTGTCATATTTTACATTAAAATACTATTTTAGGAATAAGTTAACAACTCTAAACGGCTTCCATTTCTATTATTTTTAAACGAAGTCTAATATATTTAATTAAAAACATTTTTATATTAAATTTCGTCTCTCTCTTAATTGGGTTAGGAGTTATAAGCATTTAAAGACTTTTTCAAGTTGTATGTTTTGGCTTTCATTTGATGAACATTGCATTTTTAACATATTTAGATTTATTTGAGTTAAATCTTAACTTTCAATGTTTTTTAAACTATTTGAGCGTTTAAGTCCTGTTTCTAGATTACGTATGGTCACTTTGAGCTAAAATTTTATTTGTATTTCATTATCGTAATAAAAAATATACATTAAAATTTTACTTAAAGTATTTAAACGTTAGCTGGAATCATTATATTCAAATTAATACTACTGTTTTATACATAAATTATTTTTTGACTTGGTTGAGGTCACTTTATACGAAATTGCCCATATAAGATATTTAATATTAAAATCAAATATTTTAAAAACCACCCTTTTTAAATACAATTTTATTAATTTTCATATAGCTTTGGATTTAATTAATCTAATTATATGTAGGTACTTTTTTAGTTATTAACACCAGGTCTTTCAATGACCTTTATATGATACTAATATTCTTAAGTTTTTGAAAGTGTATAACTCCTTAATTAGAAGAGAGCAAACTGTTGGGGTTTATATTAAAACAAATTATATTTTTATAAAATATTAAATAACAAAAAGTTCTATTTATTTGAAAAGTCAAAGTAAGAATGAATAAATGAAAAAATATATATTTTTTTTTTTTTTTGAAACATGTATAAAATATTTCAATGTACTCTTGATATAAATTAAAATTATAAAACAAGTTGTTATTATTACAAGTGTCTCCAACATCTCCCCTTTTTGAAGTTAGTTGGTAAAACCAAATCTTTCTGGAGGTTTCACATTTCGCTTTGGTCTTGAAATACTTGCTGGAGGTTCAGCTATTGGAGAACGTTTGAGTATTCTATGGTCTCCACCAATAAAACGTAACCTCACTTGAGGTAATACGAAAGCACGAGGTTAATGTAGACAACATATAACTTGAACAGTTATATGAAGTAATACATTACACCAGCGCGAGCGAGACGCAAAACTGTCGAAAGCCAGGCAACAAACACAAGCCTAACCGCGTTTAAGAAATAATCGCGATGACGCGAGAGTTGTTCCCCAACTCAGACCTGAATTACGACACCGATTAAAAAAAATACAGATTTTTAATGGATAGCTGAAATTTCGCGTAAGATCCTTAAAAGAGAATACTCATTTTCTAGAAGAAGAGAAAATTCTTCTTCTAGAAGAGAAAACTCGTCTTCTAGAAAAAGAGAAAACTCATCTTCCAGAAGATAAGATAGGAACACTTCTAGATGATACTAAGTAGTCACTTCAATAAGTGACTTTCTAGCCACATCTAGAAGAGTCTTTGGCAATACCTTACTTCCAAGAGTCATCTAGAAGTTTCTTCTGTGGGTCTTCCAGAAGTATCTTCCACGTTACTCTTAGACGTTCCCCAGCTTGGCCTCAGTTCTTCCCGACTGGTGACAAGAATTCTTATACTTCCACAACATCGCTGGCGAGCTTTTAGCACGTTTGGAAGTTTTACACGGGTAACTTCCGCAATAGAAAATGTTTGTAGGGAAAGAGTAGGACTACTTGTTATACTTTGTTTTTCGGTTTCAATACCCAACCTGAGCCAATTTGTGAAAAAAATCAAAAAGTGCTAAAATTTCTTTAATAAAAGATTAGCAGTATGTATTAAAAAAGTAAGTTTTTTATTAGAGTTTTAAATACTTCCCCATTCAACATTTTATTACCCTAAACAAATAATCATATAATTAATCAAAAGCAAAAAAAATCTTTTCCGTTCTTTAAAAGAAACATTTAAAAACATATAAGAGTATCTTAAATTAGTATAAAATATTTTTCTCAGCTTAATTATTATGAGTATTAAATATTAGGATTATCTAATGTCCGTCTGTCTGTATGTCTGTTGAAATCACGATAGCTATAAAGGATAACAAGAGTATCTAAAATTAGTATAAAATGTTTTTCTTATTTAAATACTAATATTTTCTAGCCATGTCCGACTGTCTGTCTATCAGTCTCGTTGCCTGTCTGTTGATATCACAATAGAGTGTAAAATTACAAAATCACAACAAAAAATTTGATTTTAACACAATTATTATAGTTTAAAATCAGCGTAGAATCTTTTATTACGCTAACCAAATGATCATACAAATAATTAAAACCATATGAAATATATGTCCGTCTGTCTATATATCTGTCCACCAGTCTGTTGAACTTTTTATTACGCTAAGCAAATGATCATACAAATAATCAAAAGCATTGTTATTGCTTCTGTTTTTTTGATACCCTCCACACCATCATGTCAATCCGTTTGTAACATTAATATATTAATGTTAATTTGTTTTAGATATAAATGATAAAGTTAGTATCAAATATTTTTCTCAGCATTAAATATTAAGATTATCCAGCCATGTCCATCCGAATGTGCGTTTGTCTGTTGAAATTACGATAGAGTGAACGGGATCAGTTAGAGGGCTGAAATTACAGAAATATATTCTATGTTAGTAAGGTTTGTTTAATATTGGGTGTTATATAATACTATTCATTGTAAAATTAAATTATTTAAATGTATGATAAATTATTACGAGCATTAAATATTAAGATTATTGTAAAAATCATAAAACTTTTACACTTTACATAAACAAAGAAATTATTTTCGCGTTTAATAAATGTAGGATATGCAAAATAATAGGGAAACGTGTTAAAATTTTTTCAGCATAAACATGTTTGCATTCTGAAATTGCATACAGTATTGTTCAATTCACAATCAAGTTGTATATTGTATCTACTAAAGTGTAGTAACAGTGATTGTGAACAGATTTTTGTAGCAAGTCATAAGTTTATGTTCACAATAAAAAAAAAAAAAAAAACAATCAAAACAAACAATGTCAAAAGTAAAGAAACAAATAATATTAAACTAATTAAACGAGCAAAATAAACCAAATTCATTTCTTTTTATTTAAAATTGTATTATTTTCATTATTTCACATTTTAAACTAATAAATAGTTTATAATAAAATTTTATTTTTGTTTTGGTAAACAGCTTTTTGTTTGTAATTTCTGTGTTACCACTTTATCGTTTTTTATGTCAAAATCGATTGAATTTTTTATTTATATGCTGAAATAAACAATTGACAACACTGAATTTTCTTACGTCATTCGAAAAACATACAGTGTCTCTCATAAGTATTCGAATTTAGGTATAATATGAAAAGAAACCAAATTTAATAACATATTTTGTATGCAAAATTAGTAAATTAATTTGTTAAATTGTCTAGACAGTCCTTAGCTTTGATATCAAGCTTTTTAAAACTTAAAAAATTCACATTTACTTAAATTAATTAACCTTTTTTTAAAAAAGTCTATAAAATTACTTCACAAAAGTATTAGAATTTTTCCTGTATTTCATGTTTGACCATATTTTACGAAACATAAAAATTAGAATCGAATGGTCTTTTTGCTTAAAATTGTTTTAAGAGGTTACTATCAACCGAAAGGATATATTTTTGGCCCATCTGGCACACAATTTTGGGGCATTTGTACCATCTTTTCATATAATATCATTAAAATTTTTCCAGAGATAAAACCAAAATTTAATATTGGGATTTAAAAGATTCCTTGAGGTGTCTAAAAATAATAATTTTTGTTATAAGGATCAATTTTAAACATTCCATAATATATACAACATAATATAACATTCATTATTATGTTGCCCATTACAACAACACTGTATGTTCAAAATTTTGGGTTTATTTTGATCATAGTAGATAATATTTAAACAGATATCAATATTTTTGAGTTAGACCATAATTATATGGTGACATTCAGCCTAGAGGCCATTGGTTATAAAAATAATGATTCCACTATATTGAATTTCTTCGAGGCATGCTTTGGATTTGTACACTTCCACAATATATTAAAAACTTAAAACGTATAACAGCTGATATCTAAAACAATATATAGAAGACATGTTTCCCCGAAAAATTTGACCCTAGTATTATAAAAATATACTAGAGTTCCAATAAATTGAATTAGCGATAGAAGAATGATTCCAATAATATATCTCGGAACGTTTAAATACAGATTTTTGTAACAAAAAATATTATTTTTAGATACCCCAAGGGGTATATTAAATCCCAATAACAAATTTTGGTTTTAATAAAAATATTGCCAAAAATCGCCTTTTTATTGACATTACATGATAAGATGGTACAAATGCCCCAAATGGTCCAAAAATATATCCATTCGGTTGATAGTTACCCTTTAAAACAATTTTTACCAAAAACACATTCGATTCTAATTTTTGTGTTTTGTATAATATAGTCAAATATGAAATACAGAAAAAATTCGTATACTTTTGAGAGGTAATTTTATGGACTTCTTTTAAAAAAGGATAAATTAATTTAAGTAAATGTGAATTTTTCAAGTTTTAAAAAGCGTGATATCAAAGCTATGGACTGTCTAGACAATTTAACAATTTAACAAATTAATTTATTAATTTTGCATACAAAATATGTTATTAAATTTGGTTTATTTTCATATTATACCTAAATTCGAAAACTTATGTGAGACACTGTATGAAAAATTGTCGTAAGAGTTGTATAGAACTTTTGCATAGAAAATACCAACAACATTGTTATGACTATTGTAGCAGCTGCTGACATACAACGCTACAACATTGATTGTGAATTGAACAAATATTTTGTATGATAAAGCTTTACAACCCAAAGAACATTTCTAGAAGGAAGGACGGCCTGTCGGACAATTTTTCTCCTTCATACAAGCTTGAATCACTCTAATACACATAATAGATATATCAGGAAAGTGGAATTGACTTTCCTAATTTTCTTCTTTAATAAAGGAAAATTACATCTTTTTCGAATTGAAACCACTTCACATTTTTAACGTGAAATTGACAATAGTTTAAAGTTTTTATCGATTTATTTACAAGTTATAATTCCACTTTCGATTGAAATGGAATGTTTACTTGATAAGCTGGTGTAGGTACCGATTTCCGTGAAATAAATGACTTACAATTCACTCGTTTATTTTATGAATACTGTCTGTAGTGCGGCCAAAGTTTAAAAAGCAGTTGATCATCTACATACAAAAATACATGAGTAAAAGCAACCAAAGACAATAGAGACAATAGAGTTAAGTGCAGTGTTGCCACTTTGGTTATTATTAACCAAAATTGGTTATTTTTATTTTGCATGTGTACATAAGAATTATTTTTCGTTTTGGTTATTTTTGCAAACAATTGAACTAAATGCTGTTTGCTTTTATTCTGAAAATAAAACAAGTAAGAGTGCTATATTCGGCTGTGCCGAATCTTATATACCCTTCACCATAGTGTGAACACATTAGTTTTATAAATTTTTTCCCGACTACATTAATATTACACCAAAACGAAATAAAAAACATTCACAAAAACAAAATACACAACTCAATGACGCCAACAGCATCCAAACATACAAAAAAATACACAGCTGAATAAAACCAAATACATCCACACACGCACATGTACAAATTTATCCAATTCACAGTGTTGTTGTTGCTTTTTTAACAAAGTATGAAAAAAATGTGGCTTTTTTGATGAAATTTTCAGAGGTTGTCTCGGATTTTTGCTCATATCTCCGTTATTTATAGACCGATTTTGCTGATTTTAAATAGCGATCTTCTCGAAAGCATGTCTAACTGAATTATTGAAGATTCGGATCTCGCCGATATCTGGGGACCTCTAAAAACTGATTTCAACAGACAGACAGACGGACATGGCTTAATCGACTCCGCTATCTATAAGGATCCAGAATATATATACTTTATAGGGTCGGAAAATTATATTATAGAAATTACAAACGGAATGACAAACTTATATATACCCTTCTCAGGAAGGTGAAGGGTATAATTAAAAAAACTTCTTCAACTCTAGTTTTAAATCAACTATGTAAATATACATATCGTCCCTGTTTTGAATTTTGGTAATATGTGGATTTTGAGTTGAGTTGATTTAAATCATAACAACACCGTAATATTATTTTGTTTACACTAGCCAATCTAACATCTTTTGGTGCATCCATGAACTTAAAATCGCTTTTTGGGTCGATTCAAGCTCGTCCGTCATTCCGTTAATATTTCTATTGCAACTTTTTATGTAAAGAACTCGCGGTACTTATATGAAAAAACGAAGTAGGCTGTATTTCGCATTTTGATTTTTATGGAATTTGGTGGTAATAGTCTACGTACTTAGTGGATTATGTCCTTCAAATTTAATTTAAAGTATAATTGCAACTTCAATACCTATTTGAAATTTTACATGAACAGATACTGTGCTTATTTGGCGAAACTCTAAGATAAATGATTTAATAAGAATTAATAAAGTATTTTCTGCTAATTGATGTAAGAATAGTATCACAATATCTTTAAAGTATTAATCAACTGATATTTTAAGTAACACAGCTAAGGAAAATTAAATTGTATTGTCTACAAAAGTTGTAATAACATCTAATCTCGTATGACGAACAATAATCGCGATATATTCAAAGATTTGATACTTATGACCTTTGACTTCTACTAAATATCTCACCATGACTTTTAGTTCTTTATTTACATTTTCTAGATGATGTCGTATACTTGTTTTTATTTTGTCGGATAATTTGGATAGATTACGTTTACAAATATGGCTGAAGTTATAAATGTAAAACTGAATTATTTTGCCAAAATATCTAAGAAAAGTTTCCTCAGAAAATGACTTTAAAGCTCATAATGTACTGCAATATAGCAACAAATTTCAACATAATCAAGTTTTAAAGGAACTAAAATATCTCTGTCAGATTTTATGGGAATCGCTCCATAATTGACCATACGTCTCATATAAGATCCCCTACAGAAAATTACTTTAACGCTCATAACTGCCTTCATAATTGTAATGAACAAACTTAGTGTTGTGAAAGTTTTTGTTTGTATTAAATGCATACGCATACAACGACAACACTTAAAGATCGAGATAAGTGGACGAGAGGAGCCATTGCAATCACTAGCGAACAGTCGGGCGGGGTGGGATTCTTGTCTCACTTACCTCACTTGCCAATAGAAAAAAAAAATTTGCTCTTCAAATTTTCAATTCCCTCGAAAGGAAAATTGCTATCGTGAACTTGTTGTAAACAATTCATTCACATTAGTTGATTTTGTATGGAACAGCTGTTAATCAAACTTTGTTAAACAAATTTCAAAATTTTTAGGAAACTTCAAGGGGAATTATGGTCAATAAATAAGGTTATTAAACGATAAAAAAGTTAGAATAATATTTTTACAGTTTAGCTGTACCTGCGATTTGAACTCGGCGGATTTTGGGAAATCGCCGAGTTCCGAATATGTATTAATTCTTCAATTTTGTCCATTTTAAATAATGTATTTCCAGAACATTATAGTTTAGATAATATAAAATATATATCGAAACTTTTATTAAAATCGGACTTTCTTAACCCTTGAACTGCGGAATTCAAAGGCCAAATTTTGCAATATTTGTAAATTCTCAGTCTATCATATCGATTTATTTACCAAAAATTAATTTCTTTTAAATTACAATTCATTTATATAAAGGTGCAAAAATGATTACCAGGGCAATAATTTCTATGTAAATGTATGTTTTTAGTCAGTAACTCAAAATTACATTTAACTTATTTTCTTTTCGAATTAAAGATTTTGCTACAAAATGGCATCGATTTTTTTTTTGCATATTTTGTTATAAATGCATAAATTGCATATTTTGCATAATTTTAATTTTTCTAAAACAAATTGTTTTGTTTTTTCAGTATTTCATATTTTTACAATAAATTTGTATTAACATATTTAGATTTTTTCAAATAAATATCAACAAATTTCGACTTAACCATGATACAACCATAGAAAGGTAGAATCAGTAGGGAGAGTTGTCAATTCTCTGCCCTTGTTAAGTCAAACAAAAAGAAAGTAAAAAATATTATGAAATGATTCTTGAACGGAACTCGTAAACAGCGTTCTAGACTTCTGTATCCTTTTTTGATTATTATTGGTTTTGGAATCTTTTTTATACAAATTACTAAATTTAATTTTCTTCACAAAAAAATTTTCAATAATTTTGTTTTTTTTTTATATTTTTTAAATTCCACTTTTGTGACAACTTAAGGCATGTAAAATGAGAACGTACTTTTCTACTGTTTCTACCTTATTATTATTTTATTATGGTGCAGAAGGTATTTTGAGTTTGTGCTGCTAATTGTAAGATCTAATATATTGGTCCTTAAAGTATCGGTTCAGTATCAATTTCTTAGTCTGTCTATATAAAAAGATAACATGATGAAATTTTTGCTGTTACATCTCTCTCACGTCCAAAATTCACTAAAAAATATTACCAAACGATAAAATTCGGAAGAAATATAATTTATACAAAAATACATTCATGTACCAAATGTTATTAGAATTGCTATCAGGCTTTCCACCTTCAGAAATTGAATATATACTACATATTTAAAGTTGTTTTTTTTACTCTTTATATTTGTCATTCTCGAGGTCGTGGTTCCGTTAAAGTTGTATTACGTACATAAAGCAGTCTTTAAAAACCTGTCAAAAACTTAAGATCTGAATATCTATTAATATGTACTTTCACAAAGAAATATTTTTTGGTGCATATTTTCCCATTTTTTAAAACATATTATAAGCGCATATTTTTAACTTTTTAGTGCATAAAAATCCTTACCCTGTTTATTACTAAAGGCTTTACATGATCACACAAGTGATATGATCTATCAAATCTGTCGTGTAAACACAAAAAATATAAATCATACGTCTTTTATTCTCTTTTTTGTTATACGAATGGGATTTAATTTTACTTTTTCATTAGACTTTATTTGATAAAAAAATATAGAAATTATATGAAACGTCAAACAGTAGTATTTTTCGATAATTAGGTTTTAATAATGGAATTCTGAAGGAAATGTTTCATTAAGGAAAAGCCAAAATTTTTACGAAAATAAATTTTATCTTGTATTTTACAAGTTGTAGACTACAAAGTAATCATTTTATACTTCTTAAGTTGAATGCACCTCTTGTCATGTTAGCAGGTTTTTAAAAAAATTGTAAAATAAACAAAACCCACTTAAAACCTAAAATTTTTCCTTTTTTTATGAATTGAAAAACAAATCTATTTGAGTTTTTACATAAACATACCAATATGAATTTTATTTTCTTTTGGTCATACAAAATAAAAAAAACTTTAGCCATTTATCTATATATAAGAGTAGCGTTACTGACTGACTGATTCATCATCGCGCAGCCCAAACGGCTGAGCCTAGAATCATGAAATTTTGACAGTAGATGTGTTTTTGGTTATGTAGATCCACTAAGGAGGGATTTTTGGAAATTTGTACATTTACGGGTAAAAAGGGGAAAAAACGGGTAAAACATGTTTTCTTAATTATCTTACACAATATTAGTGATACAAGAAAAATTTTAAATGAACCTGTATCTACTCTTAAAATGAGCAGATGGGTGACTGGCACTTTTTTTAAATTCGTACTTTTAAGGGGTAAAAATGTGTAACAAAGGTGATTTTGGTACTTTTTTCAGCCCTTTATATCTTTTAAATTAATTGACATAATCAAATTTTTCTAAATATTTTGGATACATCTCTCAAAATTATGAAACACCTGTTTCGTACTTTTTTAAAATTCAGTCCTTTTTGGATGTAAAAGGGAGAAAACTGTATTTATGGTCCTTTTTTTAGTACATTAAGAAAACTTTTTCGGTGTATTGAATTATTCCTATTAAATTACGAACTAACTCTGTAATATTTATTGTAATAAAATTTTTGCTATTTCACTGGGGAAAAAAGTACCAAAAAGGGATAAAACGGGAAATTTAATTTTATTCAAATTCATTGAGCGAATTTTTATAAAATTTTAAAAAGTAGTTTATTTACTCACACAAAATAAGCTATTGATATATTATTTTATAATTCGAGTAATAAGGCCTATATAGAACCAAATTCGAGTAAATTGTTTTGTACCTTTTTAAAAGCACAATTTTTCTGAAACAAATGAATGCAGATTTGAATCGTTTGAGTTTTATCTGTGATATATAGATTTAAATACGGAACATTTAACATACATGGTCTTGACTGAATAATATTCTGTAAGTGGGAACTATTTGGTACTCTTCTATTCTTCAAATGGTACCGTTTAGATTATTTATAATGGTTAACCGGAACACACGGTCCTTATTAAATGAGAATTTATTGATAGAGATTATTGCGCACTTTTTGATATTTTTACGATATTGAACATAGTTAGGGTAGCGAAGCACCCAGGATATGGTAGTTGTTTAATAAAACTGTAAATTTTATAGGGTCAAATGATGATGGAGCCTACGCGAAACAATGGACCGATGATAACTATTTTCAATAGGTTTCGTCTACGGTACAATAAAAGATTATGTGCCAAAGTTCATTGAATTATCTCCAAAA
>NC_060952.1:47779333-47804670 GCF_022045245.1 Lucilia cuprina | reverse complement strand
GACGTGCTTCAAAACCCTCCCTGCCTATGATCTCAGTAGCACTGAATATTACACTAAGATCCCGAATTCTATCACTAACACATCAACATCACATGTTACAGTAAGAAAGGTTTCTCTTCTTTGTAAATTAATATGTATTGCTAGTCTATTAGAAAATTAACTTAAATAGAACCGTTTCCGGGTAGCAATAAACTTAACTAAACTATAGAAATGTGTTTAAATGACTTTCCTTACTTCAAATATGTATATAAGCAAATAAATATTAACAAAATTTCGAAGTTTACATTTGAAATAAGGAAGATTATTTTTAGACTGGATATATGAACTAATCAAAAAACTAACAATAATCACCCTTACAGACACTTAGTATAAAAAATAATGAAAATTGCGTTTTCGTTAATGTTTAAATACTTCTAAAGATATGAATGTTAACATCATAACATCAAATTCAATGATAACAAAGCAATAAACAAATGAAAAGAGAGCTATCGCATCAAAATGTTAATTAATATTTAACATTAGTCTGAGCGTTTTGGTGAATTTGAATGTTGCTTTGATAACATGTATTGATATGTATTGATACCTGGTACATACAGACATACATAAAAAAAATATTAAATGCATTTTTTTTCTCACTCACCAAGTTAACATTGTAGGTATGTAACAGCGTTTGTAGAGGCCTCTGCAACTGCTTGTACGGGAAAAAAATTATGTATGTAGGAATGTACAAAGCGTAAAACGCTTGTATTATTAAGGGTATTCGCGATCGTTGATAATTCTGTGATACTAAGGCTAAATTAAAATTAAGATTATTTGTAAAATATTTTAACGTATTTAATATACCAAGAAATAAACTTCCAGTGCAATATTTAGTTTTAAGGGATTTTTAATTAGTATGATTAGTGTAATGAATTAGTTTTAATAAACATTCACTATTTTAATTTATGTTTTTTTTTTCAATTTTACTTAGTACAATTTTATTATAAATTTTTGTTTTGCAATTTGTTTAGAACTAAGGGTTTTATGGTTTAATTTATGATGCACTTTGAAAATTTATTTTTTTTAGCATTTTTCTTAAAATAAAACATTTTTAAATAACACTATAGTTACATAATCCGCTTTCTACACACACTGGGTTCTCACAACATTCTCTTGGATTTTATACCCAAAATTCTTTCCAGGAACAACTTTTAGGTGTTTTAGTAGGAATCCAAGTTTTTGTATGAGGATTTTCTTCAAATTCGTTAAACTATATATTTCTTTTTTTAGATTTCTGGTTTTTCTAGTTTTTAAGTAATATTTCAACTGTTCATCATTTCTCAGTTAATGTGGTATGATCTTTGGTATTCTACTATTACTTCTCTCCTCTTCTTCTCAGGAATTCTTTAGGAATTTATGGTATGTATTTACATACACATATCGACATACATCGGTATAATTCTCAGCTTTCTGTTAACGGGAGCAAAGCTTGACAGATGTATGTATATGCAAATATAGGTTGGGATTAAAAGTAACAGTGGTGGCTCAATATATGAGTCCACCACGTGAAAGAATGCGAAATTTCTGGTTAAAAAAAATTATATAAATGTAAAGCAATGAGACGTATTTAAATGACTTTACCTGGTTATAAAAATAACCGATTTTCTTGGATATGATGCAAAATTAATTATTGTTCTAAAGAACCACGAATTGTCTCAAAGATTTTTCAGTTGCCTTGGAATAATGGGTTTATTCTATGAAAACTAAATTTTAAAGATTTTTACCACAAAATCCAATATCAAATGGAAAGTTCATTTTACCTTGTTATATTTTGCAAATATAATTATCTTGGCGAAAATTTGCACTTTATAAGAGAAACTCAAGTTTTTTTTGATGTTTACTTGTTAGCAGCAAACCGGAAAAGGAGTTTTACATAGCCATATAGCCATTACAACACCTCTGTATTATGAACAGTCATAAGAAAATATTGCCACCTTTTGTTAACAAGAGTTTTTAACGAAAATAAAATGGATGAATAAAACAATTCTTACAATTATACGAAATATTATTATTCACAAAATAATTCATTGTATGAAGTTTGATTTTAGTCAATTTCAAAGCTGTGAAATTGTTTTTTAATAACACTCACTACAAATTAATTTATTTATTTATGAATGTAGTATCTTAGACTATTCGAGTTTCCTTAAGATTATGTATTTTAATATTCAACTAGCAAAATTTTGGCAGTTCATAGAATTTGCCACATTAATCCATGAAATAAATAACAAAATTACCCAGAAGTTGTTTTGTTTTGGGGTTCTTTTATCTTTTTGTTCAATATAATTTCTATTAAATCTTGTACATGTAAATACATTTTAAGCAGAATCTATAACAATGCAATGTTTCTCAATAATATTTGTTGTGTTTCATGTCAATGTATATGAACTATTTTATTCCGCAACATGCATATTGTTCCTAACATTTAGCAAAGACAAAAACCTATGTTGATAATTGGATCAGTGTTGCCAACATTGGTCAAGCAAAACGCGCGCAAAAAAATTAAAAAGGGGTAAAAAAGCGTAATTTTCTAACTGAAAATGGGTAAAAAAAGCACTAACGTTTTTTCAGTCAAATATTGTTTATTTTAATAAAAATTGCACATTATTTCGCTCATTTCCAAAATTCGTTTTTTAGAACATTGGGCTGCAAAACAAAACATGCGTCATACTAAAGTCTTTCACCGGTGTGAGTTAGATTTTTAGTAACGTAAGAACTAAAACTAATGTTTGACGAATATTAGATAAATAAGATGAGAATTTTAAAAATAGTAAAATGTCATTAAACATTCAAACTGACAGGCACACTACCAACTGGCCAACCGATCTACCCATACCCAAATTGTAAAATTTTACAAAACTTATGAAATATATATTTTTTTTTGCAAAATCTATATATATTATTTTTAAGTTTTTTGAGTTCTGGAACAATTGTTAATTTCACTGATAGTGAATAACATAACTTATTTTAAAGTATTTTAAATATTTTGTTTTTTTTTTTGTTTTTGAAGAATATTTGCTTTTGTACATTTTGTACATAGATTTTGTTTTGTTGGTCAGTTATAGACCAATCGTCATAAAATTCGGCATAAAGAATTATAATAAAAAATAATGAAGTAATCATGGAGGCTTTTTATATGAGGGATAAATTCAATTGTGTAAAAAAATTATATAAAACTTATTTTTTGTCAATTTTCATCGCTGTACTCATATTTTTAAGGGGACCTTAATAGGGGGTAGGGTACGTTACCGATAAATCCGAATTAAATTCGGTAGGAAGATTACATTTGTATAAAAGTAGTTTATTTCGAATTTCTTCGCTAAACACGTATTTTTAAGTCAGTAATGAGCGTTAAAATCAATTTTTGAAGGTGACCATATGTGGGGGTAGGGTCAATTATGGACCGATTGCCGTAAAATTTGCTAGAGAGATTTTGGCTTATATAAAACATATTTATGTCGAATATTTTTAAGTCGGTAATGAGTATTAATGTCATTTGGTAGAGAAATTTTGATGCATATAAAAATTTGTGGAAAAATTTAACTCGTTTGCTCTTTACGTTCTAACCCTATCGTGCTTTCAACAGACAGACGGACGGACAGATGAACAGACGGATGGACATGGTTAGATCGCCTTAGAATTTAATAAGGACCCAAAATATATACGACCAATGTGTTACAAACGGAGTGACAAAATCAATATACTCCACTCATCTTGGGTATATGTTGGGTATAAAAAGCACTAAATGCACTGTCATAAAATTAGAAAGTACCACTTTAGTGCCTTTTTGAAGAAAGGCACCATGAGCAAAATTTTCCGCGTTTGGCACACCAAAAAGCACCGCAAATAGTGCTAAAAGCACTAAGTTGGCAACACTGAATTGGATGCAGTGTGAGAATGTTTATAAGAATCTTATGTATGTATGTATGTGTGTGTAGAAAACAATTGAATATATTATTAAGTGTAGTATGAATTAGGTGTTGTTGACAAAAAAAATTCGTAGGCTATTTGGGTTACACTAAAAGAGAATTGTTATACCAATAAAGAAATCAATCAAAATCCCAAGGGACGGTTTATTGTATTGGCCAAGACTACCAGAAAAGGGCACTAAAAGAGAATTGTTATACCAATAAAGAAATCAATCAAAATTCCAAGGGACGGTTTATTGTATTGGCCAAGACTACCAGAAAAGGGCAAAGGAAATAAAATGTTTCTGCAATATAAAATAGATACCAAAAAAATGTATGCAACGAAAGCAACTATGTTTTTATCCGCAAATCTTGCCTTACATAATACAAGTTTATCGACGAAATTTAACATAGTTTCACTTCAGAAAATAAATTTGTTATTTTAATGTCTTAATGTAAACATGAAACAAATAAAAATAATTTTGTTTACTTTTTTCTTAATTTGCTTATTTTTATTCGAATTTTGGTTAGAAAAAAAATTTGTTGTGGCAACACTGGTTAAGAGTGAAAAACAAATCGGAATAATGTATGATCTGTTTCGAAATATTTCGAGACAACTTATGAGTGATTTTATAAAATTTTTGTTTATTTAAACAAAACGCATTGTTACTGCCGGTCCACACTAGGAAACTTTTATTGGGAAACTTTTTATTTTGCATGAGAGAGAAAGAGAAGGAATTCATCTCTCTCGCGGTACGGAGTTTCCCGTACTCGGAAACTTGTTTTGTTATTCTTTTCATTCGTACAACAAATCAATGCAATAAACACATTTGGGAAACTTCAAAAGAAAATTAAGAAAAAGTTTCGCTACGAAAGTTTCCTAGTGTGGACCGGCACTTACAAGAATAAAATACAATAAAATACAATTAGTATAATTTAGAGTTTACATTTAATCGACAAAATGCAAATAACCAATGGCTATAAAATACTTAAAATTGTTTCCACTCTAGAACAGCGAAAGGCAGAGAGTAAAAAATTGTTCTCTAACAGGTGTTATTTATTTTTTATACATGTGTGAGAATAAGAACAAGAAAAAGAAAGAGTACAACGCAGCTCATTTGAGAGCTCATTGCGTTTCGCTGCTCTAGAATGTCAACTAAAATTTTTTTCATAAAAAACAACAACGAAAATCACACATATATGTGCTGTGTGAATTCAACACAAAGCTACAACAACAAATATTCAATATTTCAGGTCCAAAATTCGCACAAAAAACGATTCGGACACAATTTTTATAACACAAACACATATTATTTATTTTTTACAATTGTTTTAATATATTTTCTTTATCGAAATTTTTTTAATTTTCACAAACCAAAAAATTATTTTTTCAATTGTTTGACATTTAATTTTTTGTTTTTCTAACTTCAAATTGAAGGTGCAGTGTAGCATTTCTTAGTAGCAAACAAATTTATGATAATCCAAGAAATTAAAGCTTTATATATTTTAACAAGTATAGAATGCATGAAAAATATTATCATGCTTTAATAAATACAATCTACAATTTAAAATCTCTTAATTTAAGAAAATTAATGCAATAAAAACATTGTAATATTACTTCGACTGATTTTATACAACTACGTGGACATTGTATGTGTGGTAAAAAGCTTTTATACACTAACACTTTTTAAGAAAATTTTACTAATACATATTTAGAGTTAGGTTTTTTTGACAGCTGAGTTAGGTTTTTTCCGGGAGAGTTGGCCTTCTACGGTAATATTCTATGGATCGTGTTGTGTAGCGAATTACTACAAGCCAAAGTAAATTAATTATTAATTTACTTTGCTACAAGCTGTTTGTACGTAAAAGTTCGAACTGATCACACTGATAACTCCTAGATTTCTAGATGTTTTTGCTGCCATTAAGATGTTTTTGCCTAATTATATCAAACAGTTGTAATTCAGGTCTGAGTTAGGGAACAACTCTCGCGTCATCGTTTTTATTTCTTAAGGACGGTCAGGCTTGTGCTTGTTGCTGGGCTTTCGACAGAATTACTTCTCACCCCGCACTAATTTATTGCACTACTTCGCATAACTATTCTAAGTTATGCGTTGTCTTCATTAAACTCGTGTTTTCGTTTTACCTCAGAGTGAGTGGAGACCATTTAAACTCAAATATTTACTAGTGGAGACCATTAAAACTCTAAAACTTTTTTCTGGTGGAGACCAATAATACTTTTGATGAAATTAAGTCCGGATGCTCCAACTTCCTATATGAAGGAATAGGTCGTTTGGTGGGGTTTTCTCCGGACAAACGTGTGATAACCTGGCAATATGAGTGCTTAATGTACCGCCATCCTAATTAAAACCCGAAAAAAATAATTATATCAAACACTTCACAACACTCAACGAGTGAGACGAGTAATATTCCGTTTCTAAGTTAAGCAAGTTGTGTGAGATTATAACTCATTTGTTCGAACCTACACATCCTGCACATGCTTGTTTAATATTTTCACAATAGTGTACGTGTATTTTGATACTACGCAGTACTGTGAATTTATTATCTACAAACAATATACATATCGAGCCCTTTTTGCAAAATGGACGTAAGCGACTTTATTTTCGATTTCCTTTTTTTTATAGAAATTGATAATTTAGGCCAATTAGTATCATCTCTGAAAATTTCATAGCTAAAGATCCAATGGTTTGACGATTAATCGTTCGAATAAATGAAAATTGTCAAATTTCAAATAACGAATTAACTAGAGTATTCAAATATTCGGGTTTTTGTCTTATTCGGTTTATTCGACAAATAATAATTTGAGGTTTCACGTTAGCCGGTTAATAATCGGATAATTAAAAATTAATCGGTTATTCGAACAAAAGGAAACTAGGTGTTACTATTGCTTTTTACAATAATTTTCTTTATATTACACCCTGTAACAATTTTAAAAAAGCTTTCAAATATGGAAAAGTTAATAAGCATGTGAAAACAGATTACACTTATAGCAATTCTGCTATAATATGTCCTTATAAAAGGATTTCAAAGTTTAAAGGACTACAAAGAAATATTTAAAATATTTATATGCATTTTATGATACTAATATTGGTGTCAAATGGAAGCTGGTAATCTGTACATTGTATCCATATATATTATTTACCTGTCTCACTTAGAAAAAAAAAACGAAAAAGAAATTAAATTTAAAAAGGTTTCATTTTCGACACAAAAACTTTTAACTACTTTTTTGTGACAAATTTTCTTTAAGATTTCCAATTCTTTTTTGATGATCTTGATATTTTTATTATAAATTTTCTTCTTTTCTTCATTTTTAATAATTTTTCTATAATAAAGAAAATTTATTTGATGATTTTTGAAAAGAAATCATGGAAATAATTATATAGCCTTTATTTCTACAAGCAGTTTTTTGGGAACATTGTTGTGTTCTTAAGTATTTCCAATACGTTCTTCAGCAACAGTTATAGTTAAACTAATGTTTAAGGGAACGTATGAATTCTAGGACTCGTTGAAAATCTTAAAAACAGTAACTTCTTTATATAGAAAAGCATTTCACATAAACAGGAATGGTTTATAATATTTGAGAAGAACTAAACTTATAATTAAAGTGAAAGAAGTGAAAATAATAATTTTGTTTATAAACCGTGCAAAAGTTAATTTCAAACATGAAAAAACCTATGCGTACAGGAAACTGTGGACCATTAGTATTAACTCTGTGTACTCATTTTTTCATAATCGGTTCTTTAAAGGACTTTAAAAGACAACCGATTTCAAAAGATGAATTCCAAATTTATATTAAAAAGTTGGCATTAATATTAAATGAAGGTGAGTTCCTCTGCTTCGAAATAATATAATTTATTTCAAATCATCAAGAAAGTATTGGAAATCTTAAAGAACATTTGTCACAAAAAGTAGTTAAAAGTTTTTGTGTCGAAAATGAAACCTTTTTAAATTTAATTTTTTTTCTAAGTGAGACAGGTAAATAATATATGTAGATAGAATGTATAGATTACCAGCTTCCATTTGACACCAATATTAGCATCATAAATTGCATATAAATATTTTAAATATTTGTTTGTAGTCCTTTAAACTTTGAAATCCTTTTATAAGGACATAAAAGTCGGAGTACGCAGAATTGCTATAAGTGTAATCTATTTTCACATGCTTATTAACTTTTCCACATTTGAAAGCTTTTTCTTCAAAATTGTTACAGGGTGTAATATGAAGAAAATTATTGTAAAAAGCAATAGTAACATCTAGTTTCCTTTTGTTCGAATAACCGAATAATTTTAAATTATCCGATTATTAACCGGCTAACGTAAAACCTCAAATAATTATTTGTCGAATAAACCGAATAAGACAAAAACACGAATAATTGAATACTCTAGTAAGTACACATTTATTTTCTGTTTATGAATTTTGTAACAGCAAGGTGTCGTTTATGTTTAAATTTTGTTTTAAAATATATTAAATTTAAAGATAAATTTGAAGAAATTAACGTATTAAATTTGTTTGTGAATGAAATGCCCCATATCTGAGTATAATTGTAATAAATTCATGTAATTATCACTATGACATTGCAATTTATGTGCTGAAATTTATAATTTTCTATAATTTTTAATGAATTTAGTTCATTCTAATTACTAATTACATTGCATTTATGTTATTACCATTTAACCAACTCTTATATTTGGTTGTAAATTTATGAATTTCATCACTCTAGCTCATAACGTTCGGAATCTATCCGGTTTTCAACAAAAAGGCTAACTTACAGACATCGCTAGATGATCTTAAAATCTTATAAAAAAAGTATTTATTACACACTTAAATTTCAGATTTATACATATTATATAAAGATATACACAGAAAAATATTTTTTTAATAGAGAATTTAGACGTAACCGTCTCAACAATATTTATATCACAGAAAATTGTCTCGGCAAAAAAGACGTAAACAACAAAAAAATCCCATATTTTAGATGCATATTTATTAACGGAGTTTTGAAGTAATGATATATCCTACTTCGAAGATAATTAAAAAAATGCTCTCCTGTAAAATTTTGGTTTTGTCGGTTACGTCTTTTGTGCAAAAATGGCTCGATATAAACTTTCGATGAAAGCTAGAAAAAATGTATGAACATTGTACAATGTACATAATTATCCGCTAAAGAAATTTTGCCGATTTTGTAACGAATTCGTACAGACACTGCACAATTTGCCAAATTCTGACGGAATTCGGTTACGAATTATATCTTTGATTACATTCTGATGAAAAATATTTTCATATACATATATGTATATAGGTATGTATATAATTTATTATGGCATAGCTTCCATTATTGTTTTTGAATCAAAATCAAAATTAATTTTGATTCAGCTAAGATAGTCTCAGCTACAGGTGCAGCTAGGTTAGGTTAGGTTGATAGGAGGATGTACACTACATCTACACCTAGGCCACAATCGGACCTGTTGTGCGCTCTTTATCATGATAAAAAAATGAATGAATTATTTTCAGTGCTCAAAAACTCAGTATCCTGAACGTAATTCCTAAGAATCTTCCAATCATTGTTAGTCAGGAATGTTATTTCCGGAATAGCATCACTTCTAAGATATTTGGATCTAACTTCGACGAATGCCTGGCAGTGGCAAAGAAAGTGCTCCAGAGTTTCACTGTCCTCTCCACATGCTCTACATACACTGACTCAAACAATTGCCCGTACACTAAGCTTTTGACAATATTATTTATTGTAGTTTAAAAAATATGTATCGTACAATAAAAACTTCAGTATTTTTAAAAACTACACTAGGTATATAAAATAAATAAAAACACAATAGAGGTAAAGACAATTTAAATTTTATTAAATAAAAAAAAAAACAAAAGAGTACTACAGAAACTAAGCTCAAAAAATTCTCCGTACAATATAGTGATTGAAACTTAAGTATAGCTTAAATTAGAAATTTAATAGTTTTAATAGCTTGTATGGTATCCTTTAGCTTTAATGACATCTGTCAAACGATTTTTCATTGACAGTGCTAATTTATTTGTCGTTTCGCTGTCAATATTGCGCCACTCCTCAAGAATTGTATTTTTTAGCATTTGTTTGTTAGTAATTGTATGTTGCCTAATTTTTTTTTCCAAAATTCCCCATAAATGCTCTATAGGGTTCAGATCTGGACTCTGGGGAGGATGTGGAAGCACTTGTTTTACATTATTATGTAACCATTCACATACAATTTTCGATTTATGTTTTGGGTCGTTATCTTGAACGAATCGAAAATCATCTTTAATGCCCAATTTTTCTGCACTGGCTTCTAAATTTTCTTTTAATATATTTAAGTAATGATTTTTGTCCATTGTCGTTTCAACAAATACTATATTTCCGACACCTCCTGCGGACATAGCACCCCACACCATGACACTACCACCACCGTGTTTCACTGTTGCTTTGAGGTTTTTTAATTCGAGGGCGGTATTTTCTCTACGCCACACAAATCTCCGGCCATCTGACCCAAAAATGTTAAACTTGCTCTCATCCGTAAAAATTACCGTTTTCCAGAAGTCTTCCGTTTTGTTTACGAAGTTTTTGGCATACTCCAAGCGTAGTTTCACATTCTTTTTTGAAATAAACGGCTTCTTACGTGGTACACATGCCTTATACTGGCATTGATGAAGAAAATTTCGGATTGTTTGTGCATTTAGAGCTACGTTTTCACTTTCTTTAATAATTCTCGCTATTTCCACTGCACTCATTTTTGGATCGAGCTTCACCATCCGTTCAATTTTCCGTCCTAATCGTAAATCAATAATTTTTTGCGGCCTCTACCTGGAGAAATTTGTAACAAACCAGATTTTTTAAACTTTTCTACGACATATTAGACAGAAGATCGTGGCCTTGATACTATTTCCGAAATTTGTCCATAACTTTTTCCTTCATTGTACATTTTTATTATTAAATCCTTGATGTCTAAAGGAATTTTTGTTCCACGTTTATTATTTGCACTCATTTTAAATGTGAAAAATGTAAAAATCAACAGTAAGATTTTAAATCAATGCTGACAAAATTAGCAATAAGAAAAAAACTTTTTTTCTAAGTTCCGTTACATTTTAGAGCTGCATCATTTACTTTTTTCTACCTGTACGGGCAATTTTTTGAGTTTAATTTTAGCAGTGTTGCATTTTATTAATCGCTTAAAACCAATTAGATTATTATATAATGTTTTTGTAACTGGGAAATTTATTACAACATTATAACGTATTCTAAAAATTAAAATTATTTGAATTGGTGAAATACTTTAGATAATATTACAAAATATGTTTTATAATGACTGGTGTACGGACAATTGTTTGAGTCAGTGTATGTCTGAATCCGCACGTCCAATTTGGCATAAATGTGCACGTTATCTTGTGAGTACACTCAGAATACGTACTATCATAGAGATTTTTCGTCTTGCTCTCGGCAGGGATTTCCGTAGTTCTACCCACTGTTTCATTATTCCAAGAGGTCTTATGGGATTCTCTCACCCATATTTTTAGTTCAGCCTTTGTTGCGCCGAATGGTTTTGCTTTTGAAATGAAACTGCCTAGAGCTCCCTTCCCTTTAAATCTATTAATTTCGCCCTTTTGTTATCGACTACTTCCGAATGGGAGTTATATCGTACATCTCGCAGCTTATCCATCTATTCCTTAGCATGTGGTTGATCCAGTTACGGAGCACCCGGTCAACATAAAACTGGTCTTGGTATTGGATAAGAGTATCAGTGTGCACGTTATTGTAGGCGCCTTCGATGTCAATACATACCGCCAGTGTAAATAGTTTGCTGTCATAAGCATGCTGCTGACAGATGCTGCTCAGCAAAGACAAAGAATCAAACAAACAAAATGTTCATCATATTTAAAATAATCAAATAAAATTAGGTATGCGCTTCTGCTAATTTCCAGGTTTTGATTTGATTTTCAAGACTAATTGAGAATATAAAATAGAGTTGACGAATTTCAAAATACAATTCCTTTAAATAATGTGCAGATTTGTCGCAAGTTGTCTTACAACAGTACTGAAATTTATATTACTGTCTGATAAACATACAAAGATATTCTCTTCAGATATTGAGCTGATTTATCGAATAATTTAATGTTTTGATAAAGTCTAAAGAATATATGAATAAAAAGAATTGTCCTCCGTCAATCTGCGTAGCAGTCTCTCAAATGTTGTCGGATGTTAAATGGGATTAAAGTGAAAAAACATAAAAATCTAGCATACAATTTTATAGAAGTATAAACGTGTTTAGATCACTTATCGCTTGGTTTAATAATCTAGTAAATTTACAACATGTACTTAAATATGTACTATAATTAGAAATAAATGTTAAAATGTTTGAATTAATTTTTTAGCCCTAGATTTCTATGTAAAATATAAGAAAGAAAGTAGGTACGCATATTTTCTATCTAATACCAATCTCCCGTTCAAACTGCTCAGCCTTTAGTGTTCCATCGATACTTTCACAATTCTTATTAAAAACGCTGTAGGCACTGATTTCGTTTCGCTTCTTTGGTCCCGTGCGAGTATTAAAGTAAATTCCAGCAAGTGCTGAAAACATTAGGAAAACTATTCCAAATTGCAACTCAATTGCTATTATATACAGAGTCACCCAAAACGCTAAGTACACTATTCGAAGAGTATACTTGAAAATACGACCATCTGTATCAACTGGAGTATTCGTATTCATCCCTTCCTCTTTCGATAATACAGAAACATCATCGCTATCATTCTCCACCTCAAAATCTGATAAATTGTGTAATGATTTTGGTACATAATCATCCGTCTCTGGTTCCTTTGTGGTGATATTACAAAGTTTACATTAAAAATATCTGTAAAACTGTGTTTACAAATATCTACATACGTGTACAGTCACTGTTGTTTTGTCCGGTTGACTATTTTCATGTTTATCTCTCACTCCCAGCATTAGAAATATTTTAATGTTGTCTTTAAAACGTTGAATTTGTTCTTGCCGTCTTTTACGCAGACGATAACTTTTTAACTTATCTTCAATATTTTCCATATATTAAATTTCAAAAATTGACAATAAAATTTGTAAAAAAAATAAAAAAATATCAACCATGATGGAAAAATGAGGTGAAGTCAATTCTACAAAAACAGCAAAAGTTGTAGGGTTATAGTAGAATCGAAACATATTGCATTTTATGAAAAGTCGACTTTTCGACATTTTCATTTAATTAAAAGTCGACTTTTCGACAAAAAGTCGATTGTTCGATTTTCGAAAATCGATTTATAGTATAGTTGAAACGAAAAGTCGACTTTTTTCATTTAATTAAAAGTTGACTTTTAAACTTTTCGACTATAAGTATTTTATAAATAGTCGACTTTTGGAATTTTTTCGACTTTTCGTCTTTTTTCAACTTTTCGACTTTTTCCGACTTTTCAATTTTTTCGACTTTTTGACTTTTTTGTCTTTTTTGACTTTTTTCGAGTTTTTTTTTTTTTTTTTGACTATTTTCGAGTTTTTGACTTTTTTTCTACTTTTTTAAAATTTTCGACTATTTTTGACTTGTTTCTACAATTTTCAAGTTTTCGACTTTTTTCGACCAATAGTCAAAAAGTCTAATAGTTGACTTTCATAAAATGAAAAATAAATCAAAGCGTAACAAATGTTTTATCAAAATAAATTTTTTTTTGTGTGATGAGTTATTTTTGTTTACAAATATGTGTTTCTGCACGTGGAAAAGACGCAAAACTCGTTTTCATTATTTACATTTTCAATATGTGTTTATGCACGTGGAAAAAATTCAACAAAATTGATTTTCATGATTACATTAAAAAAAATATTTTTGATCAATTATAATATGTATATAAATGTGGAAAGGAACAAATCTGATAAAATATAAATATATTTGGGATTATATCGTTACAGAATGCCTTTTAATAAAAAACATTAAAAAAATGTTACTATGGCCGTATATATAAAATGATATATAACTGCTATCGGACGATCTTGTGCACGATAAAAACCTATATAGAACATTAAGTTAGAAGTGTAGAAGTTCTATATAGGTTTTTATCGTGCACAAGATCGTACGATGGCACTTATATATCATTTTATATATACGGCTATAGTAAAATTTTTTGAAAAAAAAGTTTGTTGTTGTAGTACACACCCTAGAATGATGAAATTTGGAAAAAAATTATGCCATCCGATTTCTACACTTCCAACTTAAAGTTCTATATAGGTTTTTATTGTGCTCAAGATCGTCCGATAGCAGTTATATATCATTTTATATATACGGCCATAGTAACATTTTTTGTAAAAAACAAGTAAGAGTGTTATATTCGGCCATGCCGAATCTTATATACCCACCATCAAATCATTCATGTTTATGCAGAATTTTACTGATGTACTCACATTTTTGGGTCAGTAATAAGTCTTAAAGTCATTTTCAGAAGGGGATCTTGGTAAGGTCAATTATAAATCCATTTTCATTAAATTTATGAAAATGATTTTATTTCCTTTAAAATTTTTTTATGTCGAATTTTACTGCTTTATATATATGTTATGAGCAGATATGATCATAAATTTAAGTTCTCATTAAACATGTTTGTGTTGAATTTCATACATCTCTTAGCGATAAAGTTATTTTCTGAAGGGGGCATTATAATAGGGATAGGAGAAAACGTGAACCGATATTCTTACTTTCAATAAGGATCGATCCTTATAAAATTTGATAGGGAGATTTTGGCTCGCACGAAACTTGTGTATGTAGAATTTTGTAGTAATGAGCGTTGAATTCGTTGTCTAAAGGGCACCTTATTAGGGGGTTAGATAATAATGGACTCATCCTCATAAAACTTAAGAAAATGATTTTAGTTCCAATAAAACTTTTATATGTCGAATATTATTGTTATATATATGCTTCTTAAGGTAGATATGAGCATTAAAGTCGTTTTCTGAAAGGGACCTTATAGGTGGGATAGGGTCAATTATCCTTATAAAATTCTATAAAGAGATTTATGAGACCATAAAACATGTTTGTGCCGAATTTCACCGCTATTGATGCTTTTCTTAGCCAGTTATGAGCGACAAAGTCATTTTCTGAAGGGGACTTTATATGGGGGGTAGGGTCAATTATGAACCGATCCTTATAAAATTCTACGAAAAGATTTATGTCCCCATAAAACATGTTTGTGCCGAATTACACCGCTATTGATGCTTCTGTTAGTCAGTTGTGAGCGATAAAGGCATTTTCTGAAGGGTACTTTGTATGGGGGGTATGGTCAATTATAAACCGATCCTTATGAAATTCTACGAGAAAATTTATGTTCCTATAAAACATGTTTTTGCCGAATTTCACTGCTATTGATGCTTCTCTTAGCCAGTTATGGGTGATAAAGTCATTTTCTGAAGGGGACTTAATATGGGGGGTAGGGTCAATTATGGACCGATCCTTATAAAATTCTACGAAGAGATTTGTATTCCCGTAAAACATGTTTGTGCCGAATTTCACTGCTATTGATACTTCTCTTAGCCAGTTATGTGCGATAAAGTCATTTTCTGAAGTGGACTTTATATGGGGGGTAGGGTCAATTATGGACCGATCCTTATAAAATTCTACGAAGAGATTTATATCACCATAAAACATGTTTGTGCCAAATTACACCGCTATTGATGCTGCTGTTAGTCAGTTATGAGCGATAGTCATTTTCTGAAGGCTACTTTGTATGGGGGGTAGGGTCAATTATGGACCGATCCTTATGAAATTCTGTGAAAAGATTTATGTCCCCATAAAACATGTTTATGCCAAATTACAGCGCTATTGATGCTTTTGTTAGTCAGTTATTGGCGATAATGTCATTTTCTATAGGGGGCCTTATATGGTGGCTAGGCGAAATCGTGGACCGATATTGCCCATTTTCAATACCAAACAAACTACATCAACTATAAGTATCTGTGCAAAATTTCAATTCGCTAGCTACTTCCGTTTGGACTCTATCGTGTTTTCAACAGACGGACAGACGGACGGACATGGCTAGATCGTCTTAGAATCTAATAAGGACCCAGAATATATATACTTTTATGGGTCTTAGACGAATATTTCAATGTGTTACAAACGGAATGACAAAAACAATATACCCCCCATCTTTTTTGATGGTGGGTATAAAAAGTTTGTTGTTGTATTACACACCCTAGAACGAAGAAATTTGGAAAAAAAATGTATGCCATCCGATTTTTACACTTCCAACTTAAAGTTCTATATAGGTTTTTATCGTGCACAAGATCGTCCGATAGCAGTTATATATCATTTTATATATACAGCCATAGTAACATTTTTTGTAAAAAAGTTTGTTGTTGTAGTACACACCCTAGAACGATGAAATTCGAAAAAAATGTATGCCATCCGATTTCTACACTTCCAACTTAAAGTTCTATATAGGTTTTTATCGTGCACAAGATCGTCCGATAGCAGTTATATATCATTTTATATATATACGGCCATAGTAACATTTTTTGTAAAAAAAAAGTTTGTTGTTGTAGTACACACCCTAGAACGATGAAATCCGGAAAAAAATTTATGCCATCCGATTTCTACACTTCCAACTTAAAGTTCTATATAGGTTTTTATCGTGCACTAGATCGTCCGATAGCACTTATATAAAATTGTATATATACGGCTATAGTAACATTTTTTGAATGTTTTTTATTAAAAGGCATTCTGTAACGATATAATCCCAAATATATTTATATTTTATCAGATTTGTTCCTTTCCACATTTATATACATATTTTAATTGATCAAAAATATTTTTTTTAATGTAAATCATGAAAATCATTTATTTTGAATTTTTTCCGCGTGCATAAACACATATTGAAAATGTAAATAATGAAAACGAGTTTTTGCGTCTTTTCCACTTGCAGAAACACATATTTGTAAACAAAAATAACTCACCACACCAAAAAAAATGTTTATTTTGATAAAACAGCTGTTACGGTTTGTTTTATTTTTCGTCGGGTTGTTTTCTTTATGTGCGTAATCTACTTTTCATAAAATGCAAAAATTCGACTTTTAACTAAATGAAAAAAGTCGAAAAGTCGACTTTTAACTAAATGAAAAAGGTCGAGAAGTCGACTTTTCGTTTCAACTATAGAACCCTAATACGTATGTCAATAAATGTATATGTTACCAGAGTGGCATTTTTAATATATACCCTTAAATAACGAAAATCACACATGCCCAAAATTTCTCCACATAAAACAAATATTAAAATATGTGTACATCTTTTTTGTACCATGAAGAAGGCATTATAATACAAATTTAATTCATAACACATTAAAAACAAGTAAGAATGCTATATTCGGCTGTGCCGAATCTTATATACCCTTCACCATAGTGTATTTTAAACATAATTGATCTTACAGTCTAGTTAATAAAAACATTAAAAAAATTTGAGTCGATTTAAGCCGAATGTTTCGGCGGCGGCTCAAGCAACTAAATATAGTTCGGCGGCGGCTAAGCTCCGGCTCGAAGCCGGTCGACTTCGACCTCTGATTCATTGCTGGTAAACATTGCCGAGACGTAGATTTTGTTTTTGTTTATCGTAAAAAAATTGTTTTAAAAAGCACTTGGAAAAAATTTGTGTTAGTTTTAAATTTCAAACTTACATTATTCGCATAAAATTATTGTACATAACTCACAATCTACTCTCATATAATTGAAAACGTTTTAAATACTTTTTCTATTCATCAAAAAATATATTTGCAAAACAAAAGGGAAAATTATTTTATTTTAACAAAAAATGCAAATCATATTTTTTTGCTGTGTATACTTTGTATGTTTGAATTCCAAACATACAAAAAAATAAACAGCTGAATAAAACCAAATACATCTACACACACGTGTACATCTTTTTCTATGTACAGTGTTTTTAGTGTTTTTGTTGCTTTTTTAACAATTTTTTGATGAAATTTTCAGAGGTTGTCTCGGATTTTTGCTCATATCTCCGTTATTTACCGACCGATTTTGCTGATTTTAAATAGCGATCTTCTCGAAAGCATGTCTAATAGAATTATTGAAGATTCAGACATCGCCGATATCTGGGGTCCTCTAAAAACTGATTTCAACAGACAGACAGACAGACGGACAGACAGACAGACAGACGGACATGGCTTAATCGACTCCGCTATCTATAAGGATCAAGAATATATATACTTTATAGGGTCGGAAAATTATATTATAGAAATTACAAACGGAATGAAAAACTTATATATACCCTTCTCACGAAAGTGAAGGGTATAAAAATTGTTTTAATTATATTGTGTATGTAATCAATTACAATTTTCAAAAATATATATGAAATAATGGATCGATTTTAATCATTTTCAAAAGGCTTCGTATACGGTACCATAAAATATCTTGTGCCAAATTTTATTAAATTATCTCCAAAATTACGACCTGTGGTTTGATTTGTATGGGGCTAGGTGAAATAATGGACTGATGGACTTAACCGTTCTCAATAGGCTTTGTCCCCGGAACAATATAAGTTTATGTACCAAATTTCATTGAATTATCTTCAAAATTGTGACCTATAGTTTGATTACAAGGATTACATGGACGGACATAGCTAAATCGACTCAGAATGATTCAGAGCCGATTGGTGATTTTGTGTGTGGGAGAAAGAGATGGTTGATATTTCTTTCTCTTCCTCTCACACACAAAAATCAAAAGTTTCCCAAAAATAGTTTCCTAGCGTGAACGAGGTCTTATGAACCACGGGAGATTTTAAAGTGGGACACATATATAAGGATATATTTCCATCTCTTTTCATCTCATATGTACTTAATTTTTACACAACAAATCGCATTACAGTCAAAACCTTTTATATTATATTAAATAGCAAGATATAGTTACTATTTCTTGCTTTTTATGAACTTATCTTAGCGGAATTTTGATAACTATTTTGATGCAAAAACATATATATTATAAAGAATTCTTGGCTAAAAAGAATTACTATTTTGTCCCATGAATAAAATTTCATACAACTATCCATTTTCATATCGAACTTTAAAAAATATGTGTTGAGAACATATAAACGGGGTTTACCTACTATACATGCAAAGTCAAAAAGGTTGTTTCTGGTGTTGATAGTGTATTGCAAAATGTTTTATAATGAAAAAACATTAAGGAATTAATAAAAAACAAATCCAATACACTTTCAATTAGAACCTAAGCAAATATTTAATAAAATTAGTTTTTTCCTTTTAATCTTTATATTTTGGAATTCTTCTTCACATACAATTTCTTGAATGTTTACATTTTTTGCTGTTTTTTTTTTTTCAAACCAGTGATAAAAAAACAATCATACAGTTCATCTCATACAATAATCGATTTTTAATACATTATGGAATTAAAAAAACAAAACCATACGGTTCGAATTTACTTTTTTGACAGCTGTCAATGGTTTCTTACCTTGTTATCTGTGGTTCTATTCATGACATACTTTATTCTATGGCGAAACTAAAAAGGTGAAATCATTTCAACAGCTGATTGTTCTTTTGTCCACGGAAATTTAGCCCGAAGATGTCAAACTACATATAAAAAAAATTATGAATTCGTCGCAAAATGAAATGACTTCACCTTACCGCATGTCTATATTAGAAAAATATTTATCACGCTACTTGACAAAACGTCGGCTAAAAATTGTCAGTATCTTGTTTGTTGTAATGCATAGGGGTAACAAAATCCTGATTTTATCACGACAACCTACAGATTTTATTTAAATAATGCTATATTTAATAAAAACGATTAAAATTAAATGCAAATTTTGTAAATAAACACTAATTTCGCTAAAACTTTTGTTAAAAATCAATTTTAATTGCACAAAAGCAAAATTCTACACAAATTTTACAATGACGTTTAATATCAAAAGAACGTTGTCTAAACAATTGTTTAGACGACACTGTCATAACGGCGTTATAACGCTAATACATGCCGTCTGTACTTGCTAATTTGTTATCATGATAACAATTTGACGTTTAGCATAATAAATATTTGTCTAATATAGACACGGGCCTTGATATATAGAGTAGAGTTCTATAGTTGAAACAAACAGTCGACTTTTTGCATTTAGTTAAGGTAGATTTTTCGACTTTCTACTAGGATTCTATAAATCGACTTCAAATAATCGAACAATAGACTTTTTGCCGGAAAAAGTCGAAGTCACGCACATAACGAAAACAATCCGACGAAAAATAAAACAAACCGTAACAGCTGTTTTATCAAAATAAACATTTTTTGGTGTGGTGAGTTATTTTTGTTTACAAATATGTGTTTCTGCACGTGGAAAAGACGCAAGAACTCGTTTTCATTATTTACATTTTCAATATGTGTTTATGCACGTGGAAAAGATTAAAAAAATGGATTTTCATGATTTACTTAAAAAAGTATTTTTGATCAATTAAAATATGTTTATAAATGTCGAGTGGAACAAATCTGATGAAAAATATTTGGGATTATATCGTTACACAATGCCTTTTAATAAAAAACATTCAAAAAATGTTACTATGGTCATATATAGAAAATGATATATAAATGATATTGGACGATCTTGTGCACGATAAAAACCTATATATGACTTTAAGTTGGAAGTTCTAGGGTGTGTACTGCAACAACAAACTTTTTTGAATATTTTTCAATCGCCCATTGCAGTTCTCTGGTATGTATGTATGTGGACAACAATTTTCTCTATATCACTGACGGTTACAACCGTTACTACTGCCCAATCTGCTCTCAGGTCATTGGCTTTTCATACTTACACTGGCGCCCGGTTATAGAAATGCCCTTAAGGAAGTTATGGTACTGTTTACCATTAGACTGTATTGGGTGCGGGGCACAGCATTGTGGTAATTGGTAGCGAACGAACTAGCTATATTAGGTTCGATATGTAGATGACAGGGGAAGGATTGTAAAACCATCCATTTGTAACTATTATATGTTGGCACTCAAAAGAATCCGTGACATCATAAACCAGCCCTGAACTAGTACATTGAATTACATAATTTTAATGGCCTTACGGCCAACACTTGATATGATACTTATTGGATTGGATAGACACTGTCTAAGGATTCAGATAAGTATGCTAATAGGGGATTGCTTAATTAGGGCCTTTGTCATAAATGGGACAGTAATATACGAGGATGAGGAGAATTAGTCTACTAGGTTTTATCAAGGGAATTAGTCATTTGTTCGGCTAGGTTTTATAAGGGGACTAATTTTCTCTTACTTTACTTCTTTAGAGAATTGACTGGTAAATCTTTTTGGTGAAAACCCCTTAAGAATCGGCCTGTTTCCATTCATCTCTCCTCTCTACTTATTACCTTTCTTGTTTTTATTCTAGTTTTTTGTTTCTTTATCTTAAGATCTTCACTCTTCATGAAGGGAATCACAATGGACCTTATGGTTTCCCAGCGGGGATTGTTACGAACCTATTTCCTTTTTTTTTAAGGCCAGCATTTGCACTACCAACTCTGCGGCGTTTTCTCTTAGGAGGAGTTCTCAACCCGCTGGCTAGATTGTAACAAAAAAATCTGCGAGAACAAAAACAAAAAAATGAAAACAATTTACTTTATTGGTCATACCATTCAATAGGAAGGTAGTTGTTCACCTTCAATCGCCCTTAGTCCCAACCATAACTACGGCAGATTCCTGAACCTTTTTCCACAGTCCCATTTCCCCGCCTTTCGTCGCCCTATCTACTTCAACAATCCCCAAAACACCAATTACTCAATATTACTCATCATTTTACATATACAAATAACATTTATTATTAATTTTCAAACTTAATTCTAATATAATCGTAAATCTTATCATATATCTATTTCTAAGAATTATTATTATCTTAATTTTTATAAAACATCTAAATAATTTGTTTTTTTATGTTTTATTGGGCTGTTACGGTTTTTTTTTTAATTCTTTTCTGATATTGCATATCTTAAAGAACACATATAATTTTCCTTTCGCAAATCTTTTTCTTTATATTTTGTTTTTTTTTTATTCTGTTTTTTCAGTTGATTTAAATACTCAAATTATCTAAATCCTCACTACCGGATATACGATTATGGTTTCCTACGCCTGAAGGAACTCCCTAATGACGTTGATATATATATTTGATAATGAAAGAATATTATATTTTCCGCGCCTAATTTGAGCATTTAGTATAACTTTCTTTAATCTATATTTTATTGTTTTTTGTTTTCTTTCTTTTAAGACATGTAATATTTCTTTTTCTTTTTTTCTTTTTTTTTAGAAATCTTTTGCCCTAAAATGTATTGTTTAAGACTAAATACTCAACATACAGCACAACACTCTCTAACTTATAATAACTTAAAAATAATTATTTTAAAATATGCTAGTAATTCTTTTTTGATATCCACTAGGTTATTTATATGTTAAATTTTTTATATCGCCTGATGGCTTAGACCTCAATAAACTTTCTTATTTTTTTTCTTTTTTTTTGGATACCTTAATTTACTTTTCTGTATGTGCCTGACTTTGTTTTTTGGATTGAAAACCCCTTCTGCCTCAACTTCAAAAGGATGTCAATAATATTGAAATAATAATGAAGTTTATCATTTATGACTTACCTGGCTATTTCTCCTGTGATATCTTGCACGTTCACCAGTTTTGAGAATAGCCAGCTATACGGAAAACACATAAATTAGAATACGTATAAATTGGGTTTCTGTTTTTTTTTCTTTTTTTTTATACACAAACTTACGTTTTAATTGGTTTCTTTATGCTCGTTTTATAGTTTTCACACTTCACTAGCCCTTTATTATTAGGCTTATTGCTGGTGGTAATTTAAATCTTTGCTTTATTTATTTTAAAAATTTCTTAAAGCTTTTTTTAAAGTATTATTTTCTATAATTTTATGTTTTCTCTTAGGCACTTATCTATGACTTCTAAGCTTGTTTTTCTGCTTGTTCTGCTTTTTATATCATTGACAGCTTATATACTGTCAAGATTTTTACCGGGAATATTTCCCGCAGATTTTTATTTATTTTTCATGTATATAATGTATAATACTTTTTCCCGCTTACATAATTTTGCTATGTCAGACTAATAATCTACTGGTTTGTATGGTTGTGGTCCATTAACTACCTTTCCCGCGGATAATAACGTATTCTATTTAAATTAACAAGATATAATATAAAAAAAATTGTTTAAGTGCAACAACATTACTTAATCATTGGCGGTATCTCCTTGTCCAAGCTCGATTCCACCCAATTTTATAAATTCTTTCCCTAGATCCTCCCTCTACAATACCAGGCGTTCAGCAAATTTAGCATCATACACGGTTTCATTCATTCTTAACTATTTTTAAAATTTAATTTTTAAAATTAGTTATATAGAATGAAAATAGCGACCCTGTCTTTGTTTTTTTACTATAATGCGTTGCCACTACTATGTTTACTAAACACACCTTTTATACAAATTCTACTCGAACAGCTGTGGTTTTCCTCCACATGTTGTAAATCTCAATGGATGAAGGTAAGTACATTACAAATTTTGATAATATTTCTATTTTTTTATTATTTTCAGGGATCAAGGAAACATCTTGGAGTATTATGGGTAAATATGTATCGTTCCAGTTCTTTTGTGCCTATTTATTAATATATTTTTCTATTTTTTTCAGGATACAATGTCAACAAAAAAATTGTAAACAAAAAAAATCCACAGGGATTGGGCTGGAGTTGTGGCTCCATTCGCAAATAGTAGCCCATCCCATTAAACGTAAATCCACCGGGATTGGGAAGGAGTGGTGGCTCCAACTACAAGTATTTTTCCCATCCCTATAAAGATAAAAAAAATCCACCGGGATTTGGCTGGAGTGGTGGCTCCAACTACAATTAGTAGCCAATCCCTATAAAAATAAAAAAAAAATCCACCGGGATTTGGCTGGAGTGGTGGCTCCAACTACAATTAGTAGCCAATCCCTATAAAAATATAAAAAAAAAATCCACCGGGATTTGGCTGGAGTGGTGGCTCCAACTACAATTAGTAGCCAATCCCTATAATAAAGAAATTTTGGGAAAAATAATGTGAGGCATTAGTTGGCCTCGTCCCAAATCAACATTCCCTGGTACCCCCACGCAATTTTTTTTTTTTTTTTTTGGACCAGTGGCGTAGTTGGGGGTGGCATAGGGTACTTCCTACGTTTCTACAACTGGCACGCAACAAAACTCCGATCTCTAATACCAAGGAAGAAGAGAGCGGTGTGCGGGTTAGTTTCAATTCAACAAGCCCAACGTGGGGAACTCCCATGCCCTGAAGATTGTCTAGCCGGGCACTACTAATTTAGCCTATATTTGGTGAGTACATTATCTAACAAGTTTTATCTTTACATTACTATTGTTGATGTTAGTGAATGAAGTCCACTATAGTGTGCTAGTTAATGAGTATATTTGTCGTGTAATACAATAATATTTCTTTGGTCTTAATTATCTTATAAACTTTGTCATTATTAGGACGAAAACAAACATACAAAATATAATAATTTAATTAAATAATTACGAAGTTTTCTAAACCTAATATTGTACTTTCAAAAACTAATATCACAGATGACCTAAGACTATTATTGCACTTAAAACGACACATATTGCACTACTATTGCACATTAGATTCTGAGGTAGTTACTTCTTATTATCGGAATTTCGGATTTGAACACCATGCTCAAAGAAGTAAATCGCCGACTGTTGCTCTTTTCGTTCGGAAAATGCATAGTGGCTTCCCATAGTTGTTTTAGATTCTCATTAGGTTCATGTAATTGGTCCTTGACCAATTGTAGCGCATATTGCACAAATAAAAATATCAAAAAAAAAAAAAAAACTAAGTTCATATCATTTATCTGATTTAAAGTCATATCTATTTATTCAGAATCTTCACAACTTTACTGGAAACACCTTCGTCACCTCTACGAGATTTCTTCTCCATTATACACGGTTATATAGATGTGTTCTCCAATATAGATGTGTTCTTTTTCGCATGAAACAACATATTCTTGGATATATATATGATTTGAAGTACAGTGGATTTGGACATCATTAAATGCTCAATTATTTCCGGCGCATTGTATAAGGTAAGTCATATTATGTTGTCATAGTTGATAGTATATAATGAAATATTTTCGGGTGTATTTTGAGACAAAAGTATCTAAATATTGCACGACTTCTATTTGTTTACATCTTTATGTCTTTAGCATGATAGATACCTATCGATTTACCCTGTAAAGTTTCTAATTCATACATGTTGTTTCCCACGGGTTTAACTACCCTACATTTTAAAAACTTTTTGCAAAATTTGGAGTTGATATTCTTAC
>NC_060952.1:47778205-47779233 GCF_022045245.1 Lucilia cuprina | reverse complement strand
AAAATTTATAAAATTTTAGTATGCAAATTGAAAACCTTCTGAAAATTTTTAAAATTGGCTGAAAATCTTTTGGTTTTGTCAAAAAGATATAATTTTCCCAGAAAAAGAATTACACTATGAAAGTTGTAAACTGAACTAGTGAATTTTAAGTAGTAAATGAAAAGAAAAAAAATATTTGAATTGACAAGATTGAAAAGATTCCTCGAAATCAAAATCGTTTTCCTAACAAAATTAACAAAAATAATATGAGACAGAAAATAAATTACTACCAAAAAAAATTGATATTAAGTAACAAATAAAATGTTAAAAACAATAAATTTGTTAAACGAAATATAACTTGATAATAAAAAGAAATAACTTGTTAAAAAAAATGTTTGATTGCAAAAAAAAAAACAAATTTGTATATACTAATTTATTATAAATACCCAGTTGTTTTCTTACTGTATACAATGTGATGTTGAAGGATGTTTAGTAAATATTTGAAAGTTTTATAAAATGTAAGCGGTTGATAGAGGAATAACGCCAGTCTATGGAATTTCAAAACTATTATATCACAATATTCTGTTCAAAACAAACCGATACTAATTTTCGTTAATATTTTTTCACTGCTTCTAACGGACAATAAGTCGTTTTGTAACTAGATTGTATTTCCAGGAAAGAAACAGGATATCGGTAACTTAGTTCTGAGACAGAATATAGGATAAATAATTTAAAAACTACTACAAAAACTTATAAATTATATATAAAATTTCATCTAATTTCAAAAGGATTATTAATTAGTAATTGGTTGATATATTCGAAAATATCAAATAATCAAAACTCCTAAAAACGTTATTAATTATTTAAAATCTAGATTAGAGTTTAGATATAAAATATAAAATTTCGCAAATTAATGTAAATTTAATAAAATTAAAAAAATGAAAAACATGTTTGTAGAGCATAGAAAGATTGTATTATTACTTTTCAGCAATTTTCCAACCTTTCGGCCCCACGTTGGGCGCCAATTTATGTAATGAACAAACTTAGTG
>NC_060952.1:47765960-47778105 GCF_022045245.1 Lucilia cuprina | reverse complement strand
TTTACGATCTTTAAGTGTTGTCGTTGTATGCGTATGCATTTAATACAAACAAAAACTTTCACAACACTAAGTTTGTTCATTACATAAATTGGCGCCCAACGTGGGGCCGAAAGGTTGGAAAATTGCTGAAAAGTAATAATACAATTTTTCTATGCTCTACAAACATGTTTTTTATTTTTTTTAATTTTATTAAATTTACATTAATTTGCGAAATTTTATATTTTATATCTAAACTCTAATCTAGATTTCAAATAATTATTAACGTTTTTAGGAGTTTTGATTATTTGATATTTTCGAATATATCAACCAATTACTAATTAATAATCCTTTTGAAATTAGATGAAATTTTATATATAATTTATAAGTTTTTGTAGTAGTTTTTAAATTATTTATACTATATTCAGTCTCAGAACTAAGTTACCGATATCCTGTTTCTTTCCTGGAAATACAATCTAGTTGTAAAGCGACTTATTGTCCGTTAGAAGCAGTGAAAAAATATTAACGAAAATTATTATCGGTTTGTTTTGAACAGAATATTGTGATATCATAGTTTTGAAATTCCATAAACTGGCGTTATTCCTCTATCAACCGCTTACATTTTATAAAACTTTCAAATATTTACTAAACATCCTTCAACATCACATTGTATACAGTAAGAAAACAACTGGGTATTTATAATAAATTAGTATATACAAATTTGTTTTTTTTTTTGCAATCAAACATTTTTTTTAACAAGTTATTTCTTTTTATTATCAAGTTATATTTCGTTTAACAAATTTATTGTTTTTAACATTTTATTTGTTACTTAATATCAATTTTTTTTTTGGTAGTAATTTATTTTCTGTTACATATTATTTTTGTTAATTTTGTTAGGAAAACGATTTTGATTTCGAGGAATTTTTTCCAATTTTCCAACACATTCACAATAAAGAACTTATTGTGATTATAACTTGAATAGAAGATTTATGTTCTAACATTATCAAAAATCTTTTTTTTTTTTTTAATTTATAAGGATATCTTGTAGTTAAATACAAACGTCAATTCAAATATTTTTTTTCTTTTCATTTACTACATAAAATTCACTAGTTCAGTTTACAACTTTCAAAGTGTAATTTATTTTCTGGGAAAATTATATCTTTTTGACAAAACCAAAAGATTTTCAGCCAATTTTAAAAAATTTTCAGAAGGTTTTTAATTTGCATACTAAAATTTTATAAATTTTTTAAGGAATAGATTTTTTTCATTCATTAAAAAAGTTCTAAATAAATCTTAAAAATATATTTTTTGCGAATTTCAAATTAGAACATTTAGTTTGTTTGCAAAGTATCCATTTTTATCCAGTTAATTCCCTTTTCTTAACTTTTACAAAATTGTTGTTAGTAACGATTCAGAACGTTACTATAGATTTTCCATTTAATTACCAATTCTCCTAAGTCCAAAAGTATTTTATTGTCATTAAAATAGACTTTCATAAAATAGTTTCCAGATTTTGTTTTCAAATTTTACTCCAAATAATTTATTTTTAATTATATTCTGCAATAGACTTTCATTGCATTGATTTTTTTTGACAATACTTAGATTTACTTCTCAAACTTAAAACTTTAACAATCTTTATTCAATCACAATATTCGAATTTGTTAATTTTTTTTCAAATTCTAATAAACAACAACTTTAACTATTACTTTTTCTTTTTGTTGTGGATATTTAGAGATTTTCAATTTAATTTGGTTTACATCGTCTTTATTAAAAAAATTATTAAAATATTTTTTTTTTTTTAATTTTACTTGATTTGCTTATCATTTGGTAAAATGGCTATGCTCGAAAGATCACCACCACCAAGTTCAGCTATGTCTGAAATAAACCATGATTCCAATTGTCTGGTTTGTAATGAGAATATGTCTGATGGACAAGAATGTCTTATTATATCCGAATGCAACCATTCATTTCACCGAATTTGCATTGAAAAATATCTCTCCCATTCCGCAGAATGTCCTTGCTGCAAAAGGCCTTGTGCGTTATCGGAATTAAAGACAATAACTTTAAATGACAGCTCTCAGCCTTTAGCTAAGTCTAAAGTTTTTGCTCCGAAAACTCTTGGAGTTGTGACTAAATACTACAACACTAGGAAAAATGCGAAAAACTTTTTCAATGAACCTCAAACTCCCAGTGTTGAGTTTAGATCTGAAATCCAGTCTATCAGACCAGCAAACACACCACAGCCAAATAGGCCTATATCTATAAATGATAACACATCCCAAAGTAATCCGACAGTGATGAATAGGGAAAATAGTTTGACAAATACATCGGTCACTATAGATTCGTCGCAGCTAACAAGTATTATCGAAAACACTGTAAGTCGTTTACTGCAAAATTTAAATATAGTACAACCTTCTAACAATCCTAATGATAGCCGAAATGTCCAGCCTTCAAATGTTAGACATCCGTTAGATTTTCCTAACACTTCCACTTATTCTCACAGTCGACCAGATTGTCGTTACAGAAACCCAAACACTCGCCAAACATCTCACAATTACGTTACCTTCGATGAAAACTTGGCCATTCGTTCGGATAAAATAACTTTCATAATTCAAAATTGGAATATCAAATTTGATGGCTCAAGCAATGGTATTGGTGTAGATGAGTTTCTATATCGAGTAGGATGTTTGACAAGAGAAAATTTTAATAATGATTTTACATTTGTATGTAAAAATTTACATATTTTACTTGCGGGAAGAGCTCGAGAGTGGTTTTGGCGTTACCACAAACAAGTTGAATTTATTGAGTGGAAGGAGATTTGCCAAGCGTTAAAATATCAATATGGTGAATTCAAATCTCCTTTCGATATACATGAAGAAATTAGAAATCCATTTGTACACTATTAGACAAACTTTCCAATCCTATTCCGGAAGCTGATCTAATAGAAATATTAGTTCGAAACCTTCGACCGGAAATAAGGCATGAGCTGCTTTATGTACCAGTTTACTCCATTGCTCATCTACGGAAATTAGTGCAGATGAGAGAGAACTTGTTAGAAAATGATTACTTCCGTAAAAATGGCACAAACAAATATTTCTCTAACTTTTCGTCTCGAAGACAAATGTACCAGATGTGCCAGCAGAAAAATCACGCAGACAAAAAACTTAATGGTTCAGAATACTCTTCGAAATCAAACATAGAATCGGCTAGCTCAGTCTCTAATATTCCCAACAAAACTTAAAATATATTAAATGCAAATTTACAAATCCAGAATGAAAATTGTAATAACGACCTGAAAACTTCTGAGAAAACTATAATTTTAAAAGCTGAAAATAAAAAGCCAAATTCTCTTCATAAGTCTAACGAAAATATCAATAAAATTCTTCATCCCTTCATCACCTATCACATACGATTGCAGCAATATTTAGAAAAAAGAGAAGCTATTTTTAATATTAACTCAATTAGCAATTGTCCGGTTAGAAAACAAAAACGCTCTTCACTCAGACTTCGTCAATACTTTAGAAATCGAAAACACAGCTCAAAGTATATTTTATCCACCATTATTAACAATTCCTCTGACAAACGCTACTATGCACCTGTGAAATTCCTAGACTTTTCTGAATTTGGTCTTTTAGACACTGGTGCAAATGTATCTTGTATAGGATCTGATCTGGCTAACTTTGATTTTTGTAAATTTGAAGAATTTAGTCCTTTTAAGACAGTGGTCAAAACAGCCGACGGTAGCGTACAAAAAGTCATTGGAATTTTAAATGTTGATGTTCAGTTTAAAGATATTGTTAAAAAATTGAAAATTTTAGTTATCCCTTCTATTACTCAAAGACTTATTCTAGGCTTAGCTGGAACTTTTGAGAGCTGCATGTCAATTCTGTTTTCAGGAGATTGGAAAATGCGTAGCCATTAGAACTTCCAAGGTTTCCTGGCTGCTGGTCGTCCAGTTTCCACATGATTTCTGAATGAAACTCGGGACTGGAGTAAGAAATCCAGTTTCCTGTTTTCTTTGCCCCATTAAATAGCCTTCGCGATTTTCTTCGAGATTTCGCAATGTCCGCAGACCACCATGGAGGTCTGCTTCTACCATTGTAGGTCTTTTGTTCACATGCCAGTGAAGTCGCGTGTTCAAAAACGTGGTTTACCGTTTCCACCGCATTTTCTATGTCCGATGTATTCTCAATGATCGGTATATTCTGGAGCGAACGTGAGATTAAAGCTGATTGCTTTTCCCAGTCTCTTCTTCTCCTGTTTCTAAAGGGTCTTGTGACCCCTACATTACCTACGATTTCAAAATCGATATATTGATGGTCAGAGAAGGAGCAGTCGTTCGAGACATGCCATCCCCTGATCCAATCATGATGCATAGTACTAACTAGCGTGATATCAAGAACTTCCCTTCTGTTTGAAACAATAAAGGTCGGTTCGGATCCTGTATTTAAAATATCAAGATTATTGCATAGAATGAAGTTAAATAGTGACTCACCTCTAGCATTTATGTCCGAGCTTCCCCAGACAGTGTGGTGGGCATTTGCATCAGCCCTCATGATGATCGGCATTCCCTTGGAGTTAGCCATCTCAATGGATCTGCAGACCAAGTTGTTTGGTGGTTGGTCGCTGTGGTCGTGATCCATGTAAGCGGATATTACCAATATAGCACCTACACTGGTTTCCCATGTGGCTACAACGGTGTCTTCATCACTGAAATTAGAGAGGATGAAGATGTTAAGACTGCTTTTAGCTACTATACAGGATCTAATCTTACCAGATCTTCTTTTCATGCCTAGTCCGCTCACCCTTTCTTGGTGGATCCAGGGTTCCTGGACTAAGGCGAGCTCCTCCCCACCAACACCCATACGGAGGAGCAGAGCAGCCGAAGCTGCTTTGGAGTGGTGGAGATTAATTTGAGTTACTCTCACCATCTCCTTTTGTGTCAAAGTGCAACACTGTGACGTTGGCGTCCTCCTTGTCTGAGGCAAGGAGATCGTCTTTGTCAACTGACAGTTCCACTCCGTCAAAGAAACCCTTAACCAATCGAGAGGTTGATTTAGTGGTACTTTGGCTAAGTGAAACATCAGTCTCGTCGCATGACATCTCTGCAGAAGATTGTTCAGGATCGCGATCATTCCTTTCCAGCAGTCCCTTGTCGTCGCCTCGGCAGACACGGAGGAAGATCGACTCGAAGCCGTAGTAGACCTTCCCCTGTTTCTCACGAAGCGGCGCCAGTGACTCCTGGTTTAGAATCACCACAATCCTTCTGGAGCTGCCTACTGGTTGGGAGACCCTTACGACCTTCCAATCTTGTGTGGGAAGGTCCGGATTCCCAACCCGTAGGAGTTCCATTATCTCCGCCTTTTTGTGAGGTTCCGCGGGGATTATGGCGGTGGATCTAGGCCTTCGTGGGATCTCGTCCACAGAGACCACTTCCAGCTTAGCGCCTTCCCACGGATTCTTGATACGAGCGACAGCCTGCTTCAGGAGCGAAGCTGAACGCTCATTGGAACAAGCCATTAGTTTCACTCGATTATGAAACCAACCGCCGTCCTCACACTGAGGGGGAAACCAACCCATCTAGATGGGGACATAGCGCCATCGATGTCACCCCTGTCGATGACAGCACGCGTGAGATGGTCCTTGGCCACCTCACTGAAGGTCCTGTCATGCGGCTTGGGGAGTGACGGTTTTGGACGTTTTGTCCCGGGCTGCTGGCCCTGAGGATTGGTCTCCTCCTCAGAACGTTGCCGTTTAGGCGCGTTTTTGGACGTGAGGGGGAGACTTTTCTCCAGAACAGCCAGTTTTTCCTTAGCCCATTGGAAAGAGGACTTATCCTCTTCGGTGAGCGACTCAGCTGGTTTACCAGCTAAGCGACTCAAAATCTTTGCGTCGGAGCGCCGCTGTAGAAAGCCCCTTTTAGCGGGTGTTATGTGCCTGGGGGTCTTGTCTGCCGAGGTGGCCTTGGAAGATGCCATTTGGGAACCCGAAATCTTGTTCGCAGTTTCCGCGTGCATAACCGGCACTTGGGTCGCTACCTTGGTTTTCGAGGCCTTGGTAGTCCCCAAAACAGGGGGTTTTATCGGCTTATTGCCAATACGGACCTGATCTGCACGTGAGGTACTTGCGGAGAAATCCAGAGGTACCTCGCTGCTTATTTTACTGCATCCAGCTTTAGAGCCAGATGCTGGATTTGTGTTGCGACTGACGAATAGACTTCCCTAAATCCGCAATCGCTGTGGGTTTGGCGCCGGTAACCTTCAGGCTAGCCCGACCCGGTGTCCCCGTCGAACTAGTCTGGGTGGCAGTCGCACTCGACTCACCACAGCCTGTCGCCTTCGCTGTGGGAGTAGGGTCTCCGGAGATTATGAGGCCCCTTACCGGATACGCGGGGCCTCATAATCTCCGGTTTGCAAAATATCCATTTTTATCCAGTTAATTTCCTTTTCTTAACTTTTACAAAATTGTTCTTAGTAACGATTCAGAACATTACTATAGATTTTCCACTTAATTACCAATACTCCTAAGTCCAAAAGTATTTTATTGTCATTAAAATAGACTTTCATAAAATAGTTTCCAGATTTTGTTTTCAAATTTTACTCCAAATAATTTATTTTTAATTATATTCTGCAATAGACTTTTATTGCATTGATTTTTTTTTACCATACTTAGATTTACTTCTCAAACTTAAAACTTTAACAATCTTTATTCAATGACAATATTCGAATTTGTAAATTTTTTTGAAATTTTAAAATTTTCCATTCTCAAAATATGTTTATCATATTTGATTCTCAGAGTTTAATTCGGATACTGGGTTTCTTTTAGTTTTAGTTTCTTTGATTTGGATATTTGTATAACTTTGTTTTCCAAACATTGTTTTCCAATATAATATTTCGGATTTATTTTTTTTCGTTAAATAGTTTTTATATATTTTGTTCGTTTTTTTTTTTTTTGCCCTCTTTATTCATTTTTTTTTTGTTCGTTTTTTTTTGCCCTCTTTATTCATTTTTTTTAAGAAATAAACAAATTTATATCACGAGACACGTAATCATTTTTTCAAATTTTCTTTATAGTAAAATATTTTTTTAAATTTTACTTGATTTGCTTATCATTTGGTAAAATGGCTATGCTCGAAAGATCACCACCACCAAGTTCAGCTATGTCTGAAATAAATCATGATTCCAATTGTCTAGTATGTAATGAAAATATGTCTGATGGACAAGAATGTCTTATTATATCCGAATGCAACCATTCATTTCACCGAATTTGCATTGAAAAATATCTCTCCCATTTCGCAGAATGTCCTTGGTGCAAAAGGCCTTATGCGTTATCGGAATTAAAGACAATAACTTTAAATGACAGCTCTCAGCCTTTAGCTAAGTCTAAAGTTTTTGCTCCGAAAACTCGTGGAGTTGTGACTAAATACTACAACACTAGGAAAAATGCGAAAAACTTGTTCAATGAACCTCAAACTCCCAGTGTTGAGTTTAGATCTGAAATCCAGTCTATCAGACCAGCAAACACACCACAGCCAAATAGGCCTATATCTATAAATAATGACACATCCCAAAGTAATCCGACAGTGATGCATAGGGAAAATAGTTTGACAAATACTTCGGTCACTATAGATGCGTCGCAGCTAACAAGTATTATCGAAAACACTGTAAGTCGTTTACTGTAAAATTTGAATATAGTACAACCTTCTAACAATCCTAATGATAGCCGAAATGTCCAGCCTTCAAATGTTAGACATCCGTTAGATTTTCCTAACACTTCCACTTATTCTCACAGTCGACCAGATTGTCGTTACAGAAACCCAAACACTCGTCAAACATCTCATAATTACAACGTTACCTTCGATGAAAACTTGGCCATTCGTTCGGATAAAATAACTTCCATAATTCAAAATTGGAATATCAAATTCGATGGCTCAAGCAATGGTATTAGTGTAGATGAGTTTCTATATCGAGTAGGATGTTTGACAAGAGAAAATTTGAATAATGATTTTACATTTGTATGTAAAAATTTACATATTTTACTTGCAAGAAGAGCTCGAGAGTGGTTTTGGCGTTACCACAAACAAGTTGAATTCATTGAGTGGAAGGAGTTTTGCCAAGCGTTAAAATATCAATATGGTGAATTCAAATCTCCTTTCGATATACATGAAGAAATTAGAAATCGAAAAATGAAAGCTAATGAAAATTTTGAGTCCTTTTACGAATCCATTCGTGCACTATTAGACAAACTTCCCAATCCTATTCCGGAAGCTGATTTAATAGAAATATTAGTTCAAACCTTCGACCGGAAATAAGGCATGAGCTGCTTTATGTACCAGTTTACTCCATTGCTCATCTACGGAAATTAGTGCAGATGAGAGAGGACTTGTTAGAAAATGATTACTTCCGTAAAAATGACACAAACAAATATTTCTCTAACTTTTCGTGTCGAAGACAAGTTTCCGAAGTTGATTGTTCTTCTGAGCTCACGAGTACTGAACAAAGTGTGGATCATGAGATGTCTGTTGATGCAATTCAGCAATCGGCAAATATATTAAAGTGCTGGAACTGTGATCAGCCTGGTCATCACTGGAAAGATAGCTTAGAAACTCGTAAGATTTTCTTTTATGGTTGTGGTTTAAAAGATACTTACAAGCCTAAATGTACCAGATGTGCCAGCAGAAAAATCACGCAGACAAAAAACTTAATGGTTCAGAATACTCTTCGAAATCAAACTTAGAATCGGCTAGCTCAGTCTCTAATATTCCCAACAAAACTTCAAATATATTAAATGCAAATTTACAAATCCAGAATGAAAATTGTTTCCACAGTAATAACGACCTGAAAACTTCTGAGAAAACTATAATTTTAAAAGATGAAAATAAAAAGCCAAATTCTCTTCATAAATCTAACGAAAATATCAATAAAATTCTTTATCTCTTGATCCCCTACCACATACGATTGCAGCAATATTTAGAAAAAAGAGAAGCTATTTTTAATATTATGTCAATTAGCAATTGTCCGGTTAGAAAACAAAAACGCTCTTCACTCAGACATCGTCAATACTTTAGAAATCGAAAACACAGCTCAAAGTATATTTTATCCACCATTATTAACAATTCCTCTGACAAACGCTACTATGCACCTGTGAAATTCCTAGACTTTTCTGAATTTGGTCTTTTAGACACTGGTGCAAATGTATTTTATATAGGATCTGATCTGGCTAACTCTGATTTTTGTAAATTTGAAGAATTTAGTCCTTTTAAGACAGTGGTCACAACAGCCGACGGTAGCGTACAAAAAGTCCGTGGAATTTTAAATGTTGATGTTCAGTTTAAAGATATTGTTAAAAAATTGAAAATTTTAGTTATCCCTTCTATTACTCAAAGACTTATTCTAGGCTTAGACTTTTGGGAAAGTTTTAATCTAGCTCCAGATTTCTTTAGTTCTGTAATACATTCGTCTGTTCGAGAAAGTCCTTCAAAAATCCTGTCCGAATTAGTTGATTATAGTCCTGCTCCTTCTGAAGTCAAGTCTGACATAAATAACCTTAGCCAATATCCTTTAAACTCTACACAAAAGTCTCAACACGATGCTATTGTGAATTTGTTTCCAAATTTCGAAAAACAAGGTTTAGGACGAACGAGTCTGATAAAACATAGTATCGATGTTGGTGAAGCAAAGGCAGTAAAACAACGCTTCTATCCCATTTCTCCAGCAGTAGAAAAGTTAATGTTTAAGGACATTGACCGGATGTTAGAGTTAGGAGTCATAGAGCCTTCGTATTCTGCCTGGAGTTCTCCTATGAGGCTGGTCATAAAACCCAATAAAGTTAGGTTGTGTTTAGATGCCAGAAAATTAAATGACGTCACCAAAAAAGACGCATACCCTCTGCCAAATATAGAAGGTATATTTTCTCGTTTACCTAAGGCCAATTTGATATCAAAGCTAGACCTTAAGGACGCCTATTGGCAAATCGCGTTATCTGAAGAATCAAAGCCCTTGACAGCATTTACAGTCCCGGGAAGGCCACTATACCAGTTTGTGGTAATGCCTTTCGGGCACTGTAATGCTCCGTCCACCATGTGTTGCCTTATGGATAGTTTAATTCCTAATGACCTTCGTTATTCCGTTTTCGGATATCTTGACGACTTGATTATTGTATCAGAAGACATTAACTCACACCTTTCAGTCCTTGTTCGCATTGCTGAGCAATTTAAAAAAGCTAATCTTACTCTCAATGTAGCTAAGTCAAAGATCTGTGTCACAAAAGTTAATTATTTAGGGTACATAATCGGAAACGGTGGTATAAAGACAACCCCAGAAAAGGTGGAGTCAATCCGGAAATGGCCAACCCCGAAAAACATTAAGCAAGTCCGTGGCTTCCTGGGCTTAGCAGGTTGGTACCGCAGGTTTGTTGCTAATTTCTCTTCAATCGTTTTCCCAATAACAGAAGTATTGTCGACTAAAAGAAAATTTTGTTGGACTCCAGAAGCACAAGCATCCTTTGAACTTATAAAAAATTTATTAACAACCGCACCCATTCTGTCTAATCCTGATTTTTCAAAAAAAAATTATTTACAATGCGATGCAAGCGACTTTGGCATCGGCGCTGTGCTTGTGCAGTTTGACGATGACGGCAACGAAAAGCCCATAGCTTTCGTGTCGAAAAAGTTAAACACTGCACAAAGCAACTATTCTGTCACCGAACGCGAATGCTTAGCAGCGCTAGAGGCAATAAAAAAGTTCCGATGCTATTTGGAACTACAAGAATTCGAAGTCATTACTGACCACTCTTCATTAGTTTGGTTAACGAAACAACAGGATGTGACAGGAAGGTTGGCGAGATGGGTCTGGAAGCTCCAAGGCTATAAATTTTCGATTAGTCACCGTAAGGGAAAGGAGAATGTGGTACCTGATGCCTTATCAGGGTTTCTTTCGATGAAGTAGGTGCAATTGAATATATGGAACCGGAAATAGACCTGTCTTCACCCCATTTTAAGGACGAAGACTATGTTGAATTGAAGAAAAAAATAGAAGACAATTCTAGCAAATTCCCTGATATAAAAATAATTGACAATTTTGTTTATATCCGAACATCTCATTATACAGGAAACGATGAAGAGGAAAATAATGCATGGAAACGTTGGATACCACAAAACCTGAGACAAACTATTATACATCGCTTTCATGATACTCCTATTGCTGCCCATGGAGGCATGGTAAAGACCACCGAATTAATTAGGAGAAAACTCTATTGGCCAGGTCTCGTTCGAGATGTAAGAAATTTTATTGGCAATTGTGATACCTGCAAGGAATCAAAAGCTCCTAACATTATTCTTAAACCTAATATGGGTAATCAAATTATTAGTGTTCGACCCTTTCAGAGACTTTATGTCGATATATTAGGCCCGTATCCCCGTAGCAAAAAGGGAAATATAGGAATATTTATTGTACTTGATCATATGACAAAATTTCATTGGTTATGTTTGTTAAAAAAGTTTACTTCTGCTGTTATTCAAGACTTTTTCTTAAAAGAAATTTTCCACACGTACGGAGTTCCAGAAACTTTAGTTAGCGATAACGGCTCCCAATTTAAAGCAAACGAGTTTAATGCTTTTCTTACAGCTTTAGGTATCCAGCACACATACACGGCGATATACTCCCCTCAATGGAACGCCTCTGAGAGGGTTAATCGCTCAATAATTTTAGGCATTCGTACGTACTTGAAAAAGGATCAGACCATTTGGGATCAAAATTTAAACTTCATAAGCTGTGCAATGAGAAACTCTATCCATCAGACCATCCAATGTTCACCATACTTTGCAGTTTTTGGCCAACAAATGGTTACCCATGGTAGTTCCTATGAACTACTTAAAAGTATAAATAGTTTAAATGAACCGGCTATCAAATTGGAAAACAAAGATAGACTTCAAATATTACGCAACGAACTTCAGAAACTTATTACCAAGGCATACGAAACTGTAGTGTATCACTACATACTTCTATTTCTTTTAAAAACTTGTATTATTTACTTTATGTTATTATGTTTTTAAATCAAGTTTTATATTTTTTATACCCACCATCAAAAAAGATGGGGGGTATATTGTTTTTGTCATTCCGTTTGTAACACATTGAAATATTCGTCTAAGACCCATAAAAGTATATATATT
>NC_060952.1:47764526-47765860 GCF_022045245.1 Lucilia cuprina | reverse complement strand
GTCTGAGTGAAGAGCGTTTTTGTTTTCTAACCGGACAATTGCTAATTGAGTTAATATTAAAAATAGCTTCTCTTTTTTCTAAATATTGCTGCAATCGTATGTGATAGGGGATCAAGGGATGAAGAATTTTATTGATATTTTCGTTAGACTTATGAAGAGATTTTGGCTTTTTATTTTCAGCTTTTAAAATTATAGTTTTCTCAGAAGTTTTCAGGTCGTTATTACTATGGAAACAATTTTCATTCTGGATTTGTAAATTTGCATTTAATATATTTGAAGTTTTGTTGGGAATATTAGAGACTGAGCTAGCCGATTCTAAGTTTGATTTCGAAGAGTATTCTGAACCATTAAGTTTTTTGTCTGCGTGATTTTTCTGCTGGCACATCTGGTACATTTAGGCTTGTAAGTATCTTTTAAGCCACAACCATAACAGAAAATCTTACGAGTTTCTAAGCAATCTTCCCAGTGATGACCAGGCTGATCACAGTTCCAGCACTTTAATATATTTGCCGATTGCTGAATTGCATCAACAGACATCTCATGATCCACACTTTGTTCAGTACTCGTGAGCTCAGAAGAACAATCAACTTCGGAAACTTGTCTTCGAGACGAAAAGTTAGAGAAATATTAGTTTGTGCCATTTTTACGGAAGTAATCATTTTCTAACAAGTTCTCTCTCATCTGCACTAATTTCCGTAGATGAGCAATGGAGTAAACTGGTACATAAAGCAGCTCATGCCTTATTTCCGGTCGAAGGTTTCGAACTAATATTTCTATTAGATCAGCTTCCGGAATAGGATTGGAAAGTTTGTCTAATAGTGTACAAATGGATTCGTAAAAGGACTCAAAATTTTCATTAGCTTTCATTTTTCGATTTCTAATTTCTTCATGTATATCGAAAGGAGATTTGAATTCACCATATTGATATTTTAACGCTTGGCAAAACTCCTTCCACTCAATAAATTCAACTTGTTTGTGGTAACGCCAAAACCACTCTCGAGCTCTTCCCGCAAGTAAAATATGTAAATTTTTACATACAAATGTAAAATCATTATTAAAATTTTCTCTTGTCAAACATCCTACTCGATATAGAAACTCATCTACACTAATACCATTGATTGAGCCATCGAATTTGATATTCCAATTTTGAATTATGGAAGTTATTTTATCCGAACGAATGGCCAAGTTTTCATCGAAGGTAACGTAATTGTGAGATGTTTGGCGATTGTTTGGGTTTCTGTAACGACAATCTGGTCGACTGTGAGAATAAGTGGAAGTGTTAGGAAAATCTAACGGATGTCTAACATTTGAAGGCTGGACATTTCGGCTATCAT
>NC_060952.1:47762573-47764426 GCF_022045245.1 Lucilia cuprina | reverse complement strand
AATCCATACATATGCTTTACAACCAAAAACTCTAATTTTATCAAATTTCGGTTTGACGACTTCCCACAACTCCGAAGGAGTTTTTAAATCTTCAAGACTTCTTGTAGTACATCGATTTATTAAATAAACATCAGTAAGAGCTGCTTCAGACCACATTGTTTTAGGAGCTTTTGATTCAAGTAACATTGTTCTTACTTTTTCTGTTTAACCTCTCTGCCACACCATTCTGTTGAGGCGCATAAGCTACCGTAGACTCTATTTGTATGCCTTTTCTTTTGTACCAGTTAGATTGTTCAGTAGATAGGTACTCTCTGCCTTGATGAATTCTAAGATTTCAAATAGAGGTACCACTGAACTTACTTGTAACAAGTGCTTCATCCTCTTGAAAATATTTGAAAACCTGCGATTTCTTCTTCATCAGGTATATTATGGAAAAATGTGTAAAATCATCTATGAAACTGACAAAGTATTTACATCCGTTCCATGAACTTGGACTAATGTGGTCACAAACATCAGAATGTATCCTTTCCAGCACCCTTTTCGCTCTTATGCGTGTGTCATCAAATGGTTCTCGACATTGCTTACCTTCAACGCAAATATCACAAAATCCAAGAGATTTTGATTTAAGATTTAGTCCACTTATAAGATTCGCTTTTTCTAACTTCTGAAGACCAACATGTCCAAGTCTACGATGCCATAGGACAGCATCATTTGAATTACTCAATAACGCAGATGAATTATTTATATTAATCGCCAGTTCATATAAATTTACACATAATTTTGCAGTAGCAATCACTTATTTTTTATTATAATTGCTTTATCATTAATGAACTTTACCTCTAAATCAGCATTAGTAAGTTTACTAACAGGCAGCAAATTGTCTCGCAAATCAGGGACATACAGTACATCCTCCATAGATATTTGAACCCCTTTATTACTAAGGCCGTTAATCTCTCCATGATGTTTTGCTACAATAAATTCTTTATTCTTGGCTACATTTATTTCAACTCGTTCTTTCAATTCTTTTAAATTTTTAAAACACCACTTTTCATTTGACAAATGATCACTCGCACCTGAATCCAACTTGAATATCATTGCATCTTTGTTTATTATTATTGATCATTGCATCTTTGTTTATTATTACCGCCAACCATGAAGCAGACACCCTTATTAGCAACTTGAGCATTAGCACTTCTACAATCTTTTGCCCGGTGATCAAATTTGTTGCACTTGAAGCACTTACCATTGAATTTCTTGAACTTATGGAACTTCTTACCAACAAAAGCTGTTCTTTGTTCAATATCTTCTTCGTTTCTGTCTGACAATTTGGCTTCTTCTGACATTAACCTCTCCTTAACTAAGTCAAACGACAGCTTACCATCTTCAACATTTTGTAATGCTGTTACCAATGGATCAAATTTTTCCGGAAGGGTTAAAACGAATTGTGCCAATAAATCAGCCTCTTCAATTGTAGCACCAGCCATCTTCAACTGACGAATCAAATTCTCAAAAGCCATTATATAAGCAGTCACATTGTCACCTTCATTCATACGCATTCTTGATAACTTCTTACGCAAAAGTAATAATAACGGGTTCCAAAGTAATTAAGTCGTCAACATTGCTAATTTTCCACAAAAATACGCGAGATGCCCAACTTTAGGAGCCCATAATATATGAACCGTATAAGTAATGGATCCAATTTATACGTCGTAAAAACCGTATTTAAGAGCAGAATATATGTACCGAGTATATGCCAGCCTTTTTCGTTTGCTGATGACGTGCAGCTTCTTTTTAAAGGTGATTCGATGTTTCCTGAAGTTTTACAAGCCTCAATTGATCATACTGTTGATTTG
>NC_060952.1:47743842-47762473 GCF_022045245.1 Lucilia cuprina | reverse complement strand
CTTTACAAAAAATAAAAATTTTATAAAAGTAAAAATTTTAAAAATATACTCATGGTGTAGGGTATTATATGGTCGGCCATGCCCGACTATACTTTCCTACTTGTTTCTTTCTAGTAATGTAAAAAAAATGATTTATTCCAAAATTGCAACATCATAGTGGGAGCCTATAAATAAATATTTATATAGGCAAACCAATAAATAGGAAACAATGTTTTACAAAAAAATATCAAAGTTAAATATGATTTTTACACCTTAAACGTCCGAATTTTCCAAAATTTTTCAAAAACGAATGTGATCTACCAAAATACAATTTTTACCGATTTACTCCTAAAATTAACCGAATTTCAAAAAAGTACCAGACACCTGTCCGCTTATTATACCCTTCACTTTCGTGAGAAGGGTATATATAAGTTTGTCATTCCGTTTGTAATTTCTATAATATAATTTTCCGACCCTATAAAGTATATATATTCTTGATCCTTATAGATATCGGAGTCGATTAAGCCATGTCCGTCTGTCTGTCTGTCTGTCCGTCTGTCTGTCTGTCTGTCTGTCTGTCTGTTGAAATCAGTTTTTAGAGGACCCCAGATATCGGCGATGTCTGAATCTTCAATAATTCTATTAGACATGCTTTCGAGAAGATCGCTATTTAAAATCAGCAAAATCGGTCGGTAAATAACGGAGATATGAGCAAAAATCCGAGACAACCTCTGAAAATTTCATCAAAAAAATGTTAAAAAAGCAACAAAAACACTAAAAACACTGTACATAGAAAAAGATCAAGGCGAATTCAGATAAGGTGGTGGCAGTTCTGCAACAACAACATCTCCCATGTATTTTGATTTTGCTTTTGGTTTTCGTAAATGTCAAAATCCATGTGTACGGAGAATTCATTTGATGAAAAATTTTTGTAGAATGTTTATATTATATTAAAAATAAAGATTAAGGTATTAAAATTTGTGAGGAAAATATATTCTTAATTGAATAATGTTTGTTTCCATCGAAAAATTCTATTCCGGCAGCTTAATTTGCAAAATTTTTCCAAGTGCTTTTTAAACAATTTTTTTTTACGATAAACAAAAACAAAAATCTACGTCTCGTCAATGTGTACCAGCAATGAATCAGAGGTCGAAGTCGACCGGCTTCGAGTCGGAGCTTAGCCGCCGCCAAACTATATTTAGTTGCTTGAGCCGCCGCCGAAACATTCGGCTTAAATCGACTCAAATTTTTTTTAATGTTTTTATTAACTAGACTGTAAGATCAATTATGTTTAAAATACACTATGGTGAAGGGGTATATAAGATTCGGCACAGCCGAATATAGCATTCTTACTTGTTTTTATTTTAACAATTTTTTTTTGTCTTAATTATTTCGTTGTTTGAAACCTAAGTGTACAATTTTTATTAAATTTTTTAATTTATTCCATTAATTTTTTTATTGGATAAAAACTTTCTGGCCTACTTTTCACTACATTTATAATTCTTAAATAGTCAATATAATTTTAGACATATAATATTCAAGCTTCTTGACAATTTATGAAACACTTTATATGTTCAATTGTGACAATAAAGTGATATTTTTTTTAAATGCTTAACGCATTGTTAAGGGCATAGTTGTGTGTAATCCATTAATAATTTGATTGTTTAATAACACCTTCTTAATTGATTTTTAAAAATGAATTAATCAATGTTTAATCGGTCTAAATTTCGATATTTGGAAAAAACCTATATTATTATTATTTGGAAATAATATATTTTATTGTACAAATTTTGTTAATTGATATCATCATTTTGGTTATAGGTGCAAATTGATAGTTGAAACTTATTTTCAGTTTTTTCTGTGAATATGGTAATAAAATTTATGATAATTATTCTTGTTGGTGTGATACGATGATAAAATATTAAAATATATACTCTTTGGTGAAGCTAATGCCTCAGTATTCAGATCAATTAATTACTTAATAGTATTCTCTTACATATGAAACTAAAACTAAATCTATGGAAACTAATATATAATATCATAATATAAAAATATAAGCAAAGGATAGTATGGAGGGATTTACGGTTTTGTGCTGATATTTGTAACTCATTGAACTTTGGATTATATACCCACTTTAAGTTAAGGAATCTGCTGAGAAATTATTTTTTTGAATCGATTTAGCCATGTCTATTCGTCTGTTGTGATATGTAAACCTTAAGCTCCTCTATATGAGTTATTCTTTATAAAATTGCTTAAATATTCATATCACAAATGAATTAAAATTCAACATAAATAATTTCTCTATACAAAATTTAATGAGGATCGGTTCATAATTTACCCCAGCTTTCGTATATGGTCCCCTCTTAAAAATTACTTTAACGCCCATTACCGATTAACAATTCGAGTTTTTCTCGTAAGTTTCGAGAAAAATCTATTAACTTAATTTTATGAAGATCGGTCCATAATTAACCTACCCCTCATATATGGTCGCCCTCAGAAAATTACTTTAACAATCACGCTCGCTGGCTCGAAAGTTATGAGTGTAGGGACATAGGTAAGTTTTTTCAGTTTCTCTACCAAATTTTATGAGAATCATAATTGACCCTTTCCCCCATTACTGTTTATAGGGGAGCATTCCAGTGAGAGCATACGGTTTGATGATGGTGGGTATATAAAAATTTGAATATAACATTCTTACTTGTTTCACTTTTTGTTTGGTTTCGTTAACTATTTAATAATGAGGACAACCAAATGAATTTGCAGTAAATGAGTAGAGAATTGTAATGATTACATAGCATTCTAAAGGTGTTTTCATCCAAATTGTAATTTTACATATAAATGCAGTCGAATTATCACAAAGCAAGCATACATTCCCGGCAGTGTTAAACGAAAAAAAAAATATATATTTTCCCAAAATTTCATAGTTTTTTTTAGGGCAAAAAAAAAAATCATGATATTAGTGCTTACATGTAATCTAGTCGCTGCTACAAGTAATATTTAGTGGAGTTACTTTAATGGGTATTATTGGTGGTTAATTATATCTGAAGCTAAGACTTTTATGGGTTCATTTAATATTAGACATACTAAATCTAACATAATATTGTGCCCTTAATTGTATACAACATTCGTCATATTTTACTTTGTACTACTGGGTGCTGTTTGACTGTAGAACAGTAACTAAAAGAGCACAGTAACATTTAAAAGTACATGTAGTATATTTGTGCTCTGTCGTTTGTCTGTAAATGTAAGAATATGTCTGTAAATGTCTCCTGGGAAACGTGAGTGCTGGAAAACCCACAAACGGAAATGAATAATTTAAATGTGCTGTGAATATTAAAACTAAATTTTAACCAAAAACTGCTCGTTAACTAGGATAATAGTTGTTTAATATTGAAATTTATTTTATTCGCTGAACTTTTGAGAGCGTGTGTGTGTATGAAGTTAGAAAAGGGAAACGTAATTTTTATTACAGTTTGCTTAGGGGTTTACAGGGCGACTGACTGGTTTGAATGTCTATTTGAACTATTAATTTTTTTTTTGTTTCAATTGTTTGCTGATACTATGCGATTTTTTTTTGTGGAGTTATACTTTTTTTCCTATGTTCACAAATGGTTATGGAAATTAAAATGTTGAGTTGGCATTTTCGTTATCTTTGCGTTTATAAATTTTACTTTTTTTATCTTGGTGGGGGAAATGTGTTTTAAAATAATATTTGAATAAAAAGTCAATTTGATCGAAACTATTTATTTTTTGTCAACATGTGCTAAAAAACTATTGATATTGTTTGAATTGAATTTAAATATCATTTATGTTTAGGGATTTGTGTAAAATATTAAGCAAAAGTTAAAGTTAGTTGCAAATACAGCTATCTTCAATATTGATGATTTTTAAGTAGAAGTAAATAACTTCAAAATAAGTGACAAAATATTATTTGGGGTTTTAGCAGGATTCTATAACAACCTGACCGTCACTATCACTTAGATTATCTGTTTGTAGAAAGAAGGATCTGGAGGCATAATATTTACTGAAAACTTATCTATTAAAAATATTTTAAGAAATAGGTCATATTGATCTATCAAGGTATAGTATATTATTGTGGCTTTATTCATTACAATTTATCAAAGGTTTATAGAACAAATATTCTTTATAAAATGTGTGTCTTGATATATTTTATTAAATAATTTCCTTTAAATAAATCCCTTTTCCCCTAAACAATTAAAGTCAAACTTTTATAATATAGTGAACCAAAAATTAACCGCTATTTTATCTTTATGTATATGTAGTATCCTATCTCCCCTCTTGTTGTCTGCTGGTTTATCCAGAATTTGTCATTTTACAACATTCTTTATGTAGTTGCCAATGTGAATCCTTTATTTCTGTTAATGTTTAAATAGTTGGTTTGTTAATTTTTCCTCTTTTTCTGGTTTGACTGTTCGTTGGTCATTATTAAGTGTGGAACCTTTTGTTGTATGAACAATAAAGACAATAATGGCTAGAAGAAAAACAGTCAACAAGAAAATGGCTTAAACTACAAAAACTTTTAAAGAAGAAAGAGTTTAAAACTGGTAATAGGATGTAGTGAGAAGAGCGCTACAATAAAAAAATTAACAGCAGATAGTTAAACTAAAAGAGAACGAAGGTGTTGTAATTGAAATCTGTGGGATATAGATCAAATGTGATCAGATAGAGAGATAGAAAGAGAGAGGGAGAGAGATGCAATAAAATCATAATGTCAAGGAGCATTCTGCATTTAGTTTTCCGAATAAAGTATCTCCGTAATTCATCATTGCCAACTTAAAAAATTTGCGTTTTGTTTTTATCTACCATTTATGGTAAAGGATACAGACAAAACGATGTCATGGAAATTAGTATGCAAGTCAAATAACAGATTTAGGACACAAAGTGCAAAAAAGAACACGAAACAAATAAAAACTTTCATCTAATGTTGGCTATTTACAAATATAATAAAAGAAGATGTAACATTAATAAACGAAGTTGCTTAAAATATTAAAATTATAGAATTATTAATAAGAATTTAAAATATTTTCTAATAAAATTTAAAGACTTCTTAAAGAATTTGTATAATTTAATAATGTGAAATATCGCTTTTAGTAGCATAATTGCCTTTTTTATAAACTAACCAACAATCACTTAATGAACTCACTCAAAGATTAGTCTTCATACTTGTCCATAGTCTAGTATAAAGGCTAAAGGTGAATAGACTTATCCGTAGACTAATTAGTGTACTTATTAGAATAGTACACTAATTAGTCTAATTATTGTTTTGTCTCAGAGTTAGTGAATAGACACAAATTTCAAAATTTATTTCGTAGTTTTGATTCTAAATAAGTGCTCTTTAAGATAGACATATAAATTTTCCGATACAATATAACCATATAACCTGGTTCATATTTGGAAATTTTGTTAAGAAACTTTTGATTTTGTGTGTGAGAGAAAAGGGATATTTCTTCTCTTTCTCTCTCACACACAAAAATCAAAAGTTTCCTGTGTGAACCATGTCTACTGTGCGTATACTTAATTAAATATTAATAGCTATAATAAAAATATTTATCATACGCTACCCTTAACCTGTTTTGTCATATTACTTAAAACGAAAAACTTTTTATCCTCTCTATAATTATCGAGTCTTGCATATTTTATAATTTAATTCTTATTATGTCTTCCACTTAATGATTTAAACATTAAAAAACACCTTTAACCATGGACTATTTCGTATACTAGCCGATATCTTAATGCATATACTAGCCCATAGACCAGTTATTATACTAAACAATAGAATTGTTAATAAACCAATTCATAAATCTATAACTAGAATACCCTATATACAATCGAGGAATTAGTCACTAATTAAGTTTTAGACCTGTCAAACATACTAGCTCACAGACTTACAGCTAGAATAGCCATAAACTAGCTAATAGACTGTACTAGTAAGTAAACTTGAATGTTGCCTATCAACCGACTAGTACATTAAGTTGTTAAAAACACTAAATTGCCCAACAAGTTTGTATATATCAGAAAAACACCCAAAATACTGGTGAAAATGGCCTATAGACTCAACCAAAAAGTAGACAGTACACTTAGCTACAGAATAGGAATTGGGAATGAATACAAATTCCAAAAAATAATTTAGTACTTTTGATCCTAAGAAAGTAATTTTTTCATATAGAAATTAAAATATTTTCCAATATATCGGTCTACAGTATAACTATACTTAGTCCCGTCAACTCCTCCTCTAGTTATCGTTTAACCGAAAGTTATTCTGCCGATTAAAATATCTTTTGTATGAAACTGTTAATTTTCATATTAGACATTGTGTTATTGGGGGTTAATGAAATATTTATCAATACGCTACATATGCCCATCGTATTCTATATCTTAAAGTAAAAATAAAAAAACATAAAAATTTGCATTTCTCACAATTATTGTCAATTATTGCATATTTCATAATTTAGTCTTATTATTTCTTCCACTTAATGGTTTTAAACATTAAACACACCTTTTTAGTCATGGACTATTCTGAAGACTATTCCGTATACCAGCCGATAGCATAGCATATTAGTTAATAGAATACTTAGTTAATTAACTACTTACTAAAATAGCCAATAAGTCAATCAAGAAACTATTCACTACTCAAATTAATAATATAGTCCAAACTATACTGCTGTCTGTCAACAGACAACTTTTTTACGTTTTCTACAAATGTACCATATGTTGCGTATACTTAATAAATATTTATTTACACAATAAAAATATTTATCATACGCTACCATTATCAATTCTTTCCTATTATTTAAAACAAAATAACAAAAAAAACTAGTTTTTCTCTCTATTATTATCAACTATTGCATATTTAATAATTTAGTTTTTTTCTTTCTTCCACATAATGATTTAAACATTTTAAAACACCTTTAATCATCACACTATCTCTTGTTATCTATATATATAAAATTCTAACGTTACTGACTGACTGACTGACTGACTGACTGATTGACTGATTCATCATCGCACAGCCTAAACGGTTAAAGCTAAAGAGCTGAAATTTGGACAGGGGGTTGGTTCCCCACCAAATAGATCCACTAAGACGGGATTTTTGGAAATTCGAATGTTTAGGGGGTAAAAAAGGGTAAAAACGGGTAAAATCGGTAACCTCATATCTCCTAAACTAGAAAAGATACAAAAATAGTTTAAAGCTTATCGTCGTTCATTTAAAAAATAAGCGGACAGGTGTCTGGTACTTTTTTCAATTTCGGCCCCTTTAGGGAATAAACGGGTAAAAACTGTATTTTGGTACTTTTTTTGCACCCATGTATCTTTTAAACCAGTGAACATTCAAACAATATTTTTGACTCCTTCATAACTTGACGAAAAAATAAAAATATAAATTTAGTACTTTTTGGTTATTCGGATGTTTAAGGGGTGAAAATTGTACCTATTTTTGGTACTTTTTTCATAAAACATTTGATTTTGGTTTATTAACTTATACATATATTTTTCGTTCGGGCTCCCACTACGATGTTGCAACATTTTGGAATAGAATTTTTATTTCGTTAATGAAATTAAGCATGTAGAGCCCGGAGTAAATGAGAATCTATACAAGGGAACTTTTTGGTACTTTTTCGTTCTTCAAAAGGTACTTTTTGAATTTCCTATAATATTGAACCTAGAATATGGAATTAAGTATGTAGAGCCCGGAGTAAATGAGAATCTATAAAAGGGGACTTTTTGGTACTTCTTCGTTCTTCAAAAGGTACTTTTTTAATTTCCTATAATATTGAACCTAGAAACATGAAATTAAGTATGTAGAGGATGGATTAAGTGAGAACCTATAAAAGGGGACTTTTGGTACTTTTTCGTTCTTCAAAAGGTACTTTTTGGATTTTTGTATAATATTGAACCTAGAAACATGAAATTAAGCATGTAGAGCCCAGAGTAAATAAGAATCTATAAAAGGAGACTTTTTGGTACTGTTTCGTTCTACAAAAGATACTTTTTGAGTTTTCTATAAAATTTAACCTAGAAACATGAAACTAAGCATGTAGACCCGGAGTAAATGAGAATCTATAAAAGGGGACTTTTCGTTCATCAAAAGGTACTTTTTGTATTTTTTATAATATTGAACCTAGAAAAATGAAATGAAGTATGTAGAGCCTGGATTAAGTAAGAACATATAAAAGGGGGCTTTTTGAAACCTTTTCGTTCTTCAAAAGGTACTTTTTGGATTTTTGTATAATATTGAAGCTAGAAACGTGAAATTAAGCATGTAGAGCCCGGATTAAGTGAGGACCTATAAAAGGGGACTTTTTGGTACTTTTCCGTTCTTTAAAAGCTACATTTTGAATTTTCTATAATATTGAACCTAGAAATATGAAATTAAGCGTTTAGAGCCTGGATTAAGTGAGAAACTATAAAAGGGCACTATTTGGTACTTTTTCGGTCTTCAAAAGGTACTTTTTGTGTTTTTTATAATATTGATCCTAGAAACATGAAATTAAGCATGTAGAGCACGTAGAAAATGAGAATCTGTAAAAGCGGACTTTTTGGTACTTTTTCGTTCCACAAAAGGCACTTTTTGAGTTTTCTATAAAATTTAACCTAGAAAAATGAAATTAAGCATGTAGAGGATGGATTAAGTGAGAACCTATAAAAGGGTACTTTTGGTACTTTTTCGTTCTTCAAAAGGTACTTTTTGGATTTTTATATAATATTGAACCTAGAAACATGAAATTAAGCATGTAGAGCCCAGAGTAAATAAGAATCTATAAAAGGAGACTTTTTGGTACTGTTTCGTTCTACAAAAGATACTTTTTGAGTTTTCTATAAAATTTAACCTAGAAACATGAAACTAAGCATGTAGACCCGGAGTAAATGAGAATCTATAAAAGGGGACTTTTCGTTCATCAAAAGGTACTTTTTGTATTTTTTATAATATTGAACCTAGAAAAATGAAATGAAGTATGTAGAGCCTGGATTAAGTGAGAACATATAAAAGGGGACTTTTTGAAACCTTTTCGTTCTTCAAAAGGTACTTTTTGGATTTTTGTATAATATTGAAGCTAGAAACGTGAAATTAAGCATGTAGAGCCCGGATTAAGTGTGGACCTATAAAAGGGGACTTTTTGGTACTTTTCCTTTCTTTAAAAGCTACATTTTGAATTTTCTATAATATTGAACCTAGAAATATGAAATTAAGCGTTTAGAGCCTGGATTAAGTGAGAAACTATAAAAGGGCACTATTTGGTACTTTTTCGGTCTTCAAAAGGTACTTTTTGTGTTTTTTATAATATTGATCCTAGAAACATGAAATTAAGCATGTAGAGCACGTAGAAAATGAGAATCTGTAAAAGCGGACTTTTTGGTACTTTCTCGTTCCACAAAAGGCACTTTTTGAGTTTTCTATAAAATTTAACCTAGAAAAATGAAATTAAGCATGTAGAGGATGGATTAAGTGAGAACCTATAAAAAGGTACTTTTGGTACTTTTTCGTTCTTCAAAAGGTACTTTTTGGATTTTTGTATAATATTACAGCTAGAAACATGAAATTAAGCATGTAGAGCCCGGAGTAAATGAGAATATATAAAAGGAGACTTTTTGGTACTGTTTCGTTCTACAAAAGGTACTTTTTATGAGAATCTATAAAAGGGGACTTTTTGGTATTTTTTCGTTCTTCAAAAGGTACTTTTTGAATTTCCTATAATAATGAACCTAGAAACATGAAATTAAGTATGTAGAGGATGGATTAAGTGAGAACCTATAAAAGGGGACTTTTGGTACTTTTTCGTTCTTCAAAAGGTACTTTTTGGATTTTTGTATAATATTGAACCTAGGAACGTGAAATTAAGCATGTAGATCCCGGATTAAGTGAGGACCTATAAAAGGGGACTTTTTGGTTTTTTTCAGTTTTTTAAAAGGTACATTTTGAATTTTCTATAATATTGAACCTAGAAACATGAAATTAAGCGTTTAGAGCCTGGATTAAGTGAGAACCTATAAAGGGTACTTTTTCGTTCTTTACAACTTTTATTATTACTGATTTCCTTCCGGTTGATGAATGTAGGATGTACCAGTTTTTGGTGCTTTACTTTTTCACAATTTAGTAAAACAAATATTGCGTGCTATTTGTTACACATTTATTTAAAAAAAATTGTATAATTAAGTTAACCAGTCAGTGAGGATATCACACAGACTGTGTGGACTTTAACAAAAACCTTTAGAACTAACCATTTCAAATATAAAGCCTCATTTAGAAATTTTAGTTTTTTATCAATAAATGGCTTAAATATTTTGGAATTATGGTAATATTCAACATAAAAGTTTCTTTACAAAAAATAAAAATTTAAGAATATTATATTTTCCGCGCCTAATTTGAGCATTTAGTATAACTTTCTTTAATCTATATTTTATTGTTTTTTTTTTTTGTTTTCTTTCTTTTAAGACATGTAATATTTCTCTTTCGTTTTTTTCTTTTTTTTTTAGAAATCTTTTGCCCTAAAATGTATTGTTTAAGACTAAACACTCAACATACAGCACAACACTCTCTAAGGACACAATATGTTGTCGACAGTAACACAACTTATAATAACTTAAAAATAATTATTTTAAAATATTCTAGTAATTCTTCTTTGATATCCACTAAGTTATTTATATGTTAAATTTTTTATATCGCCTGATGGCTTAGACCTCAATAAACTTTCTTATTTTTTTCTTTTTTGGATACCTTAATTTACTTTTCTGTATGTGCCTGACTTTGTTTTTTGGATTGAAAACCCCTTCTGCCTCAACTTCAAAAGGATGTCAATAATATTGAAATAATAATGAAGTTTATACATATATGACTTACCTTGCTATTTCTCCTGTGATATCTTGCACGTTCATCACCAGTTTTGAGAATAGCCAGCTATACGGAAAACACATAAATTAGAATACGTATAAATTGGGTTTCTGTTTTTTTTTCTTTTTTTTTTATACAAAAACTTACGTTTTAATTGGTTTTTTATGCTTGTTTTATAGTTTATAGTTTTCACACTTCACTAGCCCTTTATTATTAGGCTTATTGCTGGTGGTAATTTAAATCTTTGCTTTATTTATTTTAAAAATTTCTTAAAGCTTTTTTTAAAGTATTATTTTCTATAATTTTATGTTTTCTCTTAGGCACTTATCTATGACTTCTAAGCTTGTTTTTCTGCTTGTTCTGCTTTTTATATCATTGACAGCTTATATACTGTCAAGATTTTTACCGGGAATATTTCCCGCAGATTTTTATTTATTTTTCATGTATATAATGTATAATACTTTTTCCCGCTTACATAATTTTGCTATGTCAGACTAATAATCTACTGGTTTGTATTTTTGTGGTCCCTTAACTACCTTTCCCGCGGATAATAACGTATTCTATTTAAATTAACAAGATATAATATAAAAAAATTGTTTAAGTGCAACAACATTACTTAATCATTGGCGGTATCTCCTTGTCCAAGCTCGATTCCACCCAATTTTATAAATTGTTTCCCTAGATCCTCCCTCTACAATACCAGGCGTTCAGCAAATTTAGCATCATACACGGTTTCATTCATTCTTAACTATTTTTAAAATTTATTTTTTAAAATTAGTTATATAGAATGAAAATAGCGACCCTGTCTTTGTTTTTTTACTATAATGCTTTGCCACTATTATGTTTACTAAACACACCTTTTATACCAATTCTACTCGAACAGCTGTGATTTTCCTCCACATGTTGTAAATCTCAATGGATGAAGGTAAGTACATTACAAATTTTGATAATATTTCTATTTTTTTATTATTTTCAGGGATCAAGGAAACATCTTGGAGTATTATGGGTAAATATGTATCGTTCCAGTTCTTTTGTGCCTATTTATTAATATATTTTTCTATTTTTTTCAGGATACAATGTCAACAAAAAAATTGTAAACAAAAAATAAATCCATTCGTAAATAGTAGCCCATCCCATTAAACGTAAATCCACCGGGATTGGGAAGGAGTGGTGGCTCCAACTACAAGTATTTTTCCCATCCCTATAAAGATAAAAAAAATCCACCGGGATTTGGCTGGAGTGGTGGCTCCAACTACAATTAGTAGCCAATCCCTATAAAAATATAAAAAAAATCCACCGGGATTTGGCTGGAGTGGTGGCTCCAACTACAATTAGTAGCCAATCCCTATAATAAAGAAATTTTGGGAAAAATAATGTGAGGCATTAGTTGGCCTCGTCCCAAATCAACATTCCCTGGTACCCCCACGCAAATTTTTTTTTTTTGACCAGTGGCGTAGTTGGGGGTGGCATAGGGTACTTCCTACGTTTCTACAACTGGCACGCAACAGGATGCAGCTTTTTCTGGTGCATAACCCTTCTTAACCTAATTATTTACTTTATAAATTTTTTGTCAATTTCCTATCCTTTAAAAATGTAAAAATTCTTATTCGGAAAATGAAAGGTCCGCTATACTAAAAAAGTTTGCACGCAAATCTCAAAAGATTTAAAATAAATTTATTTAATAAATAATTTGTTTCACTTTCATTTGTTCCAGAAGTTATAAAAAATTATCTTATTTTGTAAGTTTATCGAAAAATCGCCAAATTAGCCATACACAAACTTAATGTTTTTAACAGGGTACACTAAACAGGTATATGCATCACTACAACAACAAAAAAACAACATGTATTTTGTTTTTGTAATTGTATGAGCTCAATGTCAAAATAAATTAAAATATTTTTTGATGTTTGTCTTTTAAAAAAATTCTTAATTTTATTTCAAAAAACATGCAGTGATTTTAAATGGAATTTTAAGGGATATGCATGTTTATATACTTATATTAAGGTGGATGCTATTGGTAAATGTTACAGAGGAATTGGCAGAGGACCTGACAAAAGCAAGATTTTGGAATAACCTGATTTGTGCCACGAAATTTGTATCTTTAGCTACAAAAGTTTGGCAAACGAAAGTGGGCGAAAACGGGCGCAATACTAAAGATTGTTGATATCTGAATTGGCCTGATTTGTGCCAATAAAGTTGTGTTGTGGCTTACAAAGTGTGGCTAAAGACAACAGCCTTCTCAACGTGCGCAATACGGGGGATAGTTGATATCTGGAATGACCTGATTTGTGCCATTAAAGTTCTATTCTAAACGGATGAAGTTTGGCTAAAGACAGCGGACCTCAGAAAGGGCGCAATGCGGAAGATGGTTGAAATGTATTTTTTGTGCAAACAATATTATTTTTTTACAAACTAAACATTTAAAATTTTTTATTATTAAAATTTTATTTTGTTTCAAATAAACAAAAACATATTTTGACAGAGAAGGTATGCAAATAAGAAAACAAAAAAATTATCAGCTGTTCGATTGCATATACCTGTTTAGTGTACACTGGTTTTTAATAAAACTCACAAAAACAGCTGTTACGGTTTGCTGTTTTTTTGATAGGTTGTTTTCTTAACGGGTATGTCGAAGTCGACCGTTTTGTTCCAAAAAAGTCGATAACTCGACTATCGTCTGTGAAAACGTCGAAAGTCAACTTTGTTAATAAAAGTCGAAAAAGTCGGAGAAGTCGAAAACTCAAAAAATTGTAGAAACAAGTCAAAAATAATTGAAAATTTTAAAAATGTTGAAAAAAGTCAAAAACTCTAAAATAGTCGGAAAAACTCGAAAAAAGTTAAAAAATAGTCGGAAAAAAGTCGAAAAGTCGGAAAAAGACGACTATTTATAAAATACCTATAGTCTAAAAGTCGTCTTTTAATTAAATGAAAAAAGTCGAAAAATCGACTTTTCATAAAATGCAAAAAGTCGAAAAGTCAAGTTTTAACTAAATGAAAAAAGTCGAAAAGTCGACTTTTCGTTTCAACCAAAGTATAACAAGTAGTCCGACTCTTTGACAGCAGTACCTAACTCTAAGCATGTCTTAGTGAAAAAGTACCTAAATCTAAATATGTGTTAGTAACAAAAATGTATATGTATTGGTGCATTCTAAACACACAGAGTTTTATAAAAAAGTTACAATTTTAAATTGTTCGAATTTTCAATACCAAAAATTGAAACTCTGTTTGTAAAATAAAATTCAACAACAACAAAAATGAAATGTCAATAAATTAACAAAAAAATTTTTTCCAGTTCATGAAAATTAAACAAAATTTTAAATTAAAAGTTCTTTAAAATTATTTTAAAAAATTGCAGTTTTTTTGGATAACTGCAATTTACTATCCTTAAAAGTGGCCAAAAAAGTAAGTTAAACATTTGAGTGTTTTGACAAGTTTTAATTTCTCACAAGAGAGTCGAATTCACACGGTACTCGTAGATGTGAGAGAGTAATTTCTTATATGTGAGAGTCGGAATACTTGTTATACTTTGGTTTCAACTATATAACCCTACTTTCTACATATTATGAAAAATCGATTTATTAACTTTTTACCCTATTAAAAGTCGACTTTTAGTATTTTATAAATACTAAAATGAAACAAAATATTTATTAAATAAATTTATTTTAAATCTTTTGAGATTTGCGTTCAAACTTTTTTAGTATAGCGGACATTTCATTTTCCGAATAAGAATTTTTACCACAAAAAATTTACATTTTTAAAGGATAGAAAATTGACAAAGAATTTATAAAGTAATTAGGTTAAGAAGGGTTATGCACCAGAAAAAGCTGCATCCCCGCTGGGAAACCGTAAGATCCATTGAGATTCCCTTCATGGAGAGTAAAGATCTTAAGATAAGGAAACAAAAAACTAGAATAAAAACAAGAAAGGTAATAAGTAGAGAGGAGAGATGAATGGAAACAGGCCGATTCTCAAGGGGTTTTCCACCCAGAAGATTTACCAGTCAATTCTCTAAAGAAGTAAGGGAAAATTAGTCTCCTTATAAAACCTAGTCGAAAAAATGAATAATTCCCTTGATAAAACCTAGTAAACTATTTCTCCTCATCCTCGTATATTACTGTCCCATTTGCTGACAAAGGCCCTAATTGAGCAATCCCCTATTAGCATTCTTATCTGAATCCTTAGACAGTGTCTATCCAGTCCAATAAGTATCATATCAAGTGTTGGTCGTAAGGCCATTAAAATTTTGTTATTCAATGTACTAGTTCAGGACTGGTTTATGATGTCACGGATTCTTTTAAGTGCTAACATATAATAGTTACAAATGGATGGTTTTACAATCCTTCCCCTGTCATCTACATATCGAACCTAATTTAGATAGTTCGTTCGCTACCAATTACGGCCATAATAACATTTTTTGTAACAAAAGTACACACCCTAGAACGATGAAATCCGGAAAAAATGTTTGCCATCCAATTTTTGCACTTCCAACTTAAGGTTCTATATAGGTTTTTATCGTGCACAAGATCGTACGAAAGCACTTATATATCATTTTATATATACGGCTATAGTAAATTTTTTTGTAAAAAAAGTTTGTTATTGTAGTACACACCCTAGAACGATGAAATCCGGAAAAAATGTATGCCATCCGATTTCTACACTTCCAACTTAAAGTTCTATATAGGTTTTTATCGTGCACAAGATCGTCCGATAGCAGTTATATATCATTTTATATATACGGCCATAATAACATTTTTTGTAAAAAAAAGTTTGTTGTTGTAGTACACACCTTAGAACGATGAAATCCGGAAAAAATGTATGCCATCCGATTTCTACACTTCCAACTTAAAGTTCTATATAGGTTTTTATCGTGCACAAGATCGTCCAGTATCATTTATATATCATTTTCTATATATGACCATAGTAACATTTTTAGAATGTTTTTTATTAAAAGGCATTCTGTAACGATATAATCCCAAATATATTTATATTTTATCAGATTTGTTCCTTTCCACATTTATATACATATTGTATTTGATCAAAAATATTTTTTTATGTAAATCATGAAAATCAATTTTTTAAATTTTTTTCCACGTTTACATTTTCAATATGTGTTTATAGATTGAAAATGTAAATAATGAAAACGAGTTTTTGCGTCTTTTCCACGTGCAGAAACTCATATTTGTAAACAAAAATAACTCACCACGCCAAAAAAAATGTTTATTTTGATAAAACAGCTGTTACGGTTTGTTTTATTTTCGTCGGGTTGTTTTCTTTATGTGCGTGATTTTTCGGACCTTTGTCGACTTTTCAACTATTTATTACATTTTTCGAGTATATTTGAGTTTTTCGACTATTTTAGAGTTTTTTATTTTTTCTAAAAATTTTTGTTCTGGGGACAATATTTGGCGGAAAGTACTGAGTTCAACCTCAGTCTGTGACAACTTTTTACATATTTCTATAAATATTTTATTAATACCTCTACTAACAAACAAATAATATTGTCTTTTGGAACATCTTAAACAAAAATAAGTACTTTTTCTAGCAGAATTGTAAGAACTTTACTCGATGATTTCTAAATTTTTGACTTTTATCAACTTTTCGAATTTTTCCGACATTTCGATTTTTTACAACCTTTTGAATATTTCGACTTTTCCTGACTTGTTTCTACTTCTTTTGACTTTTTCCGATATTTGGACTTTTTTCATAGACGATAGTCGAGTTATCGACTTTTTTGAAACAAAATAGTCGAGGAGTCACCTTTGACATCTAAAATCAGATTGTGAAACTTGTGCATTAAGAGATATATAAACTACAACTAAACAAGTAAGAGTGCTATATTCGGCTGTGCCGAATCTTATATACCCTTCACCATAGTGTATTTTAAACATCTTTTATAAATCTTAAATTAAAGGCATCTAAACCAACAGACATCTAAACATACATAACGAAAAACACAGAAAAACAAAAATAACAACAACAGCATCCAAACCAAGGGTGCCCAAGCCCTATGCGCTTGGTACTCTTTTGTTTTTGTAAATGCGTTCAGCTATAGACAGTGTGTTTTCTATACACTTATATGCGCTTAACCTTAGCAATACGTTGTTGTTGTTCTTAACAGTATACAAGCAAGAGTAAAACACCAACACTTTCGTATTCCTTGCTGGTAAACATTGACGAGACGTAGATTTTGTTTTTGTTTATCGTAAAAAAAATTGTTTTAAAAAGCACTTGGAAAAAAATTGTGTTAGTTTTAAATTTCAAACTTACATTATTCGCATATAAAATTATTGTACAATAACTCACAATCTACTCTCATATAATTGAAAACGTTTTAAATACTTTTTTCTATTCATTAAAAAATATATTTGCAAAACAAAAGGGAAAATTATTTTATTTTAACAAAAAATGCAAATCATATTTTTTTTCTGTGTATACTTTGTATGTTTGGATTCCAAACATACAAAAAAATACACAGCTGAATAAAACCAAATACATCTACACACACACACGTGTACATCTTTTTCTATATACAGTGTTGTTACTTTTATAACAATTTTTTGATGAAATTTTCAGAGGTTGTCTCGGATTTTTGCTCGTATCTCCGTTATTTTCCGACCGATTTTGCTGATTTTAAATAGCGATCTTCTCGAAAGCATGTCTAATAGAATTATTGAAGATTCGGATCTCGCCGATATCTGGGGTCCTCTAAAAACTGATTTCAACAGACAGACGGACGGACAGGATCCAGAATATATACACTTTATAGGGTCGGAAAATTATATTAAAGAAATTACAAACGGAATGACAAACTTATATATACCCTTCTCACGAAGGTGAAGGGTATAAAAACAAGTAAGAAATTATAGTCGGGCGAGGCCGACAATATAATACCCTAGAGATGTTACCAAAAGTAAAATGTGTTTAATTTTCATAAAAAAACATTTTAGTTAAATTTTCCCTTGCCTCAGATATACTTAAGCCATTTATTGTTGTATATAACTGTCAAATTTAAGTCATATGGGGTAAAGGTCATAAAGGCTAATATAGAACTTGGTTTTGCAGCCTTTTGTCGAGATATGAGTATATTCTATAATTATGAACTTATAAGCCCAATCGGCTTAGTCGGTATAGGACTAAAATTATTGTTCGTTACAAACATCAGTTCAAACTATATAAATCAGACGTCGGCGCTAGTATTGTTCTGACAACGAAGATTTTCGGCAAATTACATGTACACAAAACGATCGCATACGAACCTCTAAACAAGAGCATCAAAAATACAAATATTTTATTTAGTTGCTTGACAGCATTCAACAAAGCAGGTTGATGTCGCTTTGTTAAAGAAATTGCAAACACAACTTGAAAAAAGCAAAAACAACTTGCAAAAGCAAGAGCATAATTTACAAAAACAACGTACACTCTAAATAATTTTCTAGAATGCATAAAATGAAAGTAAATAAGTTAATCTTGTTTCATACTTTTTTTGTACATTTTAATTAGAAACGTTGTTTCTATGTAAAGAAATTATCATTCTTAAGTACATTGATTACATATTGTTTATAAATATTCGCATTTTACAGTAATGCAATTTAATCTTCAAAATTAAAAATAACCAAATATTTTTTTCAGTGCAATTTCAATGAAAATATGCCAATAGTGTGTGTAGTGGTGATTTTTTTATCTGCCTCTCTATCAGCCGGTATATGAGTTAGAATCTTAAAATTTTGCACAAATAATTTTAACATCCATGTAAACATTTTTGATGTTTTCCCCTCATGATGAACAAGAGGGGAGCGGCACCTC
>NC_060952.1:47741979-47743742 GCF_022045245.1 Lucilia cuprina | reverse complement strand
AATAACTTGCGCTTACAAAATATCAAACGCAAAGGAAACGAATCATGTAAGTAAGCACAAATAAATGTTTATATTTATATCTAAATTGTTATTTTTTAGGGAAAAGCCGAAAAAGTAGCAGACTCAGCAACGCCAGTTCGAAATCCTAGTTGATTTTATGGAGCAACATAGCGATTTGGCAAAGGGACAGTTGCAGTGTGGAAATGCCAAACAACGCGCCAACAATTTGTGGACAAAATTGGCAGACGACCTTAATTCTAATGGACCTCCTGTAAGGGATGTAGCTGGTTGGAAAAAAGTAATGTATTATGATATTTTTATATAAAACGTGAAACTAACACAGTATTAATATGAATATTTGTGCACATGTGCATATAGGTTTGGTCTGACCTAAAAACCCACACGAAGGTTAAGATGGGCAAGAATAAAATTAGCATTTTCAGCACGGGTGGTGGTGTCTCACAATATTGCCCACTTTCTTCTATGGAGGAACAAATCATAAATCTTCTTCAAATGGAAGAAGCCGTCAATGGACGGGCAACATCAACATACTTTGGCACAAGTAGTAACGTTAGTCACGATGTTTCAGCAAACAAAGAGCCTGCAGAAGCAATTTCGTGTATTGGTAGTTGTACATTAAAATTAGAACAAATATTGTGCAGGGCACAGCAAACGTTCATTATTTGAACCACTCTTTCCGGTGCGTAATGCAACTCTCTGGCTGCTAACAGGCACCGAAATCTGCCTTTTAAAACACCAAACACTCTCTCAATTATAGACCTTCCTATGCAAAACTGTTTATTATAAAAAGCTTCGGACGAGTTTTCCGTTGCGTTTCTGTATGGAGTAAGTAGCCAGGGTTCCAAGGGATAGCCCGAATCGCCTTTTAGAAAATTAAAAAATAAGTAAGAAAAAAATTTTAAAATTATTTTAAGTTAATTACCAATCAGCCAAAATCCCTTTTCTCCTCTTTCGAAACGTTCTTTTAATTTTTGCTTTGCATTAGAAAGGGCCCAAACATGTGAGTCATGGCTTGCACCACCGTATCGGCAACCAATAAATCTTATTATCATTTTGTGATCACATATCTAAAAATTTAATATCAAAGTAAGATTTAATGGCAAATGCAAATATAAACATTCACATACCACCATAGCGTTCATACTGTGCTTTAATTTTCTGTTGAAGTATAAGTGCTCGTTCCTGGCTGGTCGAATCATTTGTATATGGGTACCATCCACTGCTCCAATCACCCCAGGAATGCCACATGTATGTAAAAATCCTCTTTTAATTTCGTTTTCCTCTTCAGCAGTAACCTCGAATTTGATGTGCTTGGGACAGAGTATTCGCTCAATCACCATGCAAACTTCTTGTAAGCAACGCGACATAGATTGCTGCGATAATCCTAAGAGATGGTCTTGGCCAATTTGGTGTTGACATCCACCTTGCCCAAGCAATTTCAAAGCAGCGGCAACTTTTATTGCGGTTGGAATTGCTGTGGATCTCTTTGGAACGATGAGGTCGTGTTGAATAGCGTTTAATACATACATAAACGCATCTTTACTTAGTCTAAAGTTTTGTATAAAACTATAAAAAAGGAATGTTTAAAAACATGTTTCACATGATACGTACTCCTATTTTCATACCTTTGGTCATTTAGGGAGAGTATATCCGATCTATCTCTCAAAATTCTCCTTGTAATACGTTCCACATGTTCATTTTCTTCCTCAAACCATAACGCCACCGAATCCATTACAATTTAT
>NC_060952.1:47732984-47741879 GCF_022045245.1 Lucilia cuprina | reverse complement strand
TTCAACTGTTTTTTTTTAATTTTCTGTAATATTGAGACTAGAATCATAAAATCAAACTTAAAGAGTTCTCTAAAAGGGGAATTTTTGATATTGCAGATATATATACATAATGCTATTTATTTTATTCCATTACGATAAGGGTAGCGAAGCACACTGGGTATAGCTAGTATTTTTGATAAATGTATGGATATCAATATTTGGTTATGATTATGAGAAATTTCTTAGTAATATTTTTTGTATATGATCAATACATGTAACAAATTTTATATGGATATCTTAATTAAGTAATAAGTTAGACGTGTTTAAGTGTTTTTCGGTAGGGGAACTAATATGGGAGCTATGACCAATTATGGATCGGAAAAATCTTTCATTATAGTATTTCTGTATATAAGAGCAATACTTGTACCAAATTTTATATCGATATTTTAATTTAATAATGAGTTATGCGCGTTTGAGTGATTTTCGGGAGGGAACCTTGTATGGGAGCTATGAACAATTATGGACCGAACCAAAAAAGCTTTCATTGTAATATTTCGGTATATAAGAGCAATACTCTTACCAAATTTTATATCGATACCTAATTTTAGTAATAAGTTATGTGCGTTTAAGTGATTTTCGGGAGGAGACCTTGTATGGGAGCTATGACCAAATATGGACCGATCCAAATAAAATTTCATGGTTATATTTCAGTATATAAAAACAATACTTGTATCAAATTTTATATCGATATCTTGATTTACTAATGAGTTATGCGCGTTTAAGTGATTTTCGGGAGGGGACCTTGTATGGGAGCTATGACCAATTATGGACCGATCCAAAAAAAACATTCATTGTAATATTTCTGTATATAAGATCATTATTTGTACCAAATTTTATATCGATATCTTAATTTTCGAGGTTGTTTCAAATTTTGATTCATAACTTTTCCCGATGTGAACCGATTTTGCCCATTTTCAATACCAAACAACTTAGGAAAACGAAGAACATTTTGGGTGAATTTGGTTAAATTCTATTGCTTTGTTTTATCGTGAGCGTGTTTTACACAGACAGACGGACAGACGGACATAGCTAGATCGACTCAGAATTTGATAAGGGACAGAATATATATACTTTGTTGAATTGTCTCAGATGAATATTTCTTGGTGTTACACACGGAATGACAAAGTTATATATACCCTCTATCACCACTGATGGTGGTGGAGGGTATAAAAAAGGGTTAACTTAGGTGTAATTCTCATCATAAAATGGAGACACCACATAGAGGATAGGATCAACAAGGCACATCTGTGCTAGGCGATATGTAGGAGAACTATTGACATGAAATGGGGTCTTAGTGCTACTATGACAAATTGGCTCTATAAAAGTGTAATTAGACCAATTCTAGCTTATGCTTCAATAATCTATTGGACTGCATTAGACAAAAAGTGCAATATTAAACTACTACAGGGAGTTCAGCGTACATGCTGTTTGGTTATAAGTGGTGCCATGGGTAATACTTCAACCAAGGCTCTGAAAACATTGCTAGATATTCCACGCATTGAAACATATTTAAGATGAGGCGGCGCTCACAGCCGAATGGCTCTTTACTTCAGGTCAACTGGCCAAGAGCGATTATAGGACACGTCATTAATGTATACTGGACACATTAGAAGGTTATACACAACCATCGGACGAGCCTGATTGTATACCAGACACAGAATATGTCGGAAACATTGAAACGCTAATCCCGGATAGAATGTCTTGGTCAAGCAGAACATGTATCCTGTTTTTGCTCAAAAGAAAACTTATAAAAAGTTGAACGTTTATGTCATACAGGGCTTTTTAAATGAGTGTTACGTTTCACCTACTGGTCCTACCAAAGATTTAATTTTGCTAAAAGAAATCTTATATTTACTAGTGGGAATTATATAAAAAAGTATTTTTTAACTCTATAATTATATTTTTTCTTATTTTTTAAAATAGATATTGATTTTTTTGCTCAATTCCAATTTACTTTAAAAGCTTTTAGGCTCACTTAGTGGGATGCAATATTTAAACTAAAAAACGTTGATATTTGCACACCACTAAATGTTTGTCCTACTATCTAGTAGTGAGCAAATTTTACCCAAGTCGATTTTTTAAGTTGGGTCACTTGACACGAAATATACTTATTTCTAAAATTTAAATGTTTAACATTTTTTTGTTATTGCTTATTACATTGTATATCTCACCTAGTATTTCTACGGTATGAACTTGATCTCTATTTTCTTGATCTCCTAATTGGCAAATATAGCCACCGGCATCTTGTGTCTTTACACCATTGATTTGCAAGTTATAATCGCCAACTATTTTAAATCTAGCATCTCTAGTTATTTTTAAATGTCCAGCTGTTAAAACTGATGATCCTTTTCTCCATAACAGCACAAATGATCCTAAATTTTGAACTTTGCATGGAAGTTCGATAGTTTCTCCAAAAACGTAAAACAATTCGGTGCAACAAAATATGAACTAAAAATATGGGTGAGAGAATCACATAAGTAATACCTCTTGGAATAATGAAACTGTGGGTAGAACAACGAAAATCGTATAGGGTGACCCTGATGAGAGCAAGACAAAAAATCTCCTCAAAATGAGCAAGTCTGAAGTTAGTATGCAAGTACGTATTTTGAGTGACACACAGGATTACGTGCACATTTATGCAATGTACATTTCACATTCATCCATAGTAATACCGTTTTACCAAACCTGAGATCATTAAATACTTCGTCTTGCTCTGGAACTGATGGTATACCTAGCTGCATCCTGAAATATTGTGCTGAAACGTTGTATGTGCCTCTTACGGATATTTTCAATAAATCCATTGAATTAGGTTATTTACCAAGCATATGGAAAAAATCATTTATAATTCATTTATTTAAAAGTGGAAGCAAACTTGAAATATCGAATTGCTAAACTGAATGCTATTCCTAAACTTCTTGAAAAATTTTTGTCAGACAATCTATCACATCGAGTTTCTTCATTACACGTCAGCATAGCTTCTATAAACATCGTTCCACAACAACGAACATCCTCGAGCTCACAACCTTAATAAATGATGGTTTAGTAAATAAGCTACAAATAGACGTAATATATACAGATTTAAGTAAAGCATTTGACACAGTGAACCATAATATGCTACTAAATAAATTATCGTTAATGGGATTTAGCTTTGCAGCTTTAAAATGGTTGTTTTCCTAATTATCCAATAGAACGCAACAAGTTAAATTTAGAGATGCCACTTCCAATGTTATTGAGGTCCCGTCTGGTGTTCCCCAGGGAAGTCATTTAGGTCCAATACCATTTACTATATTTATAAATGATCTCCCTAATGATATTTCTCATTCCAAAGTACGCTTGTCAAAATTCTAAAAACCTTTCGAAATTCTAGCAGTCAACACTTACTTCAATCCGACATCGATAAACTTTCGCAATGGTGTAAAATAAACTTTATGGATTTAAATATAAAACAAGTAAGAGCGCTATATTCGGTTGTGCCGAATCTTATATACCCTTCACCATAGTGAATTTTAAAGTCTAGTTAATAAAAACATTAAAAAAATTTGAGTCGATTTAAGCCGAATGTTTCGGCGGCGGCTCAAGCAACTAAATATAGTTCGGCGGCGGCTAAGCTCCGACTCGAAGCCGGTCGACTTCGACCTCTGATTCATTGCTGGTAAACATTGTATTTTTTGTATGTTTGGATTCCAAACATACAAAAAAATACACAGCTGAATAAAACCAAATACATCTACACACACACGTGTACATAGAAAAAGATGTACACGTGTTTTTGTTGCTTTTTTAACAATTTTTTGATGAAATTTTCAGAGGTTGTCTCGGATTTTTGCTCATGTCTCCGTTATTTACCGACCGATTTTGCTGATTTTAAATAGCGATCTTCTCGAAAGCATGTCTAATAGAATTATTGAAGATTCGGATCTCGCCGATATCTGGGGTCCTCTAAAAGCTGATTTCAACAGACAGACGGACATGGCTTAATCGACTCCGCTATCTATAAGGATCAAGAATATATATACTTTATAGGGTCGGAAAATTATATTATAGAAATTACAAACGGAATGACAAACTTATATATACCCTTCTCACGAAGGTGAAGGGTATAAAAATGTAAACACATGTCATGTTTTAGAGTAAGAAATTACGACACCAGCTATTTTATAGATGAATTGCCTTTGGAAAAAGTCCACAATACTAATGATCTTGGAATATTACTAGATCATAGACCTAATTTTCGTGATCACATTGCATTAACTGTCAATAAACGATGGTCGAAAGAATTTTCTGACCCATACATTACCAAATATCTTTATACATCTTTGGTTCGTCCTATTCTTAAATATAGATCAATTATTTGGGATCCCTGTTATAATATCCATTTAAATAGTATTGAAACTGTTCAAAAGCAATTCTTAATTTTTGTACGTGGCCTTGGCTGGAATTCCTTCGTGCTACCGTCATATGATTAATCCGTGGTGATATTGAATCAGAGTTTTTGATTGGTAAAATTAACTTTCAATCGTTTAAAATAATGTACTACAGCTCTGTGTATGCTAACAACGACACTTTTCGCCGCATATGTGGAAATTTTAACAAATGTTATTATTTAACAGATTATTCGGAAAGTAATGCTATTGTAAAAAGAAAAATTGTTTTGCATTTAAATTCCTAAAATTTGTATATAACTTTAGTCTGTAAGGATTATTAATCTATAGACCAAATAAAATAAATAAAAACAAGTCAGATTTCTATATTCTTATATACCCTTCATCAAGTATGTTTTAAAATACAGTTTTTATTTATCTTGTATCTCTGCACACATGTCACACATAACATACATACACACAAACAAATATAAAATGTAGCAGAAAGAAATATTACCCGTTGTACTGTACTACCACCGTTAAACTGTATTACCACCCTCAAATAAATATGAGCTGTATTACCAACATATTACTGCTTTATCTCCTTGATGTTGTTTCTATGCTTAGTAGTAGTCTCAGATTTTTACCCATATCTCAGTTATTTATGGACCGATTTTGCTGATTTTCAATAGGAAACTTCTCGAAAGCATGTCTGACAGAATTATTGAAGATTTGGATCTCGCCTTAATCGACTCCGTTATCTATAAGGATCCAGAATATATATATATATATACTTTATAGGGTCGGAAAATTATATTATAGAAATTACAAACGGAATGACAAACTTATATATACCCTTCTCACGAAGGTGAAGGGTAAAAATAGTCGTCATTACGTGAAAACTGGAAAAAGTGATTTTTTTGGTACTTTTTTATTTTTAAAAGGCACTTTTTGAATTTTCTCTAATATTGAACCTATAAATATGAAATTAAGTATATATATAAAAAGAAACTTTTTGGTACTTTTTTTGTTTTTTAAAAGGTACTTTTTGAGTTTTCTATAATAATGAACCTAGGAACATGAAATTAAGTACATATGTTGATTCGGAATTATGTGAGAACACATAAAAGGGAACTTTTTGGTACTTTTTCGTTTTTCAAAATGTACTTTTTGAGTTTTCTATAATAATAAACCCAGAAACATGAAATTAAGTATGTAGAGCCCGGATTAGACGAGAACAAATCAGTGAGGATTATTTGTTACTTTTTCGTTCTGCAAAAGGTACTTTTTGAATCAAAGACATGAATTTAAGCATGTTGAGCCCGAAGAAAGTGATGAAAAAGAGGACTTTTTGGTACTGAATGTTTTTTAACACACCATGGTGAATGGTATATAAGATTCGGCACAGACGAATATAGAACTCTTAATTGTTTTTTTTTTATTTTAGTATCAATGTGAATATTTAAGACAAGGAGTGGGCGGATTAACTTTATGGATCATGGTACCTTCCATATAAATTATATACAAACATTTTTTTATCTTGGAAACTGTTACAATTGGAATTTTAAAAATTTGCACGAGTTACTTTAACATACATGTAAACATTTTGGGAAATAAATTAGCGGACTATCCAAGAAAAGAGCATATTAATAAAATACAAAAATTCGTTTATTTGGAAAACTAATAGAAATAAATTCTTCAAATTTTGCACTAATATTCATGTGAACATATTGGAAAAGGAGCGGACTTTCTTCATGGGAACTTGGAGAAAAATTATTATACCTGAGTAACTATTAGAGCTAGAATCTTAAAATTTAGTTTGAAGAACTTTGACATTCATGTGAACTATCAGGGAATAATAAATTAATATTAAATAAAATCCAAAATTTTGTTTCTCTGGGAAACTAAAATAACAAGATTCTTAAAATTTTTGCAAGAATTTTAATATACATCTGAATATTTTGGGGGCAGTGATTCCCATATGAATGAAATAGAAAAATTCGTATTCGGCCGGACTTTGGATGGGGGCTTGAGGGTACCTCCTATATGAACTTAATTTCGTATATTTGGGAAACTATTAGATTTTTCATCCATTATATTAAAATCTTAATTAACGTTCGGAAAAATTGGCGAATTGAAACAAATTGTATAGCTGAAAAATTACAGTTAGCACCCTAAAAATTTTTGAAAAAGTTTCTTATTTATATTGCTTTTAGGATAGCAAATCAAACAGGGTATAGCTAGTGTGTATTCCTAGGAGAAATGAAGGAAACTGATATTTTTTATATTAGAAACAAGTGTTAAAATTCGCATTTATAAGAAAGTGCAAGAGTTAGTGTCCTCAAATTTAATCAGTATATATATAATATAATAGATAAAGTCTTTTAATTTAGTGTCACTTTAGTGTCTATATGATTATTTAAGGAAAAATATGAGCGGACTAGCAGTGGGGGCGAACATTGAACGAAATGCATTTTCTGGCGTCATTAAATTCAAATTTGAAATATTAAAATTAATTTTTTTTGCACTTTATCGATAACTGATACCATATTGATCATATTGACGTTTTTACATATGTTTTGCTATTAACATTCTCACAGCTGTTTGTCGCCAAATTACTCACTCAATAAACCAAACGATATTATAACGATATCGAAACATTATCACTTAGGTGATAAAAACTATCATAAGTGATTGTCGTTCTCGTACCGAGATTAAAAAACAAATATAAACAGTGTTCCATTCAAGAATCATAAGGCAGAGAATAGACAACTCTCCCTAATGATTCTACCTTTCTATGGTTGTATTAAACTATTAAAATTTCTCAATTTTGTTCTCTTTTACAATTTTTGGTATAAACCTGCAAACATGTCAAGTAAAGGAACACAGCTATTATTTTTATATTTAAAATATTATTAATTTTTTTTATCGGAAACAAAATATATTAAAACGATATTATAATATCGTTTTCAATTATAAAATATTATTTCATAATCGCCTTAAAAAAGTATTACCGTTTTCGCTATCATATCGTTCTTTGGTTTATTAGGCAGTTTGTGATTCGTGTCGATATTAACACAAGTAATTAATTAATTTTTATGTATTATAAATTAATGGTCTATATTGTAGTTTGATGGATCTCCAGATGTGCCAGTGCATAGCATAGTTGACCATACTGTAAGGAGGATAGTTGAATTGCAAAAGGAGTGTTTTATGAATATCAATGAATATCCAAGTTCATATATATATAAATTTGGATGTGATGGCAGTAGTGGACATTCCGTTTATCGGCAACGATTTTCTGACGCTGAACCGTTTCGAATAGATGTAAACTTTGCAAATAAAAATGGGGGATTTTATACATTGGGAGAATTCACGACCTTCTTCAACACGGGTTTGTAGACCAATTAAATTGATTTTCGTAAAAATGTGAATTAAAGCAATTAAAAAGCTAATTTTAAAAATAAAGCCCACACAATTTGAGATTTTCAAATATACCACAAATTTTACATTTACGGTAACACTACAAGAAAATTTTTTCAAGAACTAAAGTCAATGTATAATTAATAAGCAGATTTAGTGTAATTTTACGAACTATGTCGTGTGGGTATAAAGTTAATTAATGCACATTAGAGTGGGTCGGTCTCTATGGACAAAAAAAGTTGTGTCAGTCACCCCCTAGGATTAAAGATATGTTAATAACATTTATAAAAATATAAACATTATTTTTTGCCACGCCTAGAAATACCGCCCTTTTTGTTTTTTATATATTACGTCGTCATTTTAAGTCCGATCGTGACATATGATATATCAATATTTATGGCTTCGCTGTAGCTACATTTTACCCTTAGACGATTTTTTAATTAGGCGTAACATTCTATGCCAGACTTCTGGTATCTCGGATCCTTCTTAAAAATGTTATTTTTCCAGTTACAAATCCTTCCAGATTCTACCTTCTATCAAAAAAAATGAAAGTTTATTATATCCTACATCACTATAGTGGTTTAGCTTTGTCCATCTGACTTGTAATCAAACTACAATTCAAAATTTTCAGGATAATTCGATACAAATATGCTGATATGTTTCATTTTAAACATGGACGAAGTTGTTTGAAAATTGATTAAATCGGTCCATTATTGCCCTAGTCCTCATACAACTGTATTCCCCGAATAGGACTTTGGAGCTTCAAGGTCATTAATTGTTCTTTACACCAGGGGGGTTACTCTCTATTGCGATGCGAAAGAAAAATGGTACGCAATTGAATAATTGGTACCCTTTATTGCGTTTTCGTATTTTCCTTTCGCATCTGATTCGCATCTAATTCGCAAATCTGGCATCAACGCATTCTGTAATTCGAAAGCGTATGTCAAAATCTTTCGTAAAGCTTAAATAACTTGCGCTTACAAAATATCAAACGCAAAGGAAACGAATCATGTAAGTAAGCACAAATAAATGTTTATATTTATATCTAAATTGTTATTTTTTAGGGAAAAGC
>NC_060952.1:47730101-47732884 GCF_022045245.1 Lucilia cuprina | reverse complement strand
TTAGGGAGAGTATATCCGATCTATCTCTCAAAATTCTCCTTGTAATACGTTCCACATGTTCATTTTCTTCCTCAAACCATAACGCCACCGAATCCATTACAATTTATTGACATTTCATTTTGTCATTCTTCGCTATTGTTTATTTTGTTGTGCCAGTGTTGCTTCATTTTCAACTTATTTTCGAAAGCGCTTGCGTAGACGATGCAGAGTACCAAATTATACTCTTATCGCATTTACCTTTCGCATAGCCACAAATTCAGATTTTGGGAAAGGATCATAGATTTCAGAAGTCTAGCATAGAATTTTACGTCTAATTTTAAAATCGTCTAAGAGTGAAATATAGGTAAAGTCAAGCTATAAACATTGATTTATGAAATGTTACGATCGGACTTAAAATGGCGACGTAATATATAAAAACAAACAACAACCAAAACAAAAAATACATTTCATATGTATTGTATACAAACAGCAGAAATATATGTTGCGCTATATATATTTCCTCGATCTTTATATTCCCGAAACCAAATTATAGTATATAATGACGTTCAAAATTTACTTTTAGAACAAAATATACAGGAAGACGTTGTTTGTTCTTATAATTCTGATTAGAAACATGCATTTTTGCCTTCAAAGTATGTATTAATTGTGCAAATTTCTATACCCTCCATCACCTTCAGCGGTGATAGAGGGTAGTTATAAGTTTGTCATTTCGTGTGTAACACCAATAAATATTCATGTGAGACCCAACAAAGTCTGGGTACTTATGAAATTCTGAGTCGATTTAGATATGTCCGTCTGTCAGGCTCATGTTAAAACTAAGCCTAAAAATATACCAAATTCATTGGAAATATTCATGTTGTCCTAAGAAGTTTGGTATTAAAAACACCCAAAATTGGTTCACATCGGGAAAAGTTATGAATAAAAATTAAAACAACCTCGAAAAATAAGCATTTTTTACACATTCTGATGTAATTTTCTCGCATTCGTTTCTACACAAGAGCTTGATCATTGCTGAAAATTGCAAGAATCGGTTGACAATTTCATATACCTCCCATACAATAGTACATATTCCCGGAAAATGGGTGTTTTGTTAATAACTTCCGTCACAATGTCGTTATCTTCAAAATCTTTTAAACGCAGATTATTAATTACCAAATAAAGGTATTGATACAAAATTTTGCACAAATATTAGTTTTGTATATACAAAAATATTACTACAATATTTTTTTTTTAATATCGGTCGGTCCCAAACAAGGTTTCCTTCAGAAAATCACTTAAACACACATTACTTGTTACTAAATTACGATATGAATACAAACTTTAACTGAAATACAGCTTTTATGTACAGGTCTAGCCCCTAAAAACGCTTTAACTAGTTGCGTTACCAATTTGTGTAGAATAAAATTATATATGTATATGTATTATGAAAATCCTTTTACTCACGTGCAGATTACTAAATATCGCTAAGAGCTATAAAAATATAAAGAAAATGACTTTTGTAATGTTCAATAAATCTTAGAATTTTAATAGATTTAAATCTTGGAATTTTTCTATTTAAGGCATGAGAAAACTTATTTCTACAAATATTTGATCAAATAGAAAAGTATTAATATAAAAGTAGCTGGTGGAGGGTATTTAAGATTCGGCTCAGCCGAATATAGCACTCTAACTTGTTTTATCTACCCTATAAGAAATGAATGACCGAATGACAAAATGATTTTACTAATACCCCATTTACACATGAATGAAATCTACTAGATTTCATTTAAAATCTCTTTATAAATCTATACCGTTTATACTTACTATTTCTGGCATTTAAAAAGATTTCATTTTTGCTAACATTTCTTGAAATTGTGTTTAATTGAAAAATTAGGGGAAGAAATGGGATATTTATTAAAATTTTGTTTTTAATAAAAAAATGATATTTAAATATAACATTACCTTTTTTTAAATAAACTTTTCATTCATGTTTTTCAATTTTTAATAATTCTGTTGACATTTAAATTTTTTTGTTTCTTTTATTTTTCTTGTGCAGCGTCGTATTTTTAGTATTATTTAGGAAAAAAAAGAGTTGAATTACTAAAAACAACTAGATTTTGAGTAGATTTTAATGAAATCTAGTGACGAAGTTGATTTTGTTTTGTATGGAAGTCAAAATCAACTAGATTTGGTTCGAAATCTCATATGTACTAGATTTCGTGTATGTGTAAATGGGGTATAACACACATGGATTTTTTTTAAATTGCAGAAAAAATTTAATGCATGATTCCATCAACAATGACAGCAAAATGACCGGTCAAATAACTTGTGTTCATTACATATGTATGTACATTAGAGTGTTCCAAGATTGTATGAAAGAAATCAAATTTTTCCGACAGGCCGTCCCCACTCTGGAATTGTACTATAGCTTGTAAAACTATGGCCTGCAAAAAATTTGGCTGGTAGAACAACGTTAACAGGTGCTGCAACGGCTCTGAAGTTTCCAAATGAACATTGTTACGGAATCTCTGTCTGGTCCCTCATCCACACCGGCCTTACTATCCTCAGCGGCTACTCTATCAGGGGTGTGTTATTAACCCTCAAATGTACCGAGGCCCGCACAGAATAAATAAAAAAACAGTGACATTAAAAAATAATAAAATTACCACTCAAAATTGGGAACACCAGCAAATAGGGACTGTCGAGAGTTTTAACGTGAGCACCTGCCGTGTCGGCCTTATCTCACGGTGGTCTTTTTCATCCACAGGGTAGACTTGAGAACGGTCTACCATCGCCCCTTTGTC
>NC_060952.1:47713729-47730001 GCF_022045245.1 Lucilia cuprina | reverse complement strand
AGCCAGGACATAGTCCTGCGGGCAACTGGCCATCCGTAGTACCAGATTATGCGGTGCTCTGGTCAGACCTCTGGCAATCTATGCAAGGACTAAGCCAAGCGGTAGACTAAAACACCAATTTTTCAATCCCGGTCAGATTGGAGGTATTGGTCCCTCTTTATACTCCGGGATTGCAATAACACCAAGGCGGAGGTCTTCGCCAAGGTAACATGCCCCCAAGGGACAGCAAATAGGGAGTCAGATGTCCATCTCAAATCGCCCATCCCATCCATGTCTGTTACCTATCCCTTCTACACTTAACAGATACAGACCCTTACACCCGCCTTCCAACGCCCTTTCTGTTATCAACAGTCCCCAAAATTAAATATTTTACACCATCATTTTTCTCAATACGCTAACATTAATCAAGATTTTTTTGAACACATTAATACATTCTATACTTAACAAACCTAATGTTTCTCTTACAGCTAGTACATAATCATTGTACACGTATTTACCATTGGAACCTGCCAGCCGTTACTTTCTTTTCTTTAAATCTTTTAAAATTTCCAATTGAATTTCATATATTTTTTTTGATATATAGTTAAATGTATTTTTCCTATTTTATAGAGCTCAAAGTATAACAAGTAGTCCGACTCTCACATATAGGAAATTAATCTCTCACATCTACGAATTCCGTGTGAATTTAACTCTCTTGTGAGAAATTTAAACTTTTCAAAACACTCAAAAGTTTACCTTACTTTTTTGACCACTTTTAAGGATCGTACGCGAAATTTCAGCTATCCATTAAAAATCTTATTTTTTTTTTAAATAGATCTATCGCAATTTCCACATAAAATAATGTTTAATTTTCTTAAATTGGAAAAAATAATTTTTTCTATTTTTTGACATTTCATTTTTGTTGTTGTTGAATTTTAATTTACAAACAGAGTTTCAATTTTTGGTATTGAAAATTCAAACAAATTTAAAAATTTCATTTTTTTATAAAACTCTGTGTGTTCAAAATGCACCAACACATATACATTTTTGTTACCAACACATATTTAGAGTTAGGAACTTTTTCACTAACACATGCTTAGAGTTAGGTACTGCTGTCAAAGAGTCGGACTACTTGTTATACTTTGATAAAGCCCAAGTTAATTTTTTTCCTTTTCTTCACAGGACTATACACTAAGCTAACACCTAAAGGAGCTCCCTGAGGATGTATGGACTATTCCAACGGCGAAACTATATTTATTCCACTAACAAATTAACTAACGTGTGCCCTTATAGGTACGAAAAAAAATACATTTATTTATACTCCTGTTAAATTATTTTTCTATACACTTTTTGTTTCCTTTTTTTTGATAATATAAACTAAATCAGAAATGGTTGTGGAGGTTTGTTTCCTATCTTAAAAAATATACACTGAACGATTACACTACATCAAATATTTTCTCACGGGACACAACTTATTATAACTTATAATATAACTTATTCTAAAAATTTTATATTTTGTAGTAACCCTTATTGCTTGGCTTTAATAATAAAATCTTTGTTTCACTAGAAATCACTGGTGTCTTAAATAAATTACTTATCTTTGATATGGTAGAATAATGTTGAATATTGATGTTACAACGCGTTCTTGCTCAGGGTCTCCCAGTATAAATATTGGCATCCCAGTATCAAAACTACGTTAATACTCTGGCGTTCACTTTGTTTGTAGCCTTCAGAACGTATTGGAATCCGTCAGGAATTATGAATTTAAAAAAAATTTAAACAAACGCAAAAAAAAATATCTTCGACCCAAGGCACTATCACGCTTAATAACTTTTCTTTTATAATGTAGTTATATATTTTTCTTTTCGTTGGCTTATTTTTATAAATGTTCATAAATTGACTATATTCTTTTTTTACTACTTATTGGCTTATGCATTTAGACACACTGCGAAACAACTTGCTTTCACATTTACTCAAAAGAAATGCCCCTAAACATGCTAAAACTTCACTTTTATATCTTCAAATAATTACGGTATTTATTTATTTATTAAACCGGTTTGAAATTTCCATTATGTGAATATTAATTCCCTCCAATTCTTCATCTTTTCTATAAATTTCCAAACATTTCTACCTAAAATTTTATATATTTTAACAATTCTGTCCTTACTCCACTTTCTTCCTGCCCTGAAACCTTATATTTATTAATTTTTCCCATGATCCTTATAATTTCTCCATATTTTCCTCTATTTCGATCCTATCACCTACCAGGCTATCAATTTTTTAGCAACTAAAAAGATTTCATTCAAATTTATAATTATTACTACTTTGAATTCAAACCGCTAGCTTACAACTTTATTTATTTTTCTACGCATCTCTTTCGAGTTGCCAACTATTAATAAATCCTCGTACTATACAACACTACAATCTATACTGTCACACAAACAAATATTTCATTGACACTTAGACACATGGTAAGTAAACAAAACACACATTTCACTAATAATATGTTTTCTTCTTTTTTTTTCTTTTCAGGTTTTCTGGACGAGAGGTTCCCAGGATGTAAGTATCGTTCCAGTTCATATTTTTTTTCTACTAATGTTTTATTTATTTTTTTTGGACTAACAACAACTAACAAACAAAACAACCTAACCAAATTTAATTACTAACCATAAACTGTCGCAACCACTGGGTGTTATGCAATCCCGGGGTATAAAGAGGGCCCAATACCTCCAGTCTGACCGGGACTGAAAAATTGGTTGTCTCAGTCTACTGCTTGGCTTAGCCCTTGCATAGATTGCCAGAGGTCTGACCAGAGCACCGCATAATCTGGTACTACGGGTGGCCAGTTGCCCGCAGGACTATGTCCTGGCTGGTCAGTTGGTTGAGGTTCCTTCGGGATCCACGTAGTGGCTGTTGGTTGAACCCAAATTCGCGGGAAGAGAATAAGTGGCGGTTAAAAGACTGATGCATAATAATGGCCAATATTTCGGGATAAGGTTCGGTGCTGTTGCCGAAAATCAACAGATACCCCATAGAGGAGTGACTGTGGGACTAAGCGTTGGAAATGAGTTGGTGTCAATTGTATATGATACAGAATGAATGTAGAGGTATACGGGCCTTACCCCACCCGTATACCTAAATGAGTGTGTCGTATGTTTTTCTCTATGAATGTGTCGAATAAATGAGATGTGTGCTGGGTTGAATGATGATGGATGAAAGATATCATATACAAGAGATACCGATTAATTTTCCTTCCTTGTCCAGATGTGTTCAGAGTTTACTCTGTTCATATCAGACTTGCCACAGCGTGTCACTGTGAGTAAGAACGATGTCTACGGCTTATTGATGGATCGTGCTTCGGTCCACCGGTTACGTCTCTAGGTGCTGTTGCCGAATCAACAGAGCCATAGTAGTGTGGTTGTTTTACAACGTGACTACTTTGGCAAGAGATTAGATAGCTCGAGTACTCCAGCAAAGTACTTGCGCATGGTACCGGTCATAGCCAATGTGCAAAAATTGCCACCTGCGTCTTCATTGCAGACAAAGGGGCGATGGTAGACCGTTCTCAAGTCTACCCTGTGGATGAAAAAGACCACCGTGAGATAAGGCCGACACGGCAGGTGCTCACGTTAAAACTATCGACAGTCTGCTCCCAACGTGGGGAACTCCCACACCCTGACATCTCATCAGCCGGGCATTCAACCACTACATAAGCCACGGAACACATATGTATAGATATATATGGAAATTTCTCAGGAGACTCACAATGTCCTATTCCTCTTATACGACTGGGAATCGAACTTTTTACAGGTATCGAAAACAGTACATTATTTTATCATTTTCACAGAGTGTCATTGCCTCTAATAATTAATCAAATTTGTTTTACAAATATATTGAACAATTTTCATTTATGCATTATGAAATAGATTTTTTTGTTTATTTTCAATTTCAAACGGACATTTGATTTTAGTAAAAATAAAATAAAATCAAATTACGAATCCCAAAAGAAAACTATAAAAAATATGTATTTTGCAAAACAAAAAGTTTTGAAAATTTGTTCAAAAGCTCAATACATTTCTAACTACAAAATGTTTTATATTTTCAGATTGCACTATATTTTCAAACAATACCCTATATTAACAGAAAAGCACATAATGTAAACTTCCTTTTAGCAAAGCAAAATATTTCCTTTTTAACTATCATAAAATCATGTAACTACAATACTAGGACGACACTAAACATTTAAATATATAATATAAATCGTGTTCTAATCCTAATATTGCACTTACTCAAATTATATCACAGATTAATATGACTTAATACACTGAAAGAAAATGTTCAACTATTAAGCGTAACATAATACTCTGAAATCTTCGATATGGTCGATAAAATCTTATAATATTGGGACGAAAACAACAAATAAAATAAAGTTAAACTAAATCTAAATAACTAAGTTGTTTTCATAATCCAATATTGCACTACGTTATCGCATATCACAGATCATAAGATTATTATTGCACCTAATTTATTATATTACTTTTCCATTTCCCTTTCAACAGGTTTATCTTGGCTATGGATTATCTGTATTATGTATATTGGAGAAAACTACCGACTATTACTTTTTCCGCACTGAAAAATGCATAGTGGCACCCCATAGTTGCTTCAGATACCTCTTCCTTTCCTGTAATTGGTCCCCGACCAACTGTAGCACGTATAGTGCAAACGTAAATACTTGTATACATAAATAAAAATATAATTAATTACTACTCTAACTGGTATCTTTGCCGCTTCATGGAAACGCCTCTATCATTATCATTAACCATCAGAAATTCATCAACATACATTATATGATCTCTAAAAACTTTGTCTTGAAAAGATTTTGAAATCATTACACATATCCCATAACTTCCACATCCTGTCTATTATCCTACTACGGGAAGTATAACAAAAAAAAACTAATTAATCATTACCGTACTTTGTTACTTTTTCTATATTTTCTTTACAGCACGTTATGCCTTTTGGACTACGTTACTTGATTTTATCAGTTGGAAATTGCCTATTTGCCTAGAGACTATACAATGCTTTGGGACATTACGAATTTCATCACAGATATATAATATTATCTGGTAGATGATTTATGCTCATAGCCAAGGTGAGTAGAAACCTATATCACAGATTGTTCATTATCATTGTTTGTCCTGATTTTCGTTTGAGTTGTTTTATATCCTAATATCTTTAGAATGATATACACCTATCGGTTTGCCTTGAATTGTTTTCAATTCGTACATATTGTTTCCTACCGCTTTAACAATTCTACATTTTAAGAACTTTTTACAAAATTTTGAATTTATATTTTTACTAAAATTGCTTTAAATGGTATTCCTTCGATAAACTTCCTGTCCCGGTAGATACCTAACAGTTCTAGAACCTCTATTATATCTATCCGCGCATTTATCGTAAGCCTTTTGCATATTTTGTCTCATTTTCTCTCTTATCAAATCCATTTTATCATTCCTATGCAGTTCTATAATTTCGTGGTCTGTTAGTGATTGTAATTTTCGCCCTAATTTGTAATCCGCTCCACTGGTATACATATGATAACCAAAAAGAGCGAAAAATGGTGTTATACCTATGGCTGCATGAACGGAAGTTCTCAGAGCACATTATATTTCGGAAAGATACATATCCCAATCTCTCGTTGAGATAAGATCTTATTGCCGCCAATACTGACTGATTTACACGCTCACTTGTGTTACTTTGAGGTGAATACACAGCAGTTTTCAGGTGTTGTATTTTATAAATATTCATTAGATTTTCAAAGGCTTTTGCTACAAATTGAGCACCATTGTCACTGTGTATGACTTCCGTCACCCCAAATTTGTGAAATATTTCATGAACTAAGTAGTTAATTACGTTCTTAGTAGTCGCTTCCTTCATTGCCTTTAAAAACGTAAACTTGGTGAAATGGTCTACTACTATAAATATATATGTGTTTCGTTTTTTAGATCGGGGATATTTTCCCATGAAATCGATATATAATTTCTGAAACGGCCTTTCCGTTACCACCATTTTACCGATTTCCGGTCGAAGATTTGTGTTACAAGATTTGCTCTCTTTACATGTTTGACAAGCGTTTACGAAATTCTTAACTTGAATTGACATTTTTGGCCAATAGTAAAACCGTTTTATCCTTTCCAATGTTTTTGCTATTCCGCCGTGTGCATTTGTTGGCAAGGAGTGAGCGTTTTCAATTATGGGTTGTGTGATGGATGCTGGTATCCATAACTTCCATGGACTTTCGACGGTTGATTCAAAACAGGTTTTCTTATAAACATATCCATTTTCTACCTTCAGGTCTGGCAAATATTTAGCATTTTCTTCTATTTGTTTTATTATCTCGAGATATACTTCATTTTCAAACTCATTTGTTTCGAACCCCAGTAGATCCGTTATGTTTATTTCATCTACAATTGGAAGTCTTGATAACATGTCTGCCACAACATTCTCGGAACCCTTTCGGTGCTGAATATCAAAATCATAGGCCTGTAATTGAAGTGACCATCTAGCTAGTCGACCTGAAAGATCCTTCATGGACATGAGCCATTTCAGGCTTGCGTGGTCTGTCACGATCGTAAATGGCATCATTTCGATATATTGCCTGAATCTTTTTACAGCCATAACCGCAGCCAAGCACTCTTTTTCAGTCACGGTATAATTTCTTTGACATGAGTTTAATTTTTGCGAATAGGGTGTTCGTTTTGGTCCTCGTGTAATTGATATAATACCGCACCGATTCCGTACTCACATGCATCGCATTGTATAAAAAATCTCCTTGAGAAATCAGCATGACGCAGTACTGGAGCTGAAGTAAGCGATTTTTTTAAACTTTCAAATGATTTAATGGCTTCCGGTGTCATTTCAAATTTGAGCTTCGACTTTTTCAATGTATCGGTTAAAGGGGCAGCTATGACAGAAAAGTTCCCTATGAAACGGCGATACCATCCAGCGGTTCCTAAAAAGCTTCGCACTTCCCTCACCGACTTTGGTATTTTGATTTCGGTTATGGCCTTTATTTTATCCGGATCAGTTTTCAGCATGCCATTACCTATTATGAACCCCAAATACTTCAGCTGTTTATAACAAAACTGAGACTTTTTTAGTCCTATAGTTAGATTTGCTTTTTTCAAACACTTCGCAACTTCTTCTAAAAGGTGTATGTGTCTGTCGAAATCATTAGAGATGATTAACAGATCGTCAAGGTAAATGAACACATTGTCTTTTAGATCCTGAGGTATAACTTTGTCCATTAGTCCAGATAAGCGTTGTGCCTCGTTACATAGACCAAATGGCATGACTCGGAATTGGTAAAGCGGTCTTCCGGCAACGGGAAAGGCGGTATATGGTCTACTTTCTGGTTCTAACTCGATTTGCCAAAAAGCATATTTCAAATCGACGCTACTAATATAATAAGTTTCGTCGATTCTGCTTAGTATACCATCTATATTTTGTAGCGGATACGCTTCTTTTACCGTTAATTTGTTTAACTTTCTTGCATCTCGGCAAAATCGGTTCTTCCCGGGTTTTCTGACTATAGTAGTTCGGTTACTCTACGGACTATCACTCAGTTCTATTACATTCAGACCTAGCATCTTATCTATTTCCGCTTATGTGATTTCCTGTATCGCTGGAGAAATCGGATAGTATCTATCCTTTGCCGGTTCTGCACCCTCTATTAATCTTATGGTATGTCTCTCTAAATCTATTTTTCCTAATCCTTTTTCCTCAAATGTATCGAATTTTCCTATAACGGCTTGTTATTTACTATTCTGCTCATCATCTAACTCATGCGGTCCTAACATATAATCTTTCTCTTTACCTATTAAATCTTCTTTAATTCCGCTTATTTCTATTTCATTTAAACTAATAATATCTGGAGCTAAATTAAACATTCTCCAAAAATCTATTCCTAAATACAATTGTTGTTCCAAGTCTGGACAAAGATACAGAAGTATTTCGTTCTTCTGATCTTTGTACATTATGGATACTTTTATCTTACCTAATATTCTATGGTGTTGACCACTTGCAGTCTTCACGTTAGAGAATATTGGTATTACTTTTAAATCTAATTCCTGTACTAATTCCCTGCAGCCTTTTCCCAAAATACTGACAGTTGCTCCACTATCTAATAATCCTGTAATTTTATGTTCATTGATTTCTACTTCTATGAAAACCCTATTATCTAAATTTTTATCTATATTTCTCACGGCCTCTGCAACTAATCTTCTTGCGTGGCGTTTTTCCATATACTATCGTTTGGATCTTGGTTTCCTATCATTAAATATTCGGGCTTTTATGTGAGCATAATACTTTTCACGTAATTCCACTGGAATCTCATGTTTTCGGACAGGTATATATCTTGCTAAATCATCGAGTTGATTTGATAATTCTACTTGATTTTCCTTTATTGTTGCTGCTATTGATTTTCTGACGGACGCATGTCCCCAGAAGTCACTACGTCCCTGGTTCTGTTTCCTTGCATACATTCTGGACACCTTGGTGCAATTACATTAGGCTTACCGCATCTATAACAAAATACTGCTCTCTCCCGTGAGTCGCAATCTCTAAAACCATGACCTGGGGATTTACAATTCCAACATATCAACACTGGTTTTTGTTGCTTTACATTTATTGCAGCTACTTCCTCATATAATTCCGCATCCTCTTCGTTATCTTCTACATAAACTTCACTAACATTCCGCATAAGACGTTGTTGTGGCAGGTGATTTCGTATATCTTTTCGAGGAAAGTTACGTTCAGCTTCTATACATTCTATCCTCAGTTGTTCTACTGAAGAAACAGCTATTGGGTAAACTATCCTAGCTACATTCTCTCTTACGTTTCGTTTTATTATTTTGATCATATCGTACTCTGGGATTGGTTGTACGAGTTTTGAGCGTAGTTTACACATGGCCTGGAAGAAATAGTCGATGGTTTCGTTTGGTTGCTGCTTTCTTTCAACCAAATCTCTCATGATCTCAAAGTTTGACGTATTCGTTTGGTATTGGTTCAGCAGTTCACTTTTAAGTGTTGGCCATTTCATAACTCCATGCGTGCGAATTCGTAACCAATACCAGTCTCTTGCGGCTCCAGTAACGAGTAAATGAAAATCTCTAAGAATTTCTTCCCAGGGAATGTCGTAGTGGGATTGTAGATGTTCTATTCGGAAAATAAAGTCTTCTATTCCCATGTGAGTATTGTTGCCATCGAAAACAATCCCCCATTTATCCACTCGTATGTATATTTTTTCCAGGTTCCTACTAGTATTTTCTGAATTGTCCCTACTACCTGGAATGCTGCGATTTTCAGACAGAGGATCAGAATTTCCTGCGTTTAATATGTCAGTTGGTGGGTTTGTAGGAAGATTTCCTAGCGGTAAGGGATTTGTTAAGTTGCGATTGGTAGTTGGAAAAATGGTACCATTCGCAAAAGCCACATGAGGGTTTTGAAACGCAAATCTATTGTTTTCTGGGAACATACTGAACCTATTATCTATATTAGTATTGTTTGTGTTGTTTTGTGTAGCCTGCTGAGTGTCAATGGAATCCTGAGTTTGTGATCTACTAGTTGATAATTCCCTAACAACTTTTGTTAATTCACCTACTGATTTTCTTATTCCTTCCATTTCTTCGTGAACCATTTTCTTTACTCGTTCTTCTAATGCTCGTTAAACCTCCAAAGTTTCATCTACCACTAACTCTCTGACCTGTGGGTCTAACACACTTGACGCATTATCTGATGAGGTCTGACTATTATTTACCTGTGCCTCAGCATTTACGTTACTAGCGTTCCTATTTGATCTTGTGTTTATAGTACTGGACAGATCTCTAAACGTATCATTGCTTGATTCCATATTTGATCTATATTTATATTTTCTTTTCTTTCTTTTAACAACTGATGACGTATTCAAATTACTAGATTGTAACGGACGTTTTCTATTAGTTTGGGAACGATTTTCTTATTCATATCCCTCTTGACTAACAAGATCTATATGACTTTTAAAAGCTTCTTTTAAGAATGCCTCTGAGCAATAAAAGATTTGAGACAAATAAAATTTTATAATAACAAAAAAATATAAATATATATGTAAAATAATGATACTAAGGGCTGTTTTCTCATTAGGCGATTATCTTTTTTCCCAACGAAAAACTGCCGATTAAAGAAATTTGGTTTTCTCAATGTCTCATTTGCTTCTATTCTGTCGCAAAACTAACCAGCCCTCATCTGCCGATTATTTATTTCTTGAACAGATAAATTCAATCAGCTGACAGCTGTTCATATTTTTTATGTGGCAATACCTTGAGTTTTTGTAAAAAAAATTAAATAAATTTAAAAAAAATGTTTAATAGAGGAATAAACATTAATTTGATGGAGGATGAAATTTTTCCCACGTTGCTTTTTATCCGTCATCGTTTAAGATTTTATTTATTTTTTCAAATATTTATTTTCTTGATTTAATTTTTTGTTATTTTTTCACATTTGGAAAACAGTTGATGTATGTCACTTGAAGACAGAGTTCCCAACTTTCACATCAATTTTGAGAGGTATTGCCAAATGAAAATAATGTTTTTGTCGGTATATTAAGAAAACCAAAATTGTTAACGGACAGTTTATCAGTCTAATAAATTTATGTCGACATTTACTAACAGGCAGTTTCTCGACACATTGAGAAAACGGGCCTAATAATAAGCTACTTAAATAATCACGTTAATAAATAATAAATAATTCAATAAATATAACAAACAAATAATTATATAAATAATAAATAAAGGAAATGAATACAAATATTAAAATAAGTACATAAACTAATATAACACAAAAACCTGAATACTAAATTCAATATATAACGTAGTAAATATCTAGTTAATGCAAAATAATTATATAAATAAAATTATAAATTTTAGAATAAAAATAAATAAATATATAAACAAATAAATAAATAAATGAATTGATAAAAAATAAAATAATAATCAATAACTAATTAATGAATAAATGAATTATTAAATAAATACATAAATAAATAAATAAATAAATAAATAAATAAATAAATAAATAAATAAATAAATAAATAAATAAGTAAACAAATCAAAAACTTTAATAAAAACACCGTTTTTTATAGTTAAAATCCTAACTCGATATCAATATACAAATTTCCAATTTTACTTTTCTGGGGATTGTTGATATCAGCAGCGGTACGACGGTTTCTATTTTGATTCTCCTTTCATTAAGAGCTATTCGAGTGTTCCTTAAGTCAATATTAAGCAAATATGAATACAAAACATATGAGACAAACAGTTGCTAGTATAACCTACTTCTGATAACTAACTGAGACCAGTAGACAACAGTATCCCGACACAACTGTCCTCAAGTCGTGGACTTGAGCGGCTGTCGTTCTACGTTGCTACTTCTCCACGATTGCAACTTCAGATTGAAACTATTTTATTTTATTTGAGAGTCCGAAAAGTCCCTCATCCACACCGGTCTTACTATCCTCAGCGGCTACTCTATCAGGGGTGTGTTCTCAACCCTCAAATGGACCGAGGCCCGCACAGAATAAATAAAAAAACAGTGACATTAAAACATAATAAAATTACCACTCAAAATCGGGAACACCAGCAAATAGGGAGTCAGATGTGGGACTCCAATCGCCCATCCCATCCATGTCTGTTACCTATCCCTTCTACACTTAACACATACAGACCCTTACACCGGCCTTCCAACGCCCTTTCTGTTATCAACAGTCTCCAAAATTAAATATTTTACACCATCATTTTTCTCAATACGCTAAAATTAATCAAGATTTTTATTGAACACATTAATACATTCTATACTTAACAAATCTAATGTTTCTCTTACAGCTAGTACATAATCATTATACACGTATTTACTATTGGAACCTGCCAGACGTTACTTTCTTTTCTTTAAATCTTTTAAAATTTCCAATTGAATTTCATATATATTTTTTTGATATATAGATAAATGTATTTTTCCTATTTTATAGAGCCCAAGTTAATTTTTTTCCTTTTCTTCACAGGACTATACACTAAGCTAACACCTAAAGGAGCCCCCTGAGGATGTATGGTCTATTCCAATGGCGAAACTATATTTATTCCACTAACAAATTAACTAACGAGTGCCCTTATAGGTACGTAAAAAATACACTTATTTATACTCCTGTTAAATTATTTTTCTATACACTTTTTGTTTCCTTTTTTTTGATAATTTAAACTAAATCAGAAATGGCTGTGGAGGTTTGTTTCCTATCTTAAAAAATATACACTGAACGATTACACTACATCGAATATTTTCTCACGGGACACAACTTATTCTAACTTATAATATAACTTATTCTAAAAATTTTATATTTTGTAGTAACCCTTATTGCTTGGCTTTAATAATAAAATCTTTGTTTCACTAGAAATCACTGGTGTCTTAAATAAATTACTTATCTTTGATATGGTAGAATAATGTTGAATCCTTGATGTTACAACGCGTTCTTGCTCAGGGTCTCCCAGTATAAATATTGACATCCCAGTACCAAAACTACGTTAATACTCTGGCGTTCACTTTGTTTGTAGCCTTCAGAACGTATTGGAATCCGTCAGGAGTTATGAATTTAAAAAAAAATTTAAACAAACGCAAAAAAAAAATATCTTCGACCCAAGGCACTATCACGCTTAATAACTTTTCTTTTATAATGTAGTTATATATTTTTCTTTTCGTTGGCTTATTTTTATAAATGTTCATAAATTGACTATATTTTTTTTTTTTTACTACTTATTGGCTTATACATTTAGACACACTGCGAAACAACTTGCTTTCACATTTACTCAAAAGAAATGCCCCTAAACATGCTAAAACTTCACTTTTATATCTTCAAATAATTACGGTATTTATTTATTTATTACACCGGTTTGAAATTTACATTATGTGAATATTAATTCCCTCCAATTCTTCATCTTTTTTTATAAATTTCCAAACATTTCTACCTAAAATTTTATATATTTTATATTTACTCCACTTTCTTCCTGCCCTGAAACTTTATATTTATTAATTTTTCCTATGATCCTTATAATTTCTCCATATTTTCCTCTATTTCGATCCTATCACCTACCAGGCTATCAGTTTTTTTAGCAACTAAAAAGATTTCATTCAAATTTATAATTATTACTATTTTGAATTCAAACCGCTAGCTTTATTTATTTTTCTACGCACCGCTTTCGAGTTGCCAACTATTAATAAATCCTCGTACTATACAACACTACAATCTATACTGTCACACAAACAAATATTTCATTGACACTTAGACACATGGTAAGTAAACAAAACACACATTTCATTAATAACATGTTTTCTTCTTTTTTTTTCTTTTCAGGTTTTCTGGACGAGAGGTTCCCAGGATGTAAGTATCGTTCCAGTTCATTATTTTTTTCTCTACTAATGTTTTATTTATTTTTTTCCAGGACTAACAACAACTAACAAACAAAACAACCTAACCAAATTTAATTACTAACCATAAACTGTCGCAACCACTGGGATATGGGCTGGAGTTAGTGGCTCCATCAGCAATGTGGCCCCTCCCTATCTAATATTTTAGTAAACCACCGGGACACAGGCCGGAGTTGGTGGCTCCATACTCAATAGTGGCCTCTCCCTGTCTATAAATTTTAGTAAACCACCGGGACACAGGCTGGATTTGGTGGCTCCATACTCAATAGTGGCCTCTCCCTGTCTATCACATTATTTATATTTCTAAAAATGAGGGACTCGAGGCAACAGGTACCATTTGACCTCCTCCCGAAGCGTTATCCTAAGGGACCCCCACGCAAAATTTTTTTTCGGCACCAATGGTGTTACGGGTCTACGGTGGAGGACGTCAAGCTGTACCTTACCACCCCCGCAACAACATAATTGTAAAGGAATCGCAATTTCAGAAAGATATAAAACACAAAAATTGGTAGGAAAATTTTAAAGTTATTGCACATTCCCCAGACCATTAACGTGTCTTACAGCTCATATATTAAAAATGTAAAAAGAAACATTTTCATACTTTAAATATATTTATAATTACTCAAATAAAAGTATTTAGTCGTATATGATAACGCGAACTTGTTGTGAGCTATTTTCAACGGCCGTTTTAAATCTCCAGTTTCAGTTTTTTTTTTTTAACTTTGTTTAACTAATTTCAAAATTTTTAAAGGATCCCATGGGGATTTATGGACAACAGATAAGTGCGTAAAACGTGAAAAATAGATCAATAATTCTTATAGTTTAGCTGTACCTTCGGTTTGAACTCTGCGGATTTCGGGAAAATCGTATTTTTTGTACTTAACTGTTGCACATTTTAAATACTTAAAGTATTTGCAGTCTTTTAGACCAGATATAAAATATATATTCCAAATTTTATTCAAAACGGACATAGTTTAAAAGGATGATGTACATATATACATCAAATCCGAAGAAATACACCTAGGTCTCTATCGAGCCTGTTGTGTAAAAAGTAAAATTAACCCTTTTAAATACATAGGACAAATTGAATCCCGAAGTTCAAAAAATCGTAAAACACTATCCGTTTAAATAATGCTATATACACATAATTAAAGATATAACAAAAATAATACAAAAAATTATATATTAGCTATAAAAGCTTATGGGTTAATTACCCTTTTTTGACCACATAAATTTTGTTTGTGTAAACATATTTGATTGAAAATCGACCATAATAAAGGATAAGATAAATTTTTTTTTCTTTCTTTCACACAAGTTAACTCAATAGTCACAAAGGTTTAAAATATAATTTTTTATACTTGATATACAATATTTTGTTTCATACCCAGCAAAATATTTGCTTACAAATTCACTAGAAAAATCACCAGAACTCATCGAGTAAAGTACTTACAATTCTACTAGAAAAAAAACTTATTTTTGTTTGAGATGTTCCAAAAGTAAGTCAATATTATTTGGTTGGAAATAAGTTATTTTTTAGTAGAGTTATTTATAGAATCACACCACTACAACGTCTAAAAAATTGACTTGTAACACTTTGTATCGCTATGAAACTCAACAAAACTAACTGTTATTTAAAACTATATCATTTTCCCAAATTTACCGAGGATCGGGCCATGTTTGACCTATACTCCTATATAAAGCCTACTTAAGAAAATTTTGTTTTATATCAATATATTGCTTAAAGACTTTGGAATTAAATTTAATTATAAAAGTTTCTTTATGAAAAATTAAAATTTTAAAAATACACTCATGGTGTAGGATATTATACGGTCGGCCATGCCCGACTATACTTTCCTACTTGTTTGTCCTTAAGATGATGAAGGATACATTTCATAATCCACCTCCTCGTCGATATCTATTAAATTTACGAAATCCTAAAAATAATATCAGCATTCTTAAACTGTAAAATCTTTTAGTTTACCTCTTGTATGAAATCATTAATATCATCAGTTTTAGATTGTAATTCTTGTGTGGAATCAATAACAGTTTTTGATTCAAGTTCAGTATTTAATCCTAAAATTTAATTAGACTAAAGACTATACTACAGATTAGATTATACACAACAATACTATGGACAAATGTATGTATTAATCTATTGTTTACTTGTAAAAATATTATAAGTTAGATTAAGTACTGAAATATAGTACTGCGGTATTTTTATTTTTTCATTTTATTTATTCTTTATTGAATCTTTCTTATGTAGAAATTTACAACAAGTATTAAAATCTTAACCTAAATTATAATTAACGTTATTATTGCCGATGCAATTTCAACCAAAGTTCTCGATAATTATCTGGCAAAATCCAATGTTTCCGTTCTTCTCAGTCGTCTATGATCTCAAATGACATCAACTTCCTGGCAAGGGGATTTGGATGATCCATTAGTTTCGACAAGTAGGTTAAAAAAGAGGATTTTATCTCCTCGCGTATTATTAGGACATTGAGATCCCTATGAATATTACTATTGCGAATGTACCACGGGGCACCTGTTATTGACCTTAACAGTGCTTACTTTTTTCTTTTTAATTTTTCAAAAAATTACACAAAATCATATTGTAAATTGATTGCTTTTGCCACAGACTCATACAAGGACCCATTCCAAAAATGCTTTTAATGAAATAATTGATTTAACATACAAAAATAATCGTCTAATAACCAACTTAAAGTATACCAATCGGCTTAGAATCATTTTCTGAGTCGATTTAGCTATGTCCGTCCGTATGGCTGG
>NC_060952.1:47643729-47711229 GCF_022045245.1 Lucilia cuprina | reverse complement strand
TAATACATACATTTGTCCATAGTATTGTTGTGTATAATCTAATCTGTAGTATAGTCTTTAGTCTAATTAAATTTTAGGATTAAATACTGAACTTGAATCAAAAACTGTTATTGATTCCACACAAGAATTACAATCTAAAATATATACCCTACACCACTAAAGTGGTGTAGGGTATAAAAATAAAAACTTATTTTGCTGTGTTATACCTTAATTCATTAAACAAAGTATAATAAATCAGATATATATATATATATATAAATATATATATATTATATAATATATTATAATATATATATATATATATATATATATATAATATATATAATATATATAATAATATATATATATATTATATATATATATATATATATATATATATATTATATATATATATATATATATTTTATTTCACAAAACTTAACAAAAAAATTAAAACAAATTATTGATGATTTTTCTATAGTTTAACGAAATTTTGTTCTGCATCACAAGCATTACATATATTTGGCGCATGTGCCTTACGGGCAGTTCTGAGGTTTAGTTTCAAATTTTTTTAGCTTCAAATTATATTATCGAAAATTTTATTATGTCTTATTGTTCACTATTATTGACATTCTAATACTGACCAATATATTTTTTCTATCACAAAAACTAAAAAGGTTAGCACAAAAAGTTCACACAGTGAAATATTTTCATAGCCCTTTGAAAAACAATCATGTCTGCCTCCCATCATATGTAAAGTTAATGTTTAAAATTTTCAGGGATGATAGATAATCGATAAACGAAAACAAAATTTGATAATACGATAAAATCGATTACTCGGTTTTCAAGATATTCGCATTGACAGATGTGCCCCTATGGCGCATGGTCCCCCTTCTCCCTATATCAACAAAAGTCGACAAAACTTAGTTTTATAGAACTCTAAATGATACTACCAATTTTTATAATGATATATATAAGTTTGTCATTCCGTTTGTAATTTCTATAATATATATTCTGGATCCTTATAGATAGCGGAGTCGATTAAGCCATGTCCGTCTGTCTGTCTGTTGAAATCAGTTTTTAGAGGACCCCAGATATCGGCGAGATCCGAATCTTCAATAATTCTGTTAGACATGCTTTCGAGAAAATCGCTATTTAAAATCGGCAAAATCGGTCGGTAGATAACGGAGATATGAGCAAAAATTCGAGACAAATTCATCAAAAAATGTCAACAACAACACTGTATATAGAAAAAAAGATGTACACGTGTGTGTGTAGATGTATTTGGTTTTATTCAGCTGTGTATTTTTTTGTATGTTTGGAATCTACGTCTCGTCAATGTTTACCAGCAATGAATACGAAAGTGTTGTTGTTTTACTCTTGCTTGTTTACTGTTAAGAACAACAACAACGTATTGCTAGTGTTAGGCGAATATAAGTGTATAGAAAACTCACTGTCTATAGCTAAGCGCATTTACAAAAACAAAAGAGTACCAAGCGCATAGGGCTTGGGCACCCTTGGTTTGGATGCTGTTGGCGTCATTGCGTTGTTATTTTTATTTTTGTTTTTCTGTGTTTTTCGTTATGTATGTTTAGATGTCTGTTGGTTTAGATGCCTTGTGTATTTTGTGTTTTATTTCGTTTAGCGTTGTTGTTGTTCTTTTTGTTTAGCTTTTGATGTAATAATGTAGTCGGGAAAAAATTTAAAATTTATAAAAGATGTTTAAAATACACTATGGTGAAGGGTATATAACAGCCGAATATAGCACTCTTACTTGTTTTTAAATTGTTTTGAATATAAATCCTTAATTTTCTATAGTGCCACCTTATATAAGTGACCATTAAAATTTAAATGTAATATTTGTATGAGAAATTCAAATCATATAACTGACAGTATAACGCAACGAAGATTTAATGCGCCGGTTAGATAATTGGAGAAATAATCGGATATTGAGATTATGGGCCTTAAAGTTATAAAATTAAACCGTAAGAAAGTATGTAATATTTTCCTAATTTCCCTTTTAAAGTACAGTTGACGATTTCATCGCGATATTTGTGTTTATAAGTTAATTTTGGCCATTCAAGTAATTTTCTGAAGGGGACTTGAATGGGAGCTATGGTCCAATGAGGCCCGATCTTTTTATCGATATACAGTTATATTTAACATAATTATTACCGAGCAGGGTGACGATAACCATTGTAGTGTAGCAGACTAAAATCTCTGGTGTAATCGAACCCACAGCCCCCAGACTGACAGGACAGCACACTACCAACTGGCCTACCGGGGACCCTTTCGGGGAATTGTTTGTCAACAAAATTAATCAAAATTGTTCAGAATTTTACACATGATAGTAAAATCCATTTATCTACCTCAAGGCGAATTCAGATAAAGTGGTGGAAGTTCTGCAACAACAAAATTTTAATTTTTTTTTTTTGCATTTGGTTTACGTAAATGTCAAAAACCAAGATGTCAAAAACCAAAAAACAAATTTGTGAGGAAAATATATTCTTAATTGAATAATGTTTGTTTCAAACGAAAAATTCGATTCCGCCAGCTTAATTTGCAAAATTTATGTGAGTGCCTGAAGTTAAGTAAAACTTAGTTTTTTGTGAAAAATAAACATAAAAAAGACCATATTCATGAAAATCGTATATACCCTTCACCATAGCGTATTTTAAACATATTAGTTTTTATCTGAACCAACAGACCTCTAAACATACATAACGAAAAACACAGAAAAACAAAAACAAACTAAACAACGCAATAAAACCAACCTACATCCAAATATACGAACAGAATTCACAAAAACAAAACAAAATACACAACTCAATGACGCCAACAGCATTCAAACATACAAAACGATATACACAGCTGAAAAACCAAATACATCTACACACACGTGTACATACCCTGTAGGATTTTTATAAGCTAGTTCAAAGCCTAGTTGACTATTTGTTCACTTAAACTGATGTATAAATTAACAAACATTGAAAATTATATTAATGAACAGAAATATTTGAAATACTTTTCAATATTTTTCATTATAAAATAAAAAATTGTGAAACTTGTGAAAATTTATAAAATATAAATTCAATACTAAATTAAAATAATTTAAACTGCAACAAAAGAAGAAGAAAAAGAGAAGAAGAAAGAATATAAAATACAAGTAAGAAAGATTTATTTTAAGATTTTTGAATATGAGGGGCGGAAGCAAAAGAAATTTAAAACGACTAATAAACAAGGAGTGTAACAATAAAATAAACGAAGCAAATCATGAGTCATATGTAAGTATTCTGTTATTATATCGCGATAATGCTTACAAGTTTAATCCAAATAATCAATTTCAGACACGTTGTATGTCATCTAATTAAAGGACAACTCCATAAATCCCTTACCGAAATTTTTCCGTAAATTTAATAGTTGCATCAAATATAGATGGTGTCCACGGCAAGCTTTCGCTTAAAAATTTCAAACGTTTTTATGATGATTTAATGGGTAAATAAAATATATTCTCCTTATTTGTTTTAATTTTTATTCATGAATTACTTTCTGTTTCATTAAATAGATTCAATTCGGGCTAACGGGGAGGAATATCCTGAAAAGGGGATATGCCTTCAAAGTTGTAAAAAAACGACATTTTCAGTCAATATGTGTCAGCAAAAAGAAGGAGGCTTTAGTTAGTAACAATTAGTTAATAATAATTATTATTTACCAAATTAACAGCGGGAATTAAAAACTTTGTTTATATAATATAGAATAGCTTATAATATTAAATAGATGTACAATTTTTCAGAATTTTACAATAATTAATAAACGCATTAACAAATAATTCAAAATTATAAAATTTGAATGTTAATCAAAGAACTCATACTGCTCCAAAAGCTGACTCATTATTAGGTAACTTCTGGTTAGCTGAAACTGATGTATAGTGAGTGAGTACTGACTCGTTCCTATGACATCACATTGAAAAACTGAATAGTATTTTATAAGCAAAATAGTTAGCATTTGAGTCACCTCTGACTCACTTGTGGTTAACCATAAGTTAATTTTAAGTTAACTCAAAATCCTACTGGGTATTTTTCTAATATACAGTGTTGTTGTTGCTTATTTAACAAAGCATGAAAAAAATATGACATTTTTTGATGAAATTTTCAAAGATTGTCTCGGATTTTTTCTCATATTTTTTTATTTACCGACCGATTTTGCTGATTTTAAATAGCGATCTTCTCGAAAGCATGTCTAACAGAATTATTGATTTCGGTTTTCGCCGATATCTGGGGTAATTGTAATTGTTATTGGTAATTGTTACAAAGTTACAAAAAAATTCTCTTTAGATTATGTCCATATTTATCGGAAATAATTCGTAAGACATTTTATATTTTACTTTCAAATATGTACAGACTCTTTAATGTCTAAAGTAACGCTGAAATTCCCTTTCGACCATGTGCAGAAAAATCTGATGTTAATCATTTAATACTTCAAAATGTGAAAATGTTCCCGATTTTTCTGTAAAATGTCAAAGGGAAACATAGAAATGCGTTAAAAATTCTGATGAGTATAAGAATTATTTCAGAAAATTTCTGACATTAGACATGTCTGAAAAAATTGATATATGGGAAATTACGAATGTATAGTGGAAACGAATTGATTCGTTATAGTAATTAAGAGCACATATTATCTAATTAATGTGGGCATGAATATTATTTAAGTAAAACAAGAGCAGTGAATATGTAGTTATGTTATTTTTCATTTTATTGCGTCTAATTTAAATATAATGATTAGAGAGTTATTAAATAAATTCATTAACTTAACAAAAATATAAAAACAAATTTTAATGTTTTTATGGTTAAAAGCATTCATAAAAGGTCAAGGAAATGCGTTCAGTTTTGAAATTTGGAAGCAAATATTAACTCATATACGTGAAATACATAAATACAAATATTTTAAATTATATTCATGTAATTTTAAAATAAAGTATAGGAGTGTTTTGCCAGTTGTCCACAATTTTGAACATGTTCAATTTACGAAAAAAACTTGAAACTTTTTTCGGAACAAATTATGATGGTAATGAATTGATTCACGTCTTGTTACGTCTTCAAAATAATATTAAAATATTTGATTTTAGAACATTTTAGAATTAAATGTCTTTAATGTTTAAAGTTCCTTGGTGGAAAGTGTAAGTAGTTTGATTAAGGAACGAATAAATAAGAAAACGATAATTAAGTAATAAATTTAGAAATTGTAAATGAAAATGAAAATGAATAAATTGTAAATAAAGAATTGTATGCAATAAATATTCAGCAAATAAGACAAATTGAACTCAATAAAATGGGTTCAGTTGTTAAAGCTCGTATTTTTTTATGTAATATGTCGATTTGTTTAATACATTTGTATGTGTATGTATGTTGAAATAACTAAGATAGACGAGATATGTGAAAATGATCAGCTTTCGGCAGTTATTCCTCTTCCGTTTCCTCTTCGGTAGTGGCATCGACAACATCAGCGTCACCACCACTTATATTCAAGTCAATGGTTGGCTCATGTTGAACTTCTGGAGTGGCAGGTTCTTCTACAATTGGTTCTTCTACAATTGGTTCTTCGGCAGTTGCTTCTGCTTGTTCAGTTTGTTGAATATTTTGTAGTTCTTGAGCAGCAATTTCAGCTTCTTGTCTAGCAATTTCAGCTAATTCAGCTGCTTGACGGGCCAATTCACCTTCCCGTTCTTCTTCGGCAAGTTTTTCAATTTCAGCCAATCTGTTGATTTCTTCTTCACGAATACGTTGCTCTTCGGCGAGACGAGCAACTTCTTCAGCCTTACGGGCAGCTTCTTCTGCTTGTTTAGCCTCCTCAGCTTTTTTGACCTCTTCAGCAAGTCTAGCTTCTTCGGCTAATCTAGCCTCTTCTGCTAATCTAGCTTCTTCAGCTAGTCTAGCCTCTTCGGCTAATTTAGCCTCCTCTTCTAGACGTTTTTTCTCCTCTTCGGCAGCCTTACGTTTTTCTTCTTCTTCAAGGGCTCTAAACAATTTGAAAATAATTTGTAAGTTCTATATATAATAAGTGAGTACGTACTTCTTTTCAGCTTCTTGTGCTGCTTTGAGAGCTTCCTCAGCTTGTTTTTCGATTTCAGCCAAACGTTTCATTTCTTCCTCTTCTTCTTTGCGTTTACGTTCTTCTTCCTCTATACGTGCAGCTTCTTCTGCTTTTCTGGCAGCCTCTTCTTTAGCTTTGCGTTCAGCAGCTTCTTCGGCTTTACGTTTAACTTCCTCTTCCAAAGCTCTAAAATAAATTTGTATACAAAATGATATATTACTATAGAATGATATATTACTAGTGTGCTTTGCTACCCTAATAGCAATTTTAATAAAAAACACTACGATTTCGAAGATTCTAACTATAATAGTTTTCCAGATATACATATATTTTTTATATATTGAGGATGCCGCGGAAATTATTAAGTTGCCAATTTCAATATATGTTCAGATGAAAATTAAAGTTCCTTGTGCCAAATTTGAAAAAAACTAGCTCCATTAGTTTCCCAAATAAACGAGTTTTTGTATATTTTATTCATATGACAGATGCAACGCTCCCCATTGGTAGTCATATGTTCATATTGATGTCAAAGATTTCATGCTAAATTTGATGTTTTTTGCTTTAATTGTTTCCCAGATATACGATTTTTATACCCACCATCAAAAAAGATGGGTGGTAAATTGATTTTGTCATTCCATTTGTAACACATCGAAATATTGGTTATAAACCCATAAAAGTATATACATTGCCGGTCCTTATTAAATTCTAAGACGATCTAGCCATGATTCTACCAATTTTTTGAGGATCAGTCCATAATTGACCCTACCCCCCATATAAGGTCCCTTCAAAAAATCACTTTAACATTCATTACAGACCTAAAAATGCGAGTATAGCGATAAAATTTGGTATAAGTAAGTTTCTTACGAACCAAAACTACTTTACCAACATTTATGTGGATAGATTCACACGTAACTTTCTTATGAGCCAAAACCTCTGTACCAATTTTTTTGGATCGGTCCATAAATGACCCTTCCCCCATAAAGGGTCCCCCTCTGCAATTGACTATAATGCTAATTACTGGCTTAAAATATGTACCTACTGACGAACTTTGACACACATTAGTTTAATTCTAGCCAAAATCTCTCCAACAAATTTAGGAAGGATCGGTCCATAACTTACCCTACCGCCCATACAAGGTTTCCTTCAGAATTGTACTTTAACGCTTATTACTGGTTAATACGTGTATAGCAATAAAATATGATACAAGTAAGTAAGTTTCTCGCGAGCCAAAATCTCTCTACCAAATTGTATGTGAATCGGTTCATATTTGACCCTACCTCCCATATAAGGTTACCTTCAGAAAATTACGTAAACGATCATTACTGCCTTTAAAATATGAGTTATAAAATCTGCTCCGAATTTCATGCGGAATGTGTCGGTAATTCAACATACACCCCATATAAGCCCCCCATTATTTGACACAAGCCATATTCCAAATATCACCCTTTTACGTGCAAAATTTGAAGAAGCTAGTTGTATTAGATTTTAAAGTAAAAATTTTTTGTGCATTTTATTTATATGGGAGGTGCATTTTTGTAAATTTGTAGTACGCCAATTTATTATCCAAACTGTTAACATGATGTTAAAGTTCTATGTAAATAATTTACAAATTCTAACTCTTAAAGTTTCCCAGATAATGGGAAGTACCACGCCCCCTAGCAGTAGTCCACTCCCTTTTTTCCTTTAAGAATCATATTGACACTAAAGTGATTCCGACAAAATTTGAGGACTCTATCTGTTCTATATTTTCTTAGATATACTGATGTAATATTTTCTGCATATTAAAGCTGCCACGCCTACTATAGCCATTCCGCCCTTATATTCTAAAAATATTTGTATAGTTATTAAGTTGAACTTTTTAAAATATGCGACTTTTTATGCGAGAGTGGTTTTCACTCTCGATATAATAGTTATCATTTCAGAAAACTGTGAATGAGCGTACAATAATATGTTTGGTATCATCATAACACGAAGCGACTAAACTTCGTTAAATGTGTCAATAATTTAAATCGATAATACGATCTTATTTTGTGTCGATCAAAAATTTAAATTTAAGAATGGTTATCTCTGTCTATCATAATTTGCAATATTAATATAATAAGCTTAATCTGTAGTTAACTGTTCTCCACAAATATGCTATAAATTTAATTCGAAACGTGTTCCTGGAATATGTGTTTGGTTTCTAGCAGGATAGGTTTGTCCAACATATATTATATCTTCTTACTTCTGCTCACGACGTTTAGCTTCGTCAGCACGTTGTGCCTTCTTCTTCTCCAATTCTACAAGGTCAAGTTCCTCTTCATTAACTGTCATGAGACGTTCCTGGCGTAAACGTTGTTTTTCCTTAGTTTCATCATCAATGGGATCTTCTAATGGTCTGGGAGCAGAGAATTTTCTACTTGGGCGATGAGGATCCAATTCGGGGTCTTGAACAAATTAAATAAAATCAAAATTTATATTCAATCATAATATTTGCAAGAAAATTCTCAAATCAAAAGCTGAATAATATAAAATAATCTTAAAGTTGGAATAATTGAAATACAAAAACTAAAAAAGCAAAACGGAATATGAATATGTACTTACTCTTCTCATAACTGAAAAGCGTTATGAAAATGCTTTGAGGTCCTGATCATGGCTTATTGCATTTAGGTACAAATCTTAACGACCGTCTTAAGCGTTGGATTTGCAAATGATTTAAAAAAATTATTTAAGAAATATTTATAAAAATATCTACATATGAACATATACATACATATATACATATAAATTGTCTAAAACTAAATATTATATACATTAAAGCAATTATATAAATAGTTAAGAAATATTGCGATTCAAAAGTAATGGTTTTAAATTATTTCGAAATAACATGCATGTTTTTGTTTATAAATACTTAATACAATTTAGAAATTTGAATAATTAATCATATCAAAGTACATTATATATATATATGTTAATTTCGAAATTAAAAGTCGAAAAATCTACATATCGGCATCAAAATTACAACCTACCCTAACAAAAACTAATCTTTGACTTTGTTATTGATTCTGATATATTGATAATTTATCTTAATGAATTAAAATTATTTTGAAATGCCTGCGACATTATATACATACTATTTTATTAATGGTTTGAAAAGTTCAAAGTGTCTAAAAGATATATTAAGAACAAATATGACATTACATATTTCGTCAAATATACCTTTGTACACATATATGTATTTGCATGTATAAAAAGTTTTTGACATGCAGTTGTTGCAACGATCCAAAAAATTAAATGTTAATTAAATTAATGAAAATTTATCAATATGAAAGTTTCAAATACATTCATAAGTATCTATAAATATTTAAATTATTTTTTCAAAAATTTGTTTTGAACATTGACGTCATATCCCGCACAATAGCAATCATTTCCATTTAAAATATTTTATTGTTCTTAATAGTTTGCAAAAACCAAAATATTTGAAAACATATTATATTAATTTATATTGTTTTTACGAAATATCAAGGCTGAATCTGCCAAATTATTATGACCACACTTGAAATAAATATTCATTCAATACCCCTCACAGCATCTGTTTCATCATCGTATGCGACAGAGATTAATATACAATTCATTAAAATGTTCCACATGTCCACGAGCGAGGGGTTTTATAAAATTTCGTCAGTCATGTCCTCTTCGGAGATTGTATATATGCCAATGCCAGGGGGCATTGAAACGGGCGGCAAATATATGGGTCAAGGCCATTTAATCATTATTTCCCATATGTCTGTATACTAAAGTACAGTACTGTTTTGTTATACTTTGATACTCTCTCATATTCACAATTAGTTTCAAATTTGTATTCTCAAACACTAACGATCAATGTCGAATTTAGATAATAAAAATTATTTTATATTTGGTTTGGGGTTTTGTTTATATCTATCTAGCCTCCTCGCTTTGGCGCCCAACATCCAACCGCACCGCACCCCCAATAGAGTCTGAACAAGCGAGACCTCAGAAATAATAAAAACACATTCGTTCATTTCAAATTTTCTTCAATGTTATTTTGCATTGAATATTTTTTCTTTTTTCATTAGTTTATTATGTACTTGTTGTAGTAGTTTTTATAATAAATGTAATTATAATAATAAAAAATGATATAAAATAAATTTCTTTTCACAGATATTTTCTTTGGCATAAGTAGTATTTTTAGTTTCATTTTCTTACTTTTCTAAATGTGTAGTAGATAGGTATTTTCAATATTAACTAAATATAGTTTTTTGATAAATAAATCATAATGAAAAATAGAATTGTAAAAATTTATAAAAAAATATATCTGATAATTTATATGTGTAAATACGAAATCAACAAATAAGGACAATAATTTTTTAAATAATTTTTTAATAAAAAAATAAATAAAACTTAAACACGTTAGTATTAAAAACGAGATTGCGTAATAGTGTTTATGAAAGTGTATGTGTAGTATAGTTGTGTGTTGCATGATCGAACGCCTGTTGCAATAAATTTTTGTGTATGAACTGAAGCATACAATATTGCGAACATACATACAAATAAACAGACAATTATTAATTATAAACAGAATTCATTTTGTTTTCGTTAAATAACGATGTTAAAATTTATACACAATCAGTTCCAAGTGTATATTTTTCATCTTTTTTGGTTATTTGAGTTACACATAATGAGTCTGTCTGTATTTGGGAGTATAATATGAGAACATATAATTTAATTATACATGTTGTTTATTTGTATTATCTCTTTTCTTTTAACATACACTTATTTGAATTCAAATTCATACATTTAGGCCTCAACCTCAGCAGAACATACTGCAAAGAATCATTGAATCATAGAAAGAAAAACACATAAATGTTAGCAAAATACAATTAATAAAATTAACAAGACAAAAACAAAATATCATTAAAAGTATGTTTTATATATGTATGTATGAAAAGATGAATTAACAATCATAAAACAAAATGTTAGTCACAAATGTTAAAAATGATTAGTTTTATATTTGACATAGTGTGTGTGTTTTCTAAAAGTTTTGTTAAAAAGTCCGGCAATTATGTACTTTACTTTCTTAGTTAATTTACTTTACTATTTAAGTCTTTCGGTACTTCTTTTTTGTTTTTGATTTTAAAAATATGAATAATCAAAAGTAATTTTTTAACATTGAACTATGTTTTGGATCAAATCTATTTTTTAATTACTTAGGCAATGATTATCTACCAAATAAATTACATAAAGTTAACATAAAAAAATTACATAAAGTGTAGGTTCCGCCAATATTTTTTTTAATTTGTTGAAAAAGAAACTTCAAAGAAAAATATAGAGTTATTAAAAAAAATACGCATAAGTCTTTTGCCTTAAAATGGGCTTCAAAACTGACTATGCCATATGGCACAGAAAAACCGAAAGGGTTAAACCTTTACTTCAAGTTATAACATTCAGATAACAATACTGAGTATAAATACTTGTCAAAATTGTTTCTTTCATAGTACAGTAGTTTTATCTAAATGCCTTATTCAAAAACATAGAAAAAATTCTGTATAAAAATTTGACTTATGTTTAGGAAAATAATTTAGATTTTGAATGTCAAAACTATATTTGCCGTTTTTTGGAATAATTATAATAAAAACAATTCAAAAACTTATGATTTTTAAACGTATTCGATAAGTATTTTATAAATACTATAAAAAACAGACAAAAAAGTGTAAAATACATTAAAATGCATTAATAATTGAAAATTAGATTAATATTACAAATACAAAAAGAGAAGTATTATTAATTTTTTTTAATGTGATCGCACTTTCAAACCTGTGATCGAATCTTCAAAAAATTCGCTGAATTCTTATCAAATATATTTTTAGACAATTATAAATACTAATTAAATTTGTTTTTAAAAATACAATACCATTATCAAAAAAAGTCATAATGAAAAAAATATGATTTTCATTAAATGGTACTTCAAATATTTTTTTTTTATTTTTTATTACAATTTTGTCTACATATGGTAATGAAATTTTAATGCTTAATGAAAATTTCCCATATATTAACTTAATACTCAGTATATCAGTCTGAAAATACCTTTAGTAATCATAATACGATTATTATAATCTATAAGATATAATCACTAGCGGAAACCGTCCGCTCTTAGTTTGGGCAATATATTTCACAGCGTGTAAAAATGACGTCATCTATCTGTCAACTTTAAACCTTTAATTCATTCGATTACCATCTGTCTGTATAAATTTAAAATCCGGGTATTTAGTATAACATTCTTAGACACATGATGATTGCAATCAGCACTCTTTAGTAAACCAAAAGCTATTCGCAGGCTTGCGATATTAATTTACAAATCAGGCAATTAATTTAAAGTTTAATTTATTAATAACATAAGGAAATCTAACAGACCCCCAAATGAATACTTTGCCTTGCTGATAAACTCAGACTAAAATAGCTACGAAACAAATTCCACGATAAATTGGTTAGTATTGCTAGGTGCAATCTTCTGCAACTTAATGGGGCAATTGATTGATGTGTATTTAAAATGATTTTAATTTTAGCCAAAAATTATTTAGATTTCTTAAATATAATTTTAACAATTTGCAAACGTGCACGCAAATTTTTTCTATCATACAATTTACGTTCCTATGTTGTACCTAAATAGATACAAAGAAAGTATAGCCGGGCATAGTCGACCGATATGAATATATAAAAGCATTTTGTACATAGATACAAATGAAAAGAGATGTTATATTTTAAAATTACTTTCAAGTAGTTTTCTAAAAAACTAGTAAATTTAAAAAGATACTAGCACAAATGGGGTGTTGGCTAAAGGTTATTTATTACTTGGAAGTGCTCATATGTATGTATGTATTTATAAAAAACGTTGACTGCAGTTATACAATATCATCAATATTGTTAATACTCCTACTTTAAAGTATACCAATCTAGTTAGAAACATTAAGACACGCCCATCCGCCTTTCTTCGCCAGTTCATGCCAACCTTGTAATGAAAGTATGTATAAAAAAATAATTCTATGAAATTTAGTACGCTATTGATATTGGTTGAAATCGGTGCATTATTCTACCTAGCTCCCATACTACACTGGACCTTTCGATTTGGATTTTTTAGCTCAAAATTATGTTGAATGAGTATGTGTATTTATAAAAGATACAAATCATACCGCCGATTTTCATACTTATCAATCCAAATGTTTTTAAACATTTCAATATTTTTTGTTAAAAAGGAGTAATTTCACAAAAAAAGTTTGTAGCCTACAGTCAACAATGAACCAAAATGACAAATAACAAAAATTGGACTATACAATGAATGATGTTCGTTAATCTAGTGTCAATAATCATCCATTTTACTCCTTCGGTTATTTTTTGGAGTTTTTTTTGGGTATTTAAGAAACACTATTTCCTTTTGACATAATATACCTTAATTTACAGTCTCCAGATTTTTAATTTAACTGATCAGATCTCAAATTTTAAAGCAAGAAGAAAGGTTATTTGGACTTTTAAAAAAAAATTAATGTATACAACAGGTTACCTAATCCTATAGGTCATAACAGTAAATATGAAAATTTGGTATGTTGCCTGTGATATTTTATGTGTTATAGTAGGCTAAGATCAAGCCTAAAGTTAATCACTCCTTCCGAACTCTTTGTATATATGTATATATTATGAATGAATGACATGATAATAAAAGTGCAGTTATTTACAATTATGAATTCGATTAAAATTAAATGTGTTCGGGTTTTGTTTTTTATATTTCTTTAATGAAATATTAAGCACTTACCTGTATCGACACTCTCCACTTGTTCTTTGATCATTTTCTCTTTCTTGACTGTGGGGTGTCTCAAGTACCATGACAAAAGATTAATATCAGTGCGTACTCTATCGGTATCATACAGAGGTCTTCTAACATTGTAAGCTTTATCGCCACAAATCCTTACCGAAGCGAGATGACTTTTGCCTTTATATTTTATATAGTTTTTTACATATTTTTATAGTTATATATTTGGTTGTATAAATTAAAATTATTTTATTATGTACATTTTGTATGAGTGTTTGGTACGTTAGTAATAGAGATTGTAAAGATAAAGATTGTGTTGTTTTGTATTTAGTTGGGAAAGAATGGAAGAAATTTCAATTCAGTCCGTTATTAATAAATCTATCTAGACAATCGCAAATTTACTATAAAGAGACAAATATCGTATACTTACCAACATATTTATGAGCGGGTTCTGGATACATCGACATTCTGTGCACTTCCTTGGCAATGTGGCGCACAGGATTAGTGATGCGGGATACGTAAGCATCGAAAGCTACATCAGTAGTGGGTTCATAGCTGTACAAAAGTAACAAGAGTAAATTATAATAGTAATTTCAGAAATTTCTTGCTTTCAAACTTACCCAGTCACTGGGAATGGTGTCATACTGCGTGCACGACGTACTACAGGTGTGTGCAAGTCACGCATAAGCGATTGAGCTCTATTACGTATTCTGCCGGTTTCCTCGCGGAACGTCTATGGAGGTTTTCAAGAAAATAAAACAGTTAGTCAATTCATTTTATTCTTAGATGTAAAATTTAATTTCAAAAAGCATCAAGTGATAGCCATAGGTAGAGTGGAAAACAAAATCGATTAAACAAAATTCAAACACAACTCACAGTGAAGGGTTCAGTGCTGAGGTAATTGGTTAGTGCGCGGGCACCATAACCGGGCAGAGTTCTCTTCAAATATGAGGGAGTTACACGTACTGGAGAAGTTGTTACTCTCACGGGAGTCAAGGAACGTGAGTAGACACGAGTCACTGGCGACGAGTACAAATATGATGGTGATGAGTAGACATAGGTCGATGGTGTATAAGACGAAATGTATCTCGGTGTATAAGACGAAACATATGGGGTATAAGACGAATAATAAGTGGTCGATGGGATATAGGACGAAGAATATGTCGTTGGTGTAGTGTAAGTGTAAGAAGATATACGCTCTGGCGATGTAATAACACGAGTAGTTGTCGTGCGACTCACACGAACTGGTGATGGTGAACGAATTACACGTGTGAATACACGAGCTGGGGAAGTCACAACTCGAACTGGCGATGAAATTACACGGGTTCCACGAGTATAGCTTGATGTCGAGTATATCGGATAACTCGATTTGTACACCTACATATTGTATATTGTAAAAATATAACTTTATTTCTATTTATGTATGTGTGTTGTATGTAAGAATTTATATATGTATGTTTGAGTGTATTTACATATTTGAAGTAATAAGTTTTGAGTGATGAGTAATGAGTATGAGATTCCGATATATTGCATTTAAACTAATGACAAGAAGAAGTATGTAATAGGTTTTTTGTTTATTTGTATTTTGTTGTAATTTTATTTTTATTTGTCTCAAAAATGGGAGCCAAGCAAAACGAAAAAAATTTTATCAATACATCATACATTATTTATCAAGATTTTGCATTTCAAACTTTCTACAAATCTGAGTAATACCGTAAAGGTAGATTGTATATAAAATTTTCAATAAATACAACGAATATGTTATGTTCCAAAACTATTTACGTAAAATTCCAAGTTTTTTTAAAGAAATATTTCTAAATTGATCTTCGAATAATTCAATTGGGTTCTGTTATAATTATTAGATCGCATGGAACAGTATGAGGTTTTAAAAAGAGCTTACATCCTATTTCGGAACTTGATATTTATGATACCCTGCACCACTTTAGTGGGAAGGGTATATTGGGTTTGTGCTGATGTTTGTAAGGCACAATAATATTGGTCCTATACCCACCTTAATCATTTTATTAGTCGGTTTAGCTATGTAATCAAACTGCAGGTCGCAATTTTTGAGATAATTCAATGAAATTTGGCACATGATCATTTATGGTTTCGGAGACGAAGCCCATTGAAAATGATTTACATCTGTCCATTATTTACTTAGATCCCTTACAACTGAGCCCGCCGAAAAGGGCTTTCAATTTCATAATTATGTTTTATATACTCGTATCACGACAAAAAGCTACAAAACCAAGTTCCATACTAGCCTTTATCATCCTAAAGAATTTTAAAAACCCCCCTCAAAATTTGACTTTAAAGTCCACAATTTTATTCAACAATAAATGGCTTAAGCATGTGTATCTGAGCAAGGTATAATTCAAATTTAATGTTTTATTATGAATACCAATTCACATTTTACTTTTTGTAACAGGTGAAGGGTATTATATGGCCGGCCTCTCCCGACTTTAATTTCTTACTTGTTTTAAAATATATTTTACGATATTTTACGAATTTACAGATATTTTACGAATTTAACTGTGATTTTAATATATTTCTAATTTGGTTAGGGGTTTGAGTCTCCAGGTACCCTCTACAAATATTGTTAGATATCGTAATATTGTTACTAAAATGGCATATTTTTCATATAAATGTACTGAAATACATAGTGTATCTCGCCAGATACATGCGCTACGTACGTGACTATCGGAACATGTGCATGACGGAGGGTTAATTTAAATACATCTTTTATTACCTAAATTTCAACAAACTTAACATTTTCTTTACAAACATGAAGATTTTTATATATAAAATACTTAAATTCTTTAATCCCGAAATCTGGGGATTACAGTTTTTATGTGTTTCATGATGCTAATATTGGTATCAAATGAAAGCTGGAAATCTATGCATTATATCTGTATTATTTAGTTGATTCAGTTGGACAATAAATCATCGTTGATTATTTTTTAACTGATATTTATAATACTTTATTATTTGTTAATTTTGTTTGATCAAGTAATGTTTAAAAATTCAATTTAAAAATATTCACTTTTTTACTTGTAATTGGATTAACAATTTTATAAAAAAATAATAACTAAATTAGCATATGCAATTTTCATTACTACCATTAAATGAAAGCTTAGAAAGTAATATGTATTTTATTAAAGAAAACTTGTTTGTTTTTTCTATCTCTTAACAAACTTAACAAACCATCAGTGGTGATAGAGGGTTATATAACATTGTCATTCCGTGTGTAACACCAAGAAATATTCCTCTGAGTCCCAACTCAGTATATATATTATTGATTCTAATGAAATTCTGAGTCAATTTAGCTATGTCCGTCTATCCGTCCGTCTGTCTTTGTAAAACACGCTCACGAAGCAATAGAAAAACATTATTTATTATCCTGTACAATTTGGTATTGAAAATCAGCAAAAAGGGTTCACGATTTAAAAAGTTGTGAGTAAAAATTTCAGACTACCTAAAATGTATAATACGGTCCACAATCGGTCATAGCTCCCCTTCCGAAAATCACCTGAACGCACATATTTCATGGATAAATAAAGCTTTTGTGATAAAATTCGAGCTGAATATGTTTTATGTACATACAAACCATTCTAACAATTTTTTTCGGATCTTTCCAGAAACGGAAATTCTGTCAAGTTATCTAAAAATTAGATAGTTAAATGGGTTATAATAAAAAGTAGCATTCTGGTGGAAGATATTTAGGATTCGAAATAGCCGAATATAGCACCCTAATGCATATTCGCAATAAAATGTTTTGCATACTTTTAGGTTTTTACTTTTAAAACTGCAAAATGTTGCAATGACCGACCACTAAAATTCTATACAATTTTATAATAATTAATTCTTTAATAAAAACAAACAATTAATCGATGTTTAAGTAGTCAATTCATTTATTAATCAACAAAAGTAAAAATAACTGTAAAGTAATATTATATAATATTTCTTATTATAATAATAATTTTATTTTTGTTATCATAACTTAGACAGCACGATATAGTTCGAACGGAAAGAGCTAGAAAGTTGAAGTTGATTTCCACAAATAACACTAGACAACACTGAAAATGCTTTTTAAATAAAAAAGCTGATTCCTATATAATTATGCTGACAGTTATTGGAGGATACATTGGATGTCCTGCAGTGAAGTTGAAAATTTTACCTTTTTTGGTTTATCCTTATTACTTTAATTTAAGGTAAAGGAATGTGATTTCTTTTTATAATATAGCACCAACACATAAAAACAACATTTTTACATAACAATTGGAAATATTTTTTTTTCTTACATCAAATATGAAACCATATGGTAGTATATAGGCGAAACTAATTGTCAAGGACCTAAGTGCCCTGTCAAAGACCTAACTGGTGAGAATGTATTAGTAGAAGCACAAAAATAAACACAGTTGTTCAAAAGGTACTAAATAAAAAATGTATTTTTTGGACGTTATTCTTTGTGTGTTTATAAATGAAATTTTTTTTGGCAGTGATTGAAAATATTAGTTATTTATTTTTTTGAAAAGATATTTTATCTCAAAACATATTATAAACACGTTTTTTTGTTATTTTTTCTGCACTAGAAAAAGAATAAAAAAATATTTTTTTTCGTTTGTAACATATAAATTATTTTCGGGGTTTTAAATAAACGAAAAGTGCTTAAAAAAATAAACATTAAGTTTAAGTGATAAGAAAAACTAATAAATGGTAATATCCTCGTAATTTTGCGAAGAAAAGTTTAGTGAGTGCGTTTAGTTCTCACAAGTTTGTTTTATTCTCTCAGAGCTCGTCTGTGTGAAGAGAATAAAAATTTTTGTTTGAAAACCGCTTCAGTTTCGTCCATGGTATAAAGAAAATAAAGTAACTCCATTCTCTCTCAATGAAGTTTTTTGACGTAAATAAGAATTATTGAAATGTATTTTTTGTAAACAATTAAAGGAAAACGTTGCCACACATGTAGTAGGGAAAATCATATTTAGGAAATTAAAAATAAAAAATGTGTATAACTTTTAAATTAATCATTTAAAATTATGTGCACTAACGATATTTTTATAAAAACGGTCCAGCTCATAAACGGACCACACTAAACCTAACAAGTTCTTGTTGAATTTTATCAATATACCATGATTTATTGGCATTAAGCCCCAAAATAACACCTCTTGCAGTTGTTCACGTTGAATTTTTGCAAACAAATGACAGAGGAAAACATCTTCTTTAGAACGTTACTGCCGTTCGAAGATTCATATAATTTTCTTACTTGGACATTTTTGACAGCGCAAGATATGTTCATCCGAGAAATGTGAGAACTGTGAACAATCTTACCGGACACATCTTGGCACTAAAACAAAATATCAGCAGAACACATCACTTATAAGAAACTTCTGCAATTGGACACAAGATAAAGTAATGAAACACTTACGGACAGCGAGGTCCGTCCGCAATGACGCAATGGTTTCGCCTATATGTACTACTATATGGCAATATGGATATAGAACAGACGATGGACAGGATACTATATGTATGAAACTATGGAAGCAATAATATTCTCACAAACATTATGACAATCACTTACAAACATCAACAACTATATTTTTTTGAATGAAAGGTATCGTATTGTTGTATCATATGTCATGAATATTTCGACAAAATTTTTTTAAACAAAAACAAAATAATAGCGAAAACTTACGATATACAACATTACGGCACTGATAACAATAAAAAGTTGAATTCAATCTGAAATATTCGTTTTTACACTGAATTTCAACATAATAAAGTTTCTTATGAGCACAAATCCCATTACCAAGTTTTATGAGAATCGGTTCATAATTGACCGTTCCCCTCTGGTTTAAAAATGTTAGTATGTCTAGTATAAAATTCTAAAAAATAACTTATTTTTCTTTGGAAATAAACATTTACTGCACAGAAAAAATATTCAATAATTTTTTTTCAATAAAGTCTTTAATCAAAATAAAATTTTGATTTAATTATATTATTAATTATTATGATTATTTTTTAATTAAATACGCTATTTTACCAAAATTTCAATTTTTTAATCAATAAAGATTGATATTAAAATTGAATCAAATAAAAAATTCATTTTTGTAATTGAATATGAGAAGAAGAAAAAATATTTTAAATTATTTTACATGAGAGTTTTTTGTTATTTTATTGAAAAAATGTTTTATTTTTAAAATAAAAATTAAATGGATGGGAATTCTCATCATCTCTTTATTATTTGAACCTACTCCGTAAGTAAAATGTTCTAATTTAAAAATATGATTACTTAATTTAGTATTGTGTAATTTAGATATACTGCAGGAGTTTTTCAGATCTATTATGTGCATCCAAAATGCACAACACAAGGTAAGCGAGGCTCAAGATTTCTCATCCATTTATCTTAGTTTTCTTTTGTTGTTTCTTTTTAGATTATTATGTCTTGGCCACATGTCACTGGTGGTTGCTAGGAGCAATCCTAGTTCTTCGTTTGTGTTCTGATCTTAAGATCGAGCACTACATTAAAAGCTATCAATTATATTTTATAGCTTAGGAGATATGCGCATTCGAAAATGTAATTTTCAGTATTTTTACCGATTGTACTACCTTTTTTGTAACAGCGGGTTTAAATATTTACCGATTTTTCTCGCTCAACAACAAATTTTTATATCAAACAATGAAAGAATTTTGTTTAAAAAATCATTACTGACTCCAAATTTTTATATCAAACATTGAAAGAATTTTTTTAAAAATCATTACTGACTCCAAATTTTTAAAATACAAAATAGGCATAGTCACATTTGAATCCAAATTGTAAATGCCTACACATGTATATATGTATGTATGTATGTATGTATGTATGTATGTATGTATGTATGTATGTATGTATATATATATGTATGTATGTATGTATGTATGTATGTATGTATGTATGTATGTATGTATGTATGTATGTATGTATGTATGTATGTATGTATGTATGTATGTATGTATGTATGTATGAATCTATGTACTAAACAGGAGTTATAGGTGTAAGTATGAGTCGATCTTAAAATAATAATGTTGCAACAACATATGGATAATTGTCCATTATGGTTTCTTATTATTAGAGAGATCGTTAATGTGACACATGGATGGGTTTTAAGAGTAACACGTTCAATATATATTTCAAACATATGCAGATGAGTTATGATGACAAGTAATGGAAATGCATGAATATATGGAATAAATTTAATAAAATTATTGAAGATATTGTTAGTACTTACGCGAGATACCTTGGTTACTACAGGGTACTGAAAGTCAAAAATAAAAAGTAAGAAATAAATATCAAAATCATAAAACCTAAATGTCAAATGCCTGGTGATCGGAATAGAAAAACGTTGACTGGAATACCTATAAGTTTTATCGCCAAGTCCATATCATTAAATAAATTTTCTTTTTGTTTGTTTTTTTAATTATTAATGTTATCAACTTTATTGACTGATTTAATTAACTTTAACATATCACTTGTTAAATGTTTGCTGTTTTGATTCTTAAAATCACTACCATTTAGAATACAGAGCAAGTATATAATTTTAATACAAAAATCCTTTGTTAAATATGTACGAATAGGTAGTTAATTGAGTATTAGTATAAAAAATACGTGATAATTAAAACTAAAATTGTTACATTTAAAAAGTTGAATATTTGCTTTGAAATACTTATACAATTTGTATTTATTAGAAATTTTCATAAATATAAGTACAAGGTAAGTAAAAGTGGATGATTAGTAAGTTCTATTAATAATGCTGGCTATTTGATGGCCTGACACATAAGTTCATTCAGATCCAAGTTCGGTTTGTATTTCGCATCTGACTCAATTAGACGCGGTAAGAGAAGTGACGATAACGGGTACCACCGGGCAAGTTGCCAGTGGTGGTGGAGGAATAACTATATCCACCAGGACCACCACCGGAGGTGCTAGAACGTTCAGTGCTATAGTTGTAACCACCGGGACCGCTGCGAGATGACGATTCATAAGAAGACTCGTATGAAGAGCGTTCGGGTCTAGAGTATGGGTTGCTGGAATCGTAACTGTTCTTCTCTACGGTGGACTTGTAGGAGTAGGAGTAATCATTGGAGCCACGAGTACGGTGAGTGCCAGGAGCAGAGCTGCACAGGTCCAAGCGAGGAGTCTGTGAATTTTCATTAAAATACATTTACAAACATTGTACCTTTAATTTTACTTCATCTTTAATAAAAGACATACAGCTAATGAAAACTATCTTACTGAATGATTATAAAAAAATTAAGGTCGCGTCGAACTCAAACTCTAACTAAGACGGTGACTAAACTCGTAAGCAATTTAATGAAAGGAAATTGAAACATGTTTGAATTTACATTAAAAACGTTTCATTCGATTTCGCTCGAGACTTAAAGGAAAGATTTCGAAAGATTACTGAATGTGGATCAAGCAAAAATTAGCATTAAGAAAACAAACAACATAATATAGCCATACAATTATTTTATATATTATAATAAATATTATAAAATGTAAATAAGTACAAATCAAAAGTGCATACATATAAAAAACATAAAAAAAATTTTAGGATTTCATACATACAAACTAACAAATTTCTAATTGGAAGTGGTTGGGTGTGTGTGTTTGTGAATATACATGTAATTATTTGAAACAAACCCAAAAGTATAAAGATCGTTGCATAAATTGTGAAAATAATTGTTGAATTTTGTGTGTTAAATCTGTTATTATATTAATAGACGTATCTGGTGACCATGGCACCAGATTTTGGATTCCGGAAAGTTTCACGTCTAACCGACAACGATTCGGAGGCGGCACGATGCATGCGTGGCAAGACTGCATCTAAACTGTCGCGTGATGTGCGACCAGCTGTATTGCCACCAGCCTCAACAGTGTCAATGTGTTGACGCACCATTGATAAGATACGTTCGCGATTTTTATCGCGGGCTGGCACGTATGGCTTGATTGGTTCGTTGAGCACTTTATAAGTCGGTTTAATGGCGGCTCTATTAATTGGATCTAAAATTGAACTTTTACGTTCTTCACGCTCTGGACGACGTCGGCCAAAAGCTGTAATTGGATCCGTAATCAAAGATGGACGTGGCACAAATGGACACTTTTCCCAGTCTATTGGTGTTTTTGTTGGTCTCTGTAAAGTGCCCACATGGGAAATTTAAAGAAAAAAATAACTATATCTTAATAATAGGTTTGGCGTTTTTGTCATAATGTTGATTGTTTTATTTAGAAGGTGAAGCAATTACAGGCTTAATAGCTTCCAATCAAGCTACATTTATACATACATACGAATATCAGGTGGACAAACTGTATGGTTCAACAATAGCATATATACAGCTAAAACTGGGCAATGTGCTCACAAAGTTTATGTTCAAAAATAATAATTAGAAAAGTGTTACAAAATTATAAATTGTTTTTATTTTTTTTTTTTTTGCAATTATATAAATATCATCATATAACTAAATATTACTGTACAATGTAAGTAAAGTATTAAATTTCCTAACTTTTGCGCGCAGTGTGGTGGTAAGTATTGGAAATTAATAAAATTTTCATCGTGAGTTATAGGTAGTGGTGTGAGAGTTAATGAAAACGTGCAATTTAGTAGTTACTAAGTTAGGATGTGGAATAAAATAAATAATTTATGTTTAATTAATATTTATATATTTATATTTATTCAATTTCATTTGATAAAAAAGTACAAACATTTGTATATATGAAAATAAGATAAAGCAATTAATTAGAGTATTCAAAAACGAAACCGAAAACCGGTTTTTTAACATTTAAAAACCAACCGGTTTCGAATATTTCACATTTTCTAAGTATTCGACAAGCCGGTTTTTTATATCGAATAACCGGTTTTTTAAATTACCTTATTTTATATAATACATATATGTACAATTATATTATATATGTTTATAAAAAGCCGCTAAATTACGCAAATATGTAAAGATTTTCGAATGAAAATCGAATGAAAAACAAAAGGGCTCCAATATTTTGTTAAAAACCAAGGCGTTAAAGAGTTTAAGTTAATATCCCTTGTTAAACACAGATGGAATTCATTATTATGTGAATATGGAAATGTGTAAATCATGATTTTCTAGAATTTTCTTTAATACCTTTTTCATCTAAAATAGCTTTAAAAGAGTTATCTAAGGATTTTACTTAATCCTTGTAGAGGGCAAAGCAATAAAATTAAATTGTTTTTGAACATCTTAAGAAAAATTAAAACACGCAATGAGCTGGATGAAGAATTAGTTGATTCTGATGTTGATTTATGTTTTGAAATTTACAATTCTACAGGTCTAATTTCCGATATAAGCAGAACAATCCAATGCAAAATCCAAGAAAGACCAGAAAACAGCATTCATCATTATATGATAATTTTATATACTTGGATAAAGGCAACAAAAGAATGGAAATGCTAGAAATCTTTTACATATAACTGCCTTTTAACATGATGCTGTTTGTGATTTTTTTTTCCATATTATGAACTAATAGAGAATGAACGAACCGCGTGTATTAATGAACAAAATTTGTTTGTTTGTTTTAATAAGAAGATTATTTTTTTGGTGGTGTTTTGTTAAATTTTATATACTTGGATAAATGCAACAAAAGAACGGAAATGCTAGAAATCTTTTACATATAACTGCCTTTTAACAATCTGTCCAACCGGTTAACCGGTTTTTTATACAAAACCGTATTCGAAACCGATTTTTTAAAAATTGGAATTTTTCGAATTATTCTAAAACCGGTTTTTGGAATAGGCCGGTTTTTTGAATAATCTACAATTAATACACAACAATAATCCTGAATTAGTTAACAAAACGTTAATTTCCTTTTAAATATTAGATTTTCGTTTTGCACTCTTTATACATTCACTTATTAATTGTATAATTTTCCTATTGAACATACACATCTGTTATGTGCATACACAAGCGCAGTTTAGAATTCTGTGAAAACGATATTACAAATAAATTCACAGGATTGTAAAAAAAACAGTGAAATGTAATTCTCACACCATTGTTTTTATAAAACACTCAAAAGTTCACGTACAATATTATTTCACTATATACTATTTACATTGTATATACATATGTATGTTTGAAAATAATAAAAAAATATATATTTTACACTGCTAATGAAAAAATATTTTTAAACAGCAGACTTAAACAGAGCGTGTACATTTATTACTAATTCTTCTTATTCTTTTATGTAGATCAATAATGCAAAATATAAATATTCTAAAAATATTGAATAAATAAAAATGTCTGAACATAAAAATCCTTGTGATTAATTCGCGAGTAAAAATACATAATTCATTAAATTGAAATCTTGTGCTTTTGTATCAATACATAAATACTAAATAAATATATTTTACTATAAATATAACATTTTTAAAGGTGAGAATTTTTAATAAGATTTATAAAATATTTATATCTTAATAAAATCATGAATATAAGTATGTATGTATATTTTTTGTTTACTTAAAAACTTTTGTGTGTATAAATATTTTAAAATAAAAAGACCTTGTGAAAAAATATGTATGAATGTATACGATATTTTAATGGCAAATCCTACACATTTAAAAGATTTTGCGATTCTCCATAAAATATTTATAGAGATTTAAAAAAATATGCGCGCGCATCTTACATTACAAAGCAATAGATGGAAATTTTAACACGGAAAAATTTTGAAATTTTTCGAGTTACAAATGATATTGGATTTTTTGTAAAATATTGATTTTTTAGCAGAAGCAACAGACATTTTTGTAATTTTATTTATAGATTCAATTTTAAACTTAAAATATTTAAGTTGGACATCTATAATGTCAATATAATTAATTAATTTAATGTAAAATATATACATACATATGTATATGTAATTAGAATATAAAGTTGTTTTTAATTAGTTCTTCAAGGAAAAACTGAAAACTTGAATCATGTTAAATTCATGAAGGTGTCATCATTTATAAAAAAAATTAGGCATAAGGAAAGGCAGAAAGTGAGAGATAATTTATATTAGACATGCCCTTGAAACATTTACTTAAATTTATGTAACTTATTTTCATCATTATTTTAGTTTTTAATTTGACTAGAAGATGGTATTTATTTATACTTTGTTGAAATTATTGCAGGTTTAAACAAATGTTTCTTAAACATACATGTACTTTTTATCGACTTATCGATTTGATCAACAAAGAAAAAAATAACATAGCGTAGTTTCTTAAAATAATATGATTATTATTTTGAAATATGTACATATAAGGGGAACATTTAACGGTTTGTTGACTATGTCGAAAACTATGGGTATATTCAATAAACTGGTCATATGGCAAGGGTTAATGTTTATATTTTTAGTTACAATTTCATATGAAGTAATTTACAAACTACAATTACTTGTTATGAAGTTTTTACAATAACCTTTATTGTGTAATTGAAATTTTGCGAATTTTAATTACTATTAACTATAATAGAAGTTTTTCCAATTACAATTAATGTACAATGTAATACATGTAATGAATTATTTTTCGTAATCATAAAATTTAAAATAAAATCGTTATTTAAAAAAATTTAAGGAAGTTAGCACTTATTTTCATTACTTAAAATTATACTTTGTAATGTGCTTAAAACAATTTATATAAACGTGAAGGTAGGAGGGTATTAAAGAGTCAAATCAACCAAACTTCAAGTGGTCACTTTTTGAATATAATATTTTTTTCTAAATGCATATTATTATGTACTTTATTATCATTATACCTTAGACTAAATATTTGTCTTTTTATTATCTGTATACTAAAAGAAAGAAGGTTTCATCTAAAGAAAATTTTTTTCATTTGTTAAGGGCAAGTCTAATATTTAAATACCAAAAAATAAACATTTGACAAAAATGATACAAATTTTAATATTTTCATTTATTTTCCCGGCAAATGTGAAAACACATTTATTATATCTGTACATACATACATACGTATATATATGTATGTATGTACATATTTATTATGTATATACGTTTTTCTATAGAATTTAAAATATACAGACATGCATGTACACGACTTTAATGTTTATATTTTTTATTATTTCATTTATTTAAAAAAAAAAAACATTACGTAAGAAAAATATTTTTAAATTGTTGCAAAATTGTTTTTCAAAAATGAAAAGTACATAAGAAATACATGTATGTATGGCATACATATACGAGTAAATATGTAAATGGTTTCGTGCATATGCATAAATATATGCAATTATTAATTGACCTTGAAATATGTTCTAAATAAATAAATATATATAAAAAATTTTACACTCATTAATATTGTTAATTGTATAGATAAATATACAAAAAATATAATTAAACAAATCCATTATTTATATCATTTTCTACTTCTTTTAGTTTTTCTATCATAGTCATTTTAAAAATCTACTATGAATACTATCATTTAATTAAAAATTAATTATTCAATTCATTTAAAATAACTGCATTTGACAACAGGTGCTTAAGCACGGCTAAAAATATCGAAATTTACATATTGAAATAAATAATAAATTTCATAGTATAGAAAAATGTTTTTTGGCTGGTGAAAAAATCGATAAAATTAGAAAAAAAATTGGTTTATCAGATACATATATAAAGATAATATTTATAATTTATAAAAGCAATTGTTTAATTATTTAAACTTACATTAAAGAAATAATGACTTGACATAATGTCAAACTTTTATATATTCAATTTAAAAATTAGTAAACAAAGGAAACTAAAACATAATACATGTAAATAAATTGAATTATAACTTAAATCCAGTACTTTTCCGATTTTTAAGCTCAAATAAAAAAAGACAACAATAATATATATGTTCAAAATTTTCCAAAGCACGATTCTTTGTTACAAAATTAACAAATCGGAATAATACTGGACTTGCACTAAGATAACATTGTTAAATTATTAGTCAATAAAAAAACAATAACCATCATTTTAATTATACTAAGCTTATAACGAATTTAATGTATTATAAAATAATTATATATCTTTGTTTAAAGCACTTATAATAACATTTAATAATAATAATATTTAAGATAAAAAAGTTTTCCAAAAAAATGACTTATGACATACATAAATGGACTTCTGATATTGCGATAATAATTAAGTAAGATATAATTTATTTATATGTTAATAATATTAAAACTTTAAGATCAAAATAATGCAGTTTCAAACGTGTTTCAATTCCGACCAGGTACAGTTTTTTTCTTCACATAAATCTTTAAAGCAAATTTATATTCTAAAAATGCTTAAAATTTAAAAACTAAAAAAAATATTTGAGAATATTTATTGAAATATAAAAGCAATAGAGAGAAAAAACAAAAGAAAAATAAACTCTTCAAAGAAAAACAATCTAACAGTTTTTATCTTTCTTCTGCTAAAATGTAGATAAACATAAATATATTTATATGTTTTGAAAATTGTGTTTAAAATATTCTCATATTCATATTCACAAACTACACGTTAGTCTTTCTGTCTGCCAGTTGATCCGCCCGTTCATCTATTAATCGCCAGTCTTTGGATGTTGTTTAGTTTTTTTTTTTGGCATAAACACCTTTCAGTTAATTTTAAACTATTTAAATAGAATTATATATTTTTGCACACGGTTCAGTTTTTTCAATTATTCTTGATTATTCACCAATAATAAAAATACGATTTTGGTAAATTTTTTAAATTTCAAATTAAAAGTTAAATAGTTTAAAGAGTTTTTTTTATAAAATTCATAAGTCGTTTGTATTATGTTTTTGTAATTATTTTAAATTTATGTATTTGCAATGAATATTTTGAAATATTTAAACACAATTTTAAATTTTATTTTTTTGGACTTAATTAGGATTAAAACCACACTACACTCTATTCAAAAATATAAAACTGTTATCGTTAGAATGTAATTATTTATTATTATTTTTTTGGGAATATTAAGTTTACAAATCCTAGCTACGTATTCTTGCAAAAGGTATATATTTCGGTATAAACACATCATGTAAAAATAGTAAGAACGCTTACCGAAACTGCGTACGAGGTAACGACTGGCCTGGAAGAGTAGGTTCTGCGGGTAGTAAATCCACTTTCGTAAACCATTTTCGTTCGATTTAGTTTAAAATAATTTCAAATTGATAAAGAATTGTTTTAAAATTTAGAAAAAAATTTTCTTTTTATAATTTAACACTAGGTCCACTTTAGGATTTTTATTTTTGTATAACTCGTTTCGTGTGTGCACTTAGCGCCCGTTCGAGATCTTCTGAATTGTTCGTTGCTGGTGGATGCTGTTTTTGATTTTTGAAAAATATTTAAAAATATTGTTCATTTATCTTGTTTCTCTCTTAGTGCCGAATTATTTTTGGAATAACTTATACAAACATACGAACAGTCCAACAGAAGACGTATTACATACAATAGACGTTATTGTTGAAAATTCAAAATCAAAACGAATATTTTCTTAAATGTCTATTAGTGTGAGTGTCGTGACGTCATACCTGAATCTCTTTATTGTTTAAAATGAAATTTCTAAAATTTTATTACATGCTGAAAAGAACTGATAATTTTTTGAGATAAAGCTAATATTTTCTCATACAAATTTACAAATCTGCAGAAAAATTTGTAGGATTTTGAAATGTATATTTTCTGAAAATATTACAAACATTCTTACATATTATTATATATATTTGTATTTTTATATTTTGGTGAAATTTCTTTTGAATGGAATGGAATAGATTAATTTCTTGTTTATAAAAACAAGAAACATTTCTTAACTGTACATCATTTTAAATTTTTGTTTTTTATATTTTTTTTATTTTTGCGTAGGATTTGTTTGTTTTCATTTTTATTTTAAGTGTTTTTGAGTTTTACCATTTAACTGAAGGTAACATTTTAAAAAAGTCGCCAAAAATTAGTTTTATTTTGATCTAATTTAATATGAATGTCAAAGTTTTAGTTTGTGTTTTTTTCTATAATATTTCTAACGTAAATCACTTCCAATGATCTTGAAATTTTTATAATATTTTTAAATGAATGTGTGAATATAAAATAAAGTAGGTTATTGCCGTCTTTTTATTCAACAATCATTACCAAAATTCTATTTATAGTAAAAGTTATTACAGTCTACCTAGAAACTCTGCGAAAGACATCTGTTGTAAGGTAATTACAACAAATATCCAATAGTTTTTTATTATTTTACAACTTTGATCTTAACATATAGTTTTATAATATTTTCAAATCTTTTAAAATTTGCACAAGCTAAAAATTATTAGCTGGTGTGCGATTTTGAATTACGAAAATGACATAAAATATTTTATCATCCACCAATTTATCACGTTTTGATATTTTAGTCCTTGTGATTTTAAACTTTGTGTAATTTTACAGAATTTGCCAATATTGACGGTTCGTGCCTCTAGTCCTTTACTTAAAGGTTGTAAATCCCTTCACCTCATTTCACTTAATAATTCATAAAAATTAAGTGAAAATTTTCAAAAATTTTTATGAAAATATTTTCAACACAAGATGAAGTGTTTTAAAAAATAAGGGGTTAAGTTATAATAATCCATTATGGAAAAATTTAAGGCAATAGGTTCGTTATACCAGTATAACGTTATGCCTGTATAATGATTCTTTTGAAATCGAACCACAAACGCAGAAAGAGGTACGTTATAAAAATTGTACATACCCGAAGTGTCTTACTTTAAGGGTATGCCCATGAGATAATAGTTCGGAGCTTAACTTGAAAACACCTCCCTGTCCACATGCAAAATTCATTCAACTAGTACTAACCGTTTAGGTGTTACAGAATTATTTTCCTCTATTTTTTTCTATGCTACTGTGCAGCGTTACCAATATAAGTAAGTTTATATGTAAGTGATACATATATGTATGTCACATCTTTTTGTGAAATATATGTGTTGTGATGCGCTAATGAAAGCCGTAGAGGGGATTCCATTCTGCTATTGTCTCCGAAAAATTAAAAGTTTAATATTTTTATAATTAAAAATAACATTAAAATTTGGAAAAAAATATATCACCATTTGGGAAACATTACACTACACGGCAAAAAAAAAAATACCTGGAAAGTGATATTATTTGTCTGAAAGGTAGATTTGAGTAGAACAAGAATCAGTTTTTGGCATTTGTCAAACACCTTCAAAATCTTAAGATTCGAGATTTCATTCTTTTAAACACTTATAAGTCGGTTTTTTATTTTCTGATCGTTTCTTCCTTTAAAAGGACTTTAAAGTTTAAAAAGAAGAGTAAGTATAATTATATTTAGCTTAAATTTGGTTTGGTCTAGTAGGTCAATATCGGTATCGATTGAAAGAGAAGAATAACAGTATTTTTACAAATAAAATAGTTTTAAAATGTTAGAATAAAAAAACTAAAAAAATGTCCTTTTAAATTTTAATCCTTTAATATCCTTATTTTCTATAGTCAGTTTTTTTTAGAAAAAAATATATGTTATATTTACAAATATGGAGTTGCAGACTCCCAAATTTCATGTCTTTATCTTTATTAGTTCTTTGTAAAAAAATTAAAAGTTAAGATGTATTCAAATTAAAAAATTTTTGTTGAGAATATTTTGTTTAATTTATTATTTATACCAATTACCTACCCCCATTATCCCAATGTGTGTTAATTTTGTATCCTAACGTTAAATTGACAGTTTTCAGACAAAATATCTACCAATTAAATATAACCGGTGGTTGAGATAATAGGTCTTAAAATATATAAATTTTATTTCGTATGATTATGACGATTTAGTGATTAAAACATGCATGTTACGAATTCTAAAATCCACTTCAGGATAATATGATAAGCGCAATATTAATATAAATGTAAAATATAATATAATTAATATAAACATTAATATCACGATAAAAAGCTACATAAAAAACGTTTACATATGTAGACATAAATCTCTCCTCTTAATTTTATAATATATATATATATATATATATATATATATATATATATATATATATATATATATATATATAAATATATTATATATATATATAGTATATTATATATAAAATATAATATATATATATATATATATATATAATATATATATATATAGTTATATAGTAATATATATATATATATATATTAAAGGCCTGCTTATGATGGCGCACACGATATTTGTTTAACAAATTCTCGCATTATTGTTGTCTTGTGCAGTCCTTTAATCTCTATTTGACTTTAGCCCACATTCAGAAAATTAGTTTTTCTTCAATATGTCGCAATTGAAATAAAATTCACCATAAATATTTTATTTGCTAAAATAAATCACATTTGAAAGAAATTTACAACTGGTGTAGGGTATTATATGCTCGGCCAAGTCCGGCTATACTTTCCTATCTTGTTTAAATATTTATGTATATCGTGGTTTACTAATTGCACATGATATACCTTCGCACTGTTGTATTTTTTAATAAAAACTATATAATAAACTACTTTGATAACATTATTGGGATGTCAATGATAAATTTAAAAGATATATAGAATTTAGAATAACTATAGAGTTCGGAATAATTGTGTTAAATTAAAAAGGAAAATATAACTTCCAAGAAGGAGTTTTAATGGATAAATGAAAGGATAAAAAATGCAAGATATCCTTAATCGATTGTTATCCTTTCATATTCTTCAAAGTTTCCACTTTTTTAACTTTTTATCATAGAGATAAAGAAACTCGATTCCACAATAACAAATTTCAAATTTTTCTACATAATATTTTTACAAAAAAAGGACTTTGAAATTTTTAGAAGGGAAAATTTTATTAATTAATTTATTGAGATATTTAAAAAATATTATAAAAATTAAACAAATGGAACTATGAAGACCAAATTTCAGACTTTTGTACTCCATTCTAATGTCTTTATTATGAATATTTTTTGTTGAACAATTTCGTATAAAATTTCAAGGATAATAAAGGATAAACTTTAATAAGGTTATTTTTTTACATCTTTTTATTCTTAAAAAATAAAACAAAATACGAGATAAAAATACTGCAATTGTCCTCTTTAGTTTGATACCCATATTGTTATAATAAGGTGGCTTAAAATATTTTATAAAAATTTTTGAAAATTGTATGCACCTCAAATTTTAAAGTCCTTTAAAAAGGACAAACGATCAGAACATGAAAAACTGAGACGCAGTTATACCATATAAATTATGTGCTTTCGTATGTATATGGTTTGGTTCGTGTGTGAAAAATGGTGTTGGACGGTGCAATATATAATTAAAAAAATTATGCATTTATGTATAATAGATTAAAAATTATGAAGTTTTAATTTATTTATGCATATATTCGAATGCAATTTTTAAAAATTGCATTAAATGCGAAATGGCTTAAAAAAAAATATAATTTTATTCATTTTAATTAAAATATAATTTTATTCATTTTAATTAGTGGGAAGGGTGTGCTTCACAAGTTTTTCTGAATTTAGTGGTTTTTCTGCACACGAGAAAATTTTATGCAAATATTTTTGTGGTTAGCTAATTACTGCTTGTTTATAATTATCTTCTGCTTCAATTTCTGAATTTAAATGAGTTATAATATAAAAACCGTTTAAATGAAAATCTATATAAAGTTCGGAAATAAATTTCATACACATGACCGAACTTTTGTCAATGCATTCATGCAAAATGGTACTTTTTTCTAACGGCTTATCGATTTTGATATAAGCATCATTGTCAGCTACCGATTAATGTTAAGTTAATAAGCGGATTAGGTGTGCTTTGTCGAATTGTCATGTAACACAAGAAATAATAAGAAATTTTAATGAAATTTCCTTTGCAGTTAACATATCCCAGCTTATCTACAATTAACTGCATTTATCATTTTTAAATTTAAATGAATTATTAACACAAAAAACCGTTAAAATAAAAATATGTTCGGTTAATTAAAATTTTGTGAAGAATTTATATGAATGAACTTTTTTACACTTTTTTAATGCAAATACGCATTTTTTTGAACGGCTTATCGATTTTTGTATTAGCATCATTGTCAGCTACCGGTTGATGTATAATGTCCCCAATTTAAATAAGCGGCTTAAGTGTGTTTCATGGATTTTTTTTCAGTCCACGAAAGGCCTATCCTTATTATTGCTAGCATAAGAATTTACGTCTACATCTAAGTTATTTATGTAGAATTTCATTGTGTTATTAGTGTTTATAGGTGAATTTTGACCTTCAAAACAAACATCAGCACAAACGCATTATAGGCGTCTCACTAATGTGGTACGGGGTATAAAAATCCCACCAGAAATATTATGAGAATGTATATAGGTAGGACATGTCTGACATCACTTTTCTAATCCTTTTTATTTGTTGAAGTGAGTGTATGCACATATTTCCAAAATATATAATTTATAACTATAAAAAAATCGGGAGAAAAATCTACCACATACTTTCACTTACGATATTCAAAAATATTTATTATATTAATATTTTTATTTTAAAATTATGGATAGTGAATGAAAAATATGTCTTATAGTGTAGGAAATAAAAACTCATATTTTTACAAAATCTATACTACTCTGAAGGCAAATTAACGACACATACAATGAATTTGCCCATACATAATGTTTAAATAATCTGGAGAAATATAAATCAACAAACATTAGTATTCCTAATTGGAGATGTTTTAACAAAGTATCGTATTAGGTAATAATACAATAGAAAACTATCTCTATCCATCCATTATCAAATGACGACGTTACCGATCTTTTTCTTAATACAAAATTGTTCAAAAACTTATTTTCTAAACGATGTTTTGTAGGGGAGATAGAGTTAAATATGTGTCGATTCTTTATAAAATTTGATGGAAAGATTTATATTTATACAGAGGTTATTTATGGTGATATAATTAAAGTAATTTGCTGAAAGAAGATTCAAATGGGGACTACACGCAACTTATGTAATTTTTAAATTACAACACAATTTTACTTATGTAATTACAATACAATTTTTAATAAAATTGACTTTATTGTTCAAGAGTTCTTATAAGACTAAATTAAAATTACTAAACTTAACTTAATGATAAAATTCTTAAAATTATGAAAACAAGATTTAACGGTAACGTATAAAGCAAAATATTGAATTAGAGAAGAGATTAATAACAATTAAATTAGTGATGATATTTCATTAACAATATGTTATCGTAACTTCTCCCTCCTTAAAATAAAAAACTCTCCTGAGTTTATTAAAATATAAATTTACAGAATATTTACTAACCTAAGTTACCAATTCTAAAATAAATATTATATTCAAATGTGTATTTAATTTTAATTTAATTTTTAAAATTTTTCCTTTAAACGGAATTGAATATATTAGATATTTAAAAAAAAACATAAATTTACAAAATTTTCATTAGAAATAAAATGAATTAATTCTAAAATAAATATTAAATGTATTTAATTTTTAAAATTTTTCCTTTAAGCGGAATTGAATATATTAGATATTTAAAAAAACATAAATTTACAAAATTTTCATTAGAAATAAAATGAACTAATTCTAAAATAAATATTAAATCAATTTTCATTGTCAAAATTTCAATTATATTAAATTTTAATACATTATATAATACATATACACATTGTATTTTTAATGTTATTTTTCAAATTCATTTATATTAATTATATCATTGTACTTTGTTTCCCTTTTTATATTAGAATTATGTACATTTTCTAACTCACTCATTCTAAATTTCGGTTGTTCCTTGTGTCTCAATGCATGATAATTTTTAATATAACCTTTTTTCCTTCGATCAGTATAGTTCTCTCTATAATTATTCCTTTTAGCAATATAGCGTTCCTTATTCTCCACCATTTTCTCGTAAATCTGTTTCTTATCACAATAACCAAATTCAATATTAATGGGTTTTTCCTTTAATACTGAATGATAACTATTATTGTAGAATTCAATGGCCTTGCTAATTTTGTCCTTTATTCCTAATGATGATTCCTCTATGGTCAAAACCCTTATTTTCTCACAAAGTGTACTGTGTAAACGTTCAATATCCGAATTGCCCGTATGACTATTCGCCTTGACTAAGTGTAATTCTATATTTTCCTTTCGCAAATATCCCTTTATATTTATGCTCTTAAACTCATTATCAGTAACTAGCTTATCGAAATGGCCTTTTTGTGATTTATATAATCTTATATTTTCTATTATAGTCTGATTAGTTCTGTCTTCTAAATAAAAGGCTGTAGCGAATTTGGAAAATTTATCTATAAATGTTAGAAAATTAGATTTAGAGTTTGTATATACATCCATATGAATTATTTGACGAATATCATTCGGTGTTTCAGTTAATCTAAATTTCGGTTTAATAGGATTACGGTCAAATTTTGATCTATTACATATGTCACAATTATCAACATATTTCTGAACTAAAATTTTCAAATTAGGATAGTATACCAATCTCTTCAATCCTTCGTAGTTTTCATTTATGCCAGTATGTCCTGTTTCCCTTCTATGGTCATTGTGTATTTGTCTATAAGTTTCATCTTCAGTAATTATATCCATGGCATGGTATGAACATCTAACAAATGTAACTGCATTATTTCCTTCAAAAAGATCAATAATTTTCAGTTATAAAATATTATATTTATGATCAACAAGTTCTGTACAAATACCAACTTTACCCTTTCTCAAATGTCGCAATAAAATGTCATCTAAATTATTTTCCAAATCTGTAGAACTAATATAAATTTTCGTATTTCCATGTACATTCTCCATCTCCTTGGTCTTATTATCAGTTAAAATTAATTGAGTTTTGAATCTATTAACTATCGTGTCCAAAATTCCTATGTGATTCTGTCGTTCCTCCTGTTGAGAATGGACAGTTGCCCTCTCATTAATATTGTTATACAAGGAAACCGATGCAGAAGAATGCATAATATTAATATCACCTGAATCATTATCAATTCTACTGAGAAAATCGGCAACCTGATTATCCTTTCCTTTTAAATAATTCACAGTTAAATTAAAATCGCTCAATTTTATTATCCACCTACATAACCTCGGATTTAATTCCCTACTTTGGGACTTTACGAATAACCATCTTAATGGTTGATGGTCTGAAAGAATTTCAAATTTTACTTCATATAGATAAGGTCTAAAATAATTTGTAGCCCAAACAATCGCAAGTAACTCTTTTTCGGTGGTCGAGTAATTCCTATCGTGGTCATTTAAAGTCCTACTTGCAAAACAAATAGGATGACCGTTCTGCTGTAAAACGGCACCAATAGCATTCAAACTAGCGTCGGTTATGAGTTGGAATTTTTTAGTAAAATCAGGGTATCTGAGAACTGGATATTCAGTTATTATTCTCTTCAATTTTTCGAAAGCATTAATAAAATTAGGGTCACTGTTATCCAATTTAGCGTTCTTCTTCAAATATTTAATTATAGGATATGCAACTTTAGCATAATCCCTAATAAATTTGCGATAATATTCAGTAACGCCTAAGAATGATTTAATTGAATTTACTGTAGTGAGTAATTTTAGTTTTAAGATTGTGTCGACCATTGCATGGTTTGGTTTGACTCCTTCATGTGTCAAAATATGTCCTAAATACAAGGTTTCCTTTGAAAAGAATTTGCTTTTATTTATTTGTATCTTAAGATTTGCCTCCCTTAATTTGTCTAATATTTTTCCTATGTTAACAAGATGTTCCTGAAAGCTCGTTGAAAATATCAGTATATCATCTTAATATACAACACAAATCTTATTTATATAGTCACGAAGTATTGAATTAATCAACCTTTGGAAAATAGCTGGAGCGTTTTTCAATCCAAAAGGCATGCGAATAAACTCGTAATGACCATATGGCGTTGAAAAAGCAGTTTTCAACCGGTCTTCTTCCTTCTCGAGAATTTGGTGAAAACCTTTAGCCAAATCAATTGTTGAAAAGTATTGAGCACGACCTAATTTATCCAATATATTATCTATATTGGGAATAGGAAATTTATCATCTACTGTCAATTCATTCAACTTTCGATAGTCAATAACTATCCTCCATTTCTTTTCCCCCGAATTGTCCATTTTCTTTGGTACAATCCACAAGGGGCTATTATACGGTGAATTACTATCTCTAATAATACCTTGTTTTAGCATCCGGTTAATTTGTCTACAAATCTCTTGTTCGTGAACATGTGGATATCTGTACATTTTCATATATACTGGTCTGTCATTTGTCATTTTAATCTCATGCTCAACAATATTGCTAAAACCTAAAGTCTGCCCCTCTGAGTATATTAAATCGCTATAGGAATTTAATATACTGTCTAATGCCAAACTTTCCTCAGTACTCAATTCCCGATACAAATTTTCCATAACTTTATCATCTATAATAACAGTATCTTATTGACAAATTTCCTCTTCAGAGTATGGACAAAATTTCAAAAATCGTATGGTTGGATCATTTATTATCAAAGTCTCACTTTCCATATCTACTATAGCTCCTAATGGCTTTAAAATATTTTGACCTAGTATCGCGTCAAATTGCTTTCCCTGAAACTCTGTCAACTTCTATGACATTGTTGCATTTCTACAATGCAATTAGAGAAGAGATTAATAACAATTAAATTAGTGATGATATATCATTAACAATATGTTATCGTAACTCGCAGAGAAAAAACATGGTTCGGCATGGTTAGGAAAACTATTCTATATCTACAACCAAACAATTGTTATTTTTATTGAACTTCATCAATATTTTAGTTACTGAAAACATTTATATGTTTATGACAATTATAAATTTGAGAATGATTCTCTGAAAAATAATTATTTTTACAACAAATAAATAATGATAATTATGTAAACATATTATATTCTTTGGAATCATTTAAACTATCAAATAATTATTTAATGGTAGGATTTTACACGCATATGAATATAATGTTTAAGATATAAGTAAAATACGTTTACTATTAAAAATATTTTGGTATCGCCATTTTTATATCAGTTATATGGTTTATCCGTACTAGATCGGATTAAATAAATTGTTTATCAAATGCAGTGTTAAAATAATTGTGAAAAATAAATACTATTTAAAAATATATTAACGTACATAAAAAATTAATAATTAAAAAAAATATATTGTGTTTATATTGGCTTGAAAGTGTGGATATATATTTTTTATGGGAATATCACTGCTTGGAAGTTTTGTGTTTGTTTAAAAGAAAATTAACAAATAATTACATTTTACGCCGAGCACATAAGATTAACCACATTATGTTTAATATGTAACCATAATATGGTTACATGAAGGCATGTGACTACTTGTAACCATAATATGGTTACTTGAAACAATAATATGAAGCCATTATATTATTACATGAAACCATAATGTGGTTGTTGAAACTACTATATGATACTACAACATCACATTATCACTATATTATGATGAAATATTCGGACTATATTTAATCATAATATGATAGATTATTATACTAATACTGATCATAATATGTTTTAAATTTAACCATAATTCTAACCATAATATGTTGCTCTTAGATTATGGTTACCACAACTATATTTTTTCTCTGCGTGTAGTTTTGAACAATGTAATTGTTTTATGTAGTTGCTTATTTTTTGGACAACGTCGAATAAAAATAAGTAGTTGTTCCCCACAAATGCAGGTAGTCTCTACTTACTTTCCAATATTACTTTCTGGCTTACCAGGTATGTTTAAACTTGCTGGAAAGAAGTGACTAATATTAACCTTGTTTACAGAAACAAATTTAACGTAAAAAGATATTATTAATTCTTTTCATTTAATTTGGAAAACAATTGTGATAAAATGATGATGATTAAATTATATATTTAATTCATTGTTTCATTCACACCAATGAAAAATTCAATGTCAAAAAACATTAAACTTTAAGCAGAAAAACCTTGAAAATTGGCCAAGTGGCCTTAAACATAATTTATTTCATGTGACATATTGAATTTGTATGTATGTATGTATGTATGTATGTATGTATGTATGTATAGTAGTGTGGCCCCAAAATTAAAGTTACTGATGTTCCCAACGAAAATGAAAATTGAGTTCATTATAAGATACCATTTCTCAAAATTTTTATCTTGACGTCAATATTTGGTGAGCTAGATCAAAGGATAAAAAGGTCCTTTTTTAGGTTTTTATGATTTTTTTACATTTTTGGCAAATAGACCATATCGTCATATGAAATCCAAAAAGCCCTAAGTTACATTGAACAAATTTTTCAGGAGAATTAAAAACCCCTCTAAAATGATAAATAAACCAAAAATATTTAACATTTTCTCAATTTGAGCTTATTTTTATACCCTTCACTTTCGTGAGAAGGGTATATAAGTTTGCCATTCCGTTTGTAATTTCTATAATATAATTTTCTGACCCTATAAAGTATATATATTCTGGATCCTTATAGATAGCGGAGTCGATTAAGCCATGTCCGTCTGTCTGTCTGTTGAAATCAGTTTTTAGAGGACCCCAGATATCGGCGAGATCCGAATCTTCAATAATTCTGTTAGACATGCTTTCGAGAAGATCGCTATTTAAAATCAGCAAAATCGGTCGGTAAATAACGGAGATATGAGCAAAAATCTGAGACAACCTCTGAAAATTTTATCAAAAAATGTCATATTTTTCATGCTTTGTTAAATAAGCAACAACAACACTGTATATTAGAAAACGATGTACACGTATGTGTAGATCTATGTATATGGTCCCTGCCAGCAACTCAACTAACTTTAAATGCATTAAAAGCCGACTTTTTCATCAACTAGTTATGGTTGATTCTTGGATTATTTTTAATGGAGCCAACTGACTATTTTAACATGGCGATGTCCTACGCAGTAGTCAATTGTCCGACTCTGCATGACTTTTCAACTAGCTTAAAGTTAGTTACTAAAAAATTAGCTTAAAGGTAACTCTTTATTAACTAACTTAAAGTTAGTTGCAGAAAGGTCAAGTAATAGTTTTTTTGTATTCCCTACTGTATTAATTAATTACATTTTAATTAAATATATTTAAAATTTATCTTAATTATATTTCGCTTTAATACAAGTTATGATATTAGTTCGTTAAAATTAATAGACATCAGTTTTCTGCAGGGGAACTAATAATAACACCGGTATCCATAAAATTATGAATGATTTGTCCATTATTTCCATGATTCCCATTGATCCAAATCTAAAATAAATTTTAAAATGTTATGTGTAATGTTAACTGTTAATGTATTATATTTACAGTATTAATCAGCAGAATTTAGAATTTAGGGACCGAGTTTTGAAATATTTTACCTTTTATAATTAATTTTTCCAATTTACTGACTCTAATTTCACAACGTATTCAAGAAAATGACAAAAATATAAAACAAAATTCCAATTAATAAAGAAACATGAGAAAACATGTCGAAACAAAATGCTCTTCAGATAACTTTGGGGTACTCCCGCATTATATGATAGTTAGCTGGTAGCTAGTCTTTAAAAGTCGGTTGTTTACGTTAATAAATACCAAATTTTGGAACATTTCTACATTACATTGTTGTTCGTTTATAGTCAGTCTACTAAAGTTAACAAATAAAATCATAATAATAGAGAAACAAGAGAAAACATGTTGAAATACAATTAATTCTCTCCAGATAATTTTGAGCACTTCTGCATTACATTATAGTTAGCTTGTAGTTAGTATTTAAAAGTCGGTTCTTTACGTTGCCAAATACAAAATTTCAGGACAGCTCTGCATTACATTGTAGTTAGCTTATAGTCAGTCTGTAAAAGTAAACTAGAAGTGAAATTTTCTCGTAGTCGACTACAAAATTGCTGGCAGGGGTTTTATTCAGCTGTGTGTTTTTGTTTTGTGAATTCTATTCGTATATTTGGATGTAGGTTCTTTTTATTGCGTTGTTTACTTTGTTTTTGTTTTTCTTTGTTTTTCGTTATGTATGTTTATATGTCTGTTGGTTTTGAAGAATTGAGTATTTTGTTTTTTATTTCGTTTAGCGTTGTTGTTGTTCATTTTGTTTTGCTTTTGATGTAATAATAATGTAGTCGGGAAAAAATTTATAAAACTTATATGTTTAAAATACACTATGGTGAAGGGTATATAAAATTCGGCACAACTGAATATAGCACTCTTACTTGTTTATTAAGATTTTACTATTTTTTCGTTTTAATACAGAGATAGTAAGGTTCAACATTTTTAACTATATTTCAATCGGTTTTTGTTGGTAAAATAGGCCGAAACACGGAAGGCATAATACTTTCTTGTTTTTGTAATGATTTCGAAAATAGGAATTTTCAAATTTTCAGGAATTTCAAGGTAATTTTAGAACGTAATCCTTTAGAATATCGATGATAGGGAGGCTGATTTTAATTGCAGGAGTGTAAAATTTAGCAGGAACATGTATTTTGATACAGTGCATCATAATCAATCAAAAAGTCGATTTTGATTTTTTCGTAACCTAGGGCCTTTTGGATTTCATATGACGATATGTACGAAAAAAGGTCTTTGGGACACGATTTCAATGACATAACACAAATTTGTATACAACTCCAAAATTATTGTTACATTATAAACCTTATACAATTTTACCGAAATGTTTTTTTTTATTTTTTTCCAAATTTGTTTGCATTATATTTTAAACCCAATTTTGTCCCAGGTTTCCTGCAGGCTATGTAACGTACATGATATGTACCACAGCATAAGTGTAATTTCTTTACAATGATATATAACACTTAATGGTTTCATTCTATTATCAATCAAATATTTTAGTTTAACTGAAATATTTACACAATTTATACAAAACATCTACTTATTTGTTAATCTTGCTTTGTAAATAACGCTTTCTATGTTATTGTTTACATTATTTCGTAATGTATCGGTATCGTACACAGCCTTCGATAAATGTAAATAAAATTTGATCTAGATTGAATTTTGGAAAACGGAAAAAAAACATTTCTGTAGATTTTATTGATTATTATTGTGTTTTAATTTCAACAAATTATATTAAATTAATCTATGTTAAAATGAAAAAATTTGAACATTTAATGAAAAATTAGAAAATTTCAAGTATTTTTACTGTTACAGAAAAATGCCATGATAAAAAGTTTTATATCTTTCCTTTGGAAGAAATATCAAAAAATCATAAAAACCTCGAGAAAGGACCTTTTTATTATTTTTTATAATCAATTAAACTTTAATTTCAGTCGGGAACATCGACACCTCACTTTTCCTATATACAAACGGGGCCACCCTAATGAGTAGCATATACATACATATGTAGAAGCATTCTAACGCACACAATTTAATGTACCATATATGTTTGTATTTATTAAATACTAAAATATATTTTTTAAATGCAATTTCTTTTCGAATATTAAAATAATAATGTCTGGAAACCAATGAAAATGAAAATACTAAACTGATTCGAATGGCACAACAAAATATACATAATTATATAATACATACATACATACATACATACATACATACATACATACATACATACATACATACATACATACATACATACATACATACATACATACATACATACATACATACATGCATATGTACTTAAATACAAACAAATGTATTCCATTTTATCCCGATAAATGTTTTATATATTATCAGAAAATGTGCGCTTATATGATTATTTTATATAGTGCAGAAGATAGCTCGAATGGTAATTTAAAAAATTAACTATTAAGGTGGAAGTACATAACACTTTTTAAGATTTGTTAGAGAGATTTTGGCTTGCAATAAACTTAGTTATCTCGAATTTCTTCTCTGTACTCGAATTTTTAGGACAGTTAGCGTTTACGTATTTATTTAAGGGAATCTTATATGGGGCAGAAAAAAAGCGTATTGTAAGAAACTTATTTTTGAATGTCGAACTTCATCGCTATATTGGTTTTTTAGCCAGTAAATATAAGAGATTTTGGTTTATAAAAAACATATTTGTGTGGTATTTCTTCGCTGTACTTGTATTATAATACAATAATGAGCGTTATTTATCTAAGTCAAATTTCATCGCTATACTCATATTTTTAAGCCATTACTGAATCCGTTCTTTAAAGGCATTGCTGACAGTTAAAATCATTTTCTGAAGGGTACGATAACCACAAAATCGTGAAAAATATAGCGTAAAATTTTAATATTTTAAAGAGAATGTAAATAAAACAGTATGCGGCGAGCTATAAATTTATGTGAATGGAAGAATTATCGAACTCGTTTTGAATTGTTATTTTTACACAAATTATTTCATATGTATCGGAAAGGTATCACGTTTTGACTCGATAAGTGATATTTTTTCATTAAAATACATGTGTAAATAAATTGGACAAAATTTTTGTTTTTCTTTATTTTTGTTTGTCATTTAATCTGTTTAACAAAACTAACAAAATTTTAACATTTGCAAGATTGTGAAAAGCATGAAATAACAGTTTTTGCGCAGGAATTTGAATTACATGTCTGGGGAACGCATATATGGGAGCCAAATTGGTTTGAATGTAGATTGCAAGTTAATTGACTACTATGAAAAATAGATAAATAATAAATGAACAAATAATTGTCCTATTCACAATCGGTGTTGTATGATTGTATTGTAGTATGTCGTAATTTGTTATTATTGTTTTGTTCCAACAAATTTAATTAGAAAAAAATTTTATGACATATAACAATACGATATCTAATGAGAATTTGACAAATATTTAAAAAGTTTTATAATTACCACAAATCACGTTGTTCCATGAGTGCTCGTAAATAGTCACATGCTTTAACTTCATCAGCTCGTGATGGTTTGATATATTTATATTGAAGAGATTCGGCTTTTTTAAACATTAATCCTTGCAACTTTCTTATGTAATTAAAATTTGATTCATTATTAAGTCCAATATGGTCTCGTCGTCGAACTTTTGTGCGTAAATCAGTAACAACGCGATAATTCTTTCCTTTGAACTTATTAACAACATCAAAATCTTGGGACTTGCGATATTTATATTGCCTGACATTTCTTGGTGTTTCGCCATTTTTATTAAGACTTTTTGATTTTCTCGAACTCCGTTTACTCACATTTCTTGCAGTATTTTCGAAATTGCCATTGTTGTAATTGTCTTTATTTCCCTTTCCATATGTTCTCTTTTGAATGTAATCGTTGTAATCACTAACAATATCTGCACCACCATTATTTTTTTTATATTTATTTTTAATTCCCTTTCCGTATGTTCTTTTTTTAGTATATTCATCATCACTTCCAATACTTGCTCCATCTTCATCTTCTTTATATTTATTCTTCCTTTTTTTGGTTTTTGTATTATCCATTTCAGATATGCCTAACTCACGATCTTTATAATTTGATTCTCCTTTCTTCAGATTTTTACTGTACTTTTCTTTCATTTTGCTATCACTTTTACCAAACTTTCCTTTTCGATTGAAGTTTTCATCTGATTCATTATCATCTTTGAAAGTGTCATTATTAACCCTCAAGGATTTACCCTTCTTTTTATTTTTTAAATCTTCTGTGGTTTTATCATTGATATCAGGAACGTAATTTTTGTTGCCTTTTTTAATTCCATGAACCAACACTTCTCTTTCTTTTAGTGTTATATCGGGATCATTTTTATCATAACCGTTCAGTTCCCCCTCTCTACGTCTGCTACTTTTCCATTTTTGATTTATTTTGTCGTAATAGTCTATGACTTCTTCCCCAGCCACTTTGCTCTTACCATCCATTGTTTTCTTACGATTAGATACATTGGCATCAAAATTAATATTCTCTTCATCTCTCCCTTCCTTCCTTACAAACAATTTGTCTCCTCTGGTCTCCTGAACAATACCATCTTTGGTTTTACTATGTATTCGGTAACGACCTTCACTAGATTTGTCATATTTATGATCCTTATTGTGTCCATCGCCTAAACAAAAATGACAAGATATTGTAGTTTATATAAAATAAATTAATATGAATAACTGGCCACGAGAACCTGATCGATGTATTCTGACATTGATACTATTGCCTCCGTCAAATACCGTATACTTTTCACGGCAATGAGCCCTGTTGAAGTCTTTAAATATTTTGTGACAAATTTTTCTTAAAGTTGTGTAAGTTCGATCGTTTATTAATTCACACTGATCTCGACAAAATTTATTAATGCAACTTCTTGGGCAGCAGTGATATATACAATCTATGCAGCTAGATGTTCTTCAATATTAAATGGCAAATTTATATAGTTTCTTATCTTAGATCTATCTTTGATTTATTACGAATTACTTACCTAGATGCGGTTGACACATTTGAACAGCGATTTGAACGATTTACCATTGTTTCAATAAGTACATTTTAGATTAAAAAAAAAACTTGAAATTTTTTATTAAATTTTATGAAAAATTTAACACAAATTCATAAAATATATATATATGCATGTGACAAAATTTATTTATTTTGAAGATAATTTATGACAAAAAATATTTTTAAATTTCTAAATCTATTTCGTATTTACAATTACCCAACAAATAAGTATTGAACAATACTCTAAACTAATTTCAATAGAAAACATTACCATCCAAAAGTTATTCGCTACAAAATAAGGTGAAGTCTTCATAAGTATTTATTAGGGATGTAACGAATGCAATATATTCGCTTAATTTTCTACATTCGCTAAAATTAAATTCTATTTTTCGCATTTGCATTCGCTAAACTGGCATTAAACATCCGTAGTATGTACATTAGACCGACTCAAAAAAAGTATCTATTCTTTCATTCTTTCCGATATACCTAGTAAGTAAAATTGTTTCAACACCATCTTTCTGGCTGGAACAGTAGGATAGTCATTGGTATTTAAATGTTTCAATGTAGCAGTTGAATACTTCAAATAGTAGAAGTAAATATTTTCCAAATCAAAAATTTGGTAGCATTGCTACTTTTTTTTGTAGCAGTTCTAGGTAGCAATGCTATTTAAATTTTGGTAGCAATACAACCTAAATTTTGGTAGCATAAAAGAATGAATTTTTATTAAAATTATTATTAAAAAAATTACGTCATTCAGAAAAAAGGCACAAGCTGCGGGAAAAATTGATAGGACTTCGATTTGTAGGCCCTCTAAAGACATATGATATAACATATTATAAAGATAATAATTCCTCATTGCCTTTTCGCAAGAGATTATAAGGATTTATGTACATTTATCAAAGGATTATGTATCAAATTTTGTATGAACATTTGCTTTATTAAATGTTTATAAGTTATAATGAATAATGATATGTTCACATATCCATGTTTTAACGTGTTTTTGGGAAAACTCAATGAGTTGAACCACAACCGTTCACATATCAAATTATCGTGTTTTTTGCTTTGAAATGTTTTTCGACTTAACTCTATCGTTAAAAAAGATTTAATATTTTTGTTTGATATTAAATTTCGATATTTTATGATATAATGGTTTTAATTAGACATTTTTATTAAATTTCAGTTGGCCAATGCAAGAAAGATATTTATTTAAAATTATTCTAAATTTGAAATAAACTCGTTGTGTTTGCTGGATTGGACAAATATTGACACTTGAAAATAATAATAAAAAAATTAAAACAATTGAAAATTTAGTTTTTTTTTTCTTAAATGTAATATGTACGAAAATGTTACTATAAATGGTTATATTGAGCAGTACATTTATCAGTTAAGCAAACACCAATCTCTTAAATATAACTTCTAGATTAAAAACTACTATATAACTTATTGCAACTTACTCGCAATGTGGTAGGGTATGATCTATTCGGCTACATTTTGTACTTTCATATTTTGTTATTATAGCTGGAACATGATTTTAAGCAAAAAATTTAGCTTAAAATTCATCTAAACATCGAACAAATTATGCTCCAAAAATATTTTTTTCAATTTTTTTATTATTAAATTACATCACACATGATATTTTTATATTTTAAGTTTCTGTTCTCATATACATACAATGTTAATTACGAGTATATTAAGATGTAATGCAAACAAATTCCATAAAAAAATTAAACTTTATATTCAGATTTTATATACAAGTAAATCAAATTGTAAGTAACACAAAGTAAAGCACACAACATTGGTTACAATTCCGAATACTCTAAAAATTTTCTGTGGGGTAATATCGCAATGAAATTCGCATAGCTAAATATTTCGGAACGAAGGTTGCACATTGCATTTCTATAAAAAATAAATCACATATACGCCCCAGTCTAGTTTCTTACATGATCATTTTCAAAATGGTATTTCTAATTTTTAGTAATACGTACTGAATGTTTATTTATAAACACACTATGGTATATAAAATTCGGCTTAGCCAAATACAGATTTAAGAAATAAAATGGTTTTTATTATTATTTTTTTTAAATTAATTTAGGTTCTTTGAAGTGTTCAACCAATTTCTGTGTTTTATATCTTTTTGAAACGCTAATTCTGTGTAGATGCAATTTTTTCGTCGTACAAGCTCGTACAAGCTTGTACACACATACAGTGTCTCTCATAAGTATTCGAATTTAGGTATAATATGAAAAGAAACCAAATTTAATAACATATTTTGTATGCAAAATTAATAAATTAATTTGTTAAATTGTCTAGACAGTCCTTAGCTTTGATATCACGCTTTTTAAAATATTAAAAATTCATATTTACTTAAATTAATTAACCTTTTTTTAAAAAAAGTCTATAAAATTACTTCACAAAAGTATTCGAATTTTTACTGTATTTCATATTTGACCATATTTTACGAAACATAAAAATTAGAATCGAATGGTCTTTTTGCTTAAAATTGTTTTAAGAGGTTACTATCAACTGAAATGATATATTTTTGGCCCATTTGGCCCACAATTTGGGGGCATTTGTATCATCTTTTCATATAAAATCATTAAAATTACGATTTTTGACCACATTTGCCATTTTTTTCTCTTTTTCCAGAGATAAAACTAAAATTTAATATTGGGGTTTAATAGATTCCTTAAGGTGTCTAAAAATAATAATTTTTGTTATAAGGATCTGTTTTTAAACATTCCAAGATATATCTTTGGTATTGTTCTTCTGTTTCTAATTAAATTATCTGGATCTTAACACCCTTTTCATACCACTAGGATTGATATTTTCCGACAAAGTTGGCTAGTATATAATATTGTAGATATAATCACTAATATATTTTAAATTTTCAAGACATCGTAGCGGTATACAACTCCAAAACATGCCTTAACAAAACGTGATCCTATACAGTATATTTTAGTTTTTACTACTCATAACATTCATAATTATGTTGCCCATTACAACAACACTGTTTGTAAAAAATTTTGGGTTTATTTTGATCATAGTAGATAATATTTAAACAGATATCAATATTTTTGAGTTAGACCATAATTATATGGTGGCCATTGGTTATAAAAAGAATGATTCCACTATATTGAATGGCGAGGCATGCTTTGGAGTTGTACACTTACACAATATATTAAAAACTTAAAACGTATAACAGCTGATATCTAAAACAATATATAGAAGACGAGTTTCCCCCGAAAATTGTGACCCTAGTATTATAAAAATATACTTGAGTTCCAATAAATTGAATTAGCGATAGAAGAATGATTCCAATAATATATCTTGGAAAGTTTAAATACAGATTCTTGAAACAAAAAATATTGTTTTTAGCTACCCCAAGGGGTATATTAAATTCCAATAACAAATTTTGGTTTTATCTCTGGGAAAAAAGAGAAAAAATACAAATATTGCAAAAAATCGCCATTTTAATGATATTACATGAAAAGATGATACAAATGCCCAAAAATGGTCCAAAAATATATCCATTCGGTTGATAGTTACCCCTTAAAACAATTTTTAGCAAACAAACATTCGATTCTAATTTTTGTGTTTCGTGTAATATAGTCAAATATGAAATACAGAAAAAATTCGTATACTTTTGTGAGGTAATTTTATGGACTTTTTTTAAATAAATCTAAATTATTTTAATTTTACTGACTAGACAATTTAACAAATTTATTTATTAATTTTGCATACAAAATATGTTATTAAATTTGGTTTCTTTTCATATTATACCTAAATTCGAATACTTATGAGAGACACTGTATATGTATGTCACTTAATGTATATTTGTTTAGGCAATTTCAAAATGTATATTATGTTATAAAAAATTCTTATTATTTAAATGTTAAAGCATATGATTTAGAAACTGAAATTGTTTTTTCTTTGAAAGTAAATGAAATAATGTTTCGTCAATCATTTCTGTATTTTCTGAAAACAGGGAACAGATTAAACATCTAAAAAATTAATCACAACACAAAAAGTTACGGTTGGTTGATTTGTTGGTTGCATGATACAAAAATGTTTACGTCTGCGTAATGTTGACAATAATCGCATTAAATACATGTATACTATATTTTGTATTCCTACATATGTTAGACTGCTCCAAACTATAAATTTATTTTCGACAAATTTAAATTTAAACATTTAAAAACGGGGCTACCCTAGTAAACTTACATACATGTATGTATGAACTTACTTAGACATAATTAAATTGTGATTATAGTTGTTTTTTATATTATTTAATGTTTTATTTTGTCGTTTTTGCAAAATTAAATTCAATCTTACTTTTGTAATAAAAAAGTGGATAATTTTGTTACATTTTCTTTGTCGTAATTTTAAACAATTTTCACTTTTACACTTACACTTTTATGTACAAATGTATTATATGTATGCCTTCATACATATATACATTTATTCATATATTATTTTAATACCAGATCAAAACAACATAATTTTCCTCAAAAAAAGTATTTCCAAATAAACGAAAATTTTGAATTATTTCAGTAAATGGCTTTAGGGCTGAAAACAGTCCTGCCAGCAATTTGGTACCTTTATATTGGAACTATGAAAATCAATTATTCGACTTTTTTAAAACCCGGATTCGAAATTGACGGAAAATGAAAATTTATAAAACGGTTTTCAGTTTATAATTTTTATATAAACAAGTTTACACGTTTTATTAAAAAAACAACTAAGAGTTCTATATTCGGCTGTGCCGAATCTTCACCATGATGTGTTAAGAAACAGTCATTACGAATTTTATTACAAAAAATAAAAAATACCAATTGTAGCCCATTTTATACGATCTAAATTAATCCGGGCTCTACATACTTAACTTCATATTTCTAGGTTCAATATAATAGAAATTTTAAAAAGTACCTTTTGAAGAACTAAAAAGTACCAAAAACTTTCCTTTCATGGGTTCCCACTTAATCCAGGCTCTACATAATGTTTATATGTTCAATATTATAGAAAATTCAAAAAGTACCTTTTGTAGAACGGAAAAGTACCAAAAAGTCCCATTTTGTAGGTTCAAGGCTCTACATGCTAAATTTCATGTTTCTAGGTTCAATATTGTAGAAAATTCAAAAAGTACCTTTTGTAGAAAGAAAAAGTACCAAAAAGTCTCTTTTTGCAAGTTCTTACCTAGTCAAGGCCCAACATGCTAAATTTCATGCTTCTAGGTTCAATATTATAGAAAAAGTACCAACAAGTCCCTTTTTATAGGTTCTTACCTAGTCAAGGTCCTACATGCAAAATTTCATGTTTCTATGTTCAATATTATAGAAAAAAGGCTCTACATGCTAAATTTCATGTTTCCAGGTTCAATACTATAAAAAATTCAAAAAAGTACTTTATGTAGAACGAAAAAGTACCAAAAAGTCCCCTTTAATGTGTTCTCATCTAATCCGGGCTCTACGTACTTAATTTCATGTTTCTAGCAAATAACAACGTAACGTAACGTCATGTTCATTCTTTGATTTGTGTTTATAAACAAGAAACCACAATAACAAAAAATTTACCGTTTGATACTGTGTTTTGTTTTTGTTTTTTTATTGTTTTGTATAAGCATGCACGAAAAATGTAAATTTATCATGAAATTTTCAAATGCGGTCTCGGATTTTTACTCATAGCTTCGTTATTTATGGACCGATTGGACTGACTTTAAAAAGCGTTCTATTCGATCGTATTTCCAATAGAATTATTGAAAATTCGGATCTCGCAGATATCTGGGGTCTTCTGAAACTCCGCTATCTATAAGGATCCAGAATAAATATACTTTATATGGTCGGAAAATTATATTATAGAAATTACAAACGGAATGACAAACTTATATATACCCTTCTCACGAAGGTGAAGGGTATAATAAAACGTTCTTTCTATATTGAGAAATATTAAAACTTATGTATTAATATTTATGCATTTTACGTAATGGAAAACAGCTTTCAATACATTACATTAGATGCAAATATTTAATTGGAATTATTACGAATTAGGGTGGTTCCGGTTTTATGGGAAGAAAAAGGGTCGATATTTCTAAATAAAAAAAGTTTAATTAATACTAAGATGTCATTTCTCCAAATGTTTGTTCTGGCATCAATACTTGGTAAGCTGGATCAAAGGACAAAATGATCTTTTTATAAGGTTTTTTTTAATTTTTTTATTCATATACGCTTTGAATGGCATATTAGATTTTTTTGTATAAAGGATATGATATTCTACACCAGTCAGTATGTTAAAATTGTGGATTTTTTTATATAAAGCATTTAATTTGTTTTATTGTGAAATTTTTTGAGCTTAATTTCACACTTTTATAATGCTTCAAAAGTGCATTTAGTATTATCCAAAGCGATTGTCAAATTTCATAAAAAAATATGAAATTTTAATTTATAAATCTGTATTTTACACACTTGAGCTTGATATTATTTTATTATTATTTATATTATTAAAATATAAAACTAAAATTTTATTAAAATCCATTGAATCAGCTTAATTTAACACTTTTATAATGCTTCAAAAGTGCATTTTTTTCAAAAAGATGCAATTTTTTCAAAAAATATTTCAAACATTTATTTTTTTGTACATAATCAAATTATTCTTTTTGCTGAGACAAATGGTGCAAAAATAAAAATTTTATCATTAACCCTTTAGATGTGATAAGACTTTAAATTTTCAGAATTTAAACTTTACAACGCTATATTTCGAAAACCACGAAAGTTATAAGGCCCAAAATTTGTCATTACACATGTTATATATGGAACATTAATTGGATGGAGTTTTATTAAGTTCAGAAATGATGATAAACACCATTGTTTGATGGGAAATTATTAAACCACTAGCCAACATTATAACCATCATAACTCCTAAAGGAATTACAATAAATTAAAAATTTTAACACTATTTTTTAAGGGCATTGAATAATATATTTACGAATGATAAAATCAGGTTTTGATTTTTTTTAATTGCATTTTTTTTCTTTTGCTCTTTGTCAAATTAAGTTTATATATCCTAAATTTTCCTGTAAAATAGTATACTAAAGTCAGATTTGAAATATGTACAGCCATTTTCGGTCTATAAAAAAATGTCGCCCAAAATCGGTATTTTGGCCGCAGATATGCAGATGAAGGAGATGAAATTAAAAAAAATAATTACGCCAATATTAGCGCTGTTCCAAAAACTGCCATAAAAAGTATGATATCAAAATTTCAAAAATATTGCGTGAAGGTATTCGACTCAGAAAGTGATTCTGAGCCGATTGGTATACTTTAAAGTGGGTCTAGGACCAATATTTTTGGGTGTTACAAACTTCAGCACAAACGCATAATACCCTCCCCACTATAGTGGTGTAGGGTATAAAAATAAGAATTTTGAAGATATATTTAAATAAATACAGACAAGCTTTTTGTGCAAAATAAGTGTTCAGATAGAACATAGCCATAATTAATGTTTATTAATATTTTTTGTTCACCCGATTAAATTTCAAAATTTTAAAATTTCAAAAATTTACATTTACTTAAATTAATTAAGCTTTTTTTAAAGAAGTCTATAAAATTACCACACAAAAGTATTCGAATTTTTCCTGTATTTCACAGTTCATCATATTATACGAAACATAAAATTAGAATCAAATGGTATTTTTTGCTTAAAATTGTTTAAGGAGTTACTATCAACCGAAGGGATATATTTTTGGCCCTTTTGGGCCACAATTTTGGGGGATAGTACCATCTTTTTATGTAATATTATTAAAGTGGCGATTTTTGGCAATATTTGTAATTTTTTCTACTTTTTTTCCAGAGATAAAACCAAAATTCGATATTGGGACTTAATAGACCCCTTGGCGTATCTAAAAATTATAGTTTTTGTTACAAGAATCTGTATTTAAAAGTTCCAAGATATATTAATGGGATCACTCTTCTGTTGCTAATTGAACTTATTAGAACCTTAGTCCATTTTTATAATACTAGGGTAAAACTTTCTCGGGTAAAGTTGTCTGGTATGTATTCTTTTAGATATCAGCTTTTATACATTTTAAGTTTTAAGTATATTGTAGAAGTATACAACTCCAAAACATGCCTCGAAGAAACGCCATACATTATTGAATAATTGTTCGTTTTATAACCAATGGATTACAGGCTGAATGTTTCCATATCATTATGGTCTAACTCCAAAATATTGATATTTTTTTTAAATAATATTCATGATGATACAAATAAACCAAAAATCTTTGACTTACAGTGTTATTGTAATGGGCAACATAAGCGTGAAAGTTATAAGTAGTAAAAACTTAAATCTACTGTAGAGGATGACGTTTTGTTAAGGCGTGTTTTGGAGTTGTATTCCGCTACAATGTCGGGAAAATTGAAAATAATTATGTGCTAATATATACATGAGTATATACTAGCCAACTTTGCAAAAAAAACATTTTATTCTAACTTTACGTTTCGTATAATATTATGAAATGTGAAATACAGGAAAAATTCGAATACTTTTGTGAGGTAATTTTATAGACTTCCTTTAAAAAAGCCTAATTAATTTAAGTAAATGAAGATTTTTCAAGTTATAAAAATTGTGATATGAAACCCAAGGACTGCCTAGATAATATACCAAAAGAATTTATTTATTTTGCACATAGAATACCTAAATTCGAATACTTATAAGTACTCCTGTTTCTAACTTTTAACAATTACCTATGATAGGTCTAAATCATAGTAGAAAAATAGAAGGTTGTGTCAATCTCCCATAATTTTCTTAAATTCTCTTTCTGTCATGCTTAGGGATTTTTAAGTTTTCGTTAAATTAGTTATACCATATACAATTTAATTTTTCCTATTTTGTAATGAAATTTCTATAGCTTTAAAAAAAATTAAAAAAATAATTTCAAATCAGTTAGAAAATATAATAACCATTTCTTTGAATCAAAATCATATATTTAAATTTTAAAAAACTAATTTGTAAAAAAATTGGCAAGAAATTAAAAATTTTGTACGAGGAAGAAAAAACGGTAATTACAAGAATTGTAAGGAAAGATAACAAACAAAAATCATGTACCTAATTTCGAAATTAAAAGGAAAAAAGTTTTCAACGAAATAAAGAAATTAATAAATTATTATTCGACAAATAATTATTTGAGGTTTTACGTTAGCCGGTTAATAATCGGATAATAAAAAAATATTCGGTTATTCGAACTAAAGGAAACTAAATGTTACTATTGCTTTTTTGCAATAATTTTCTTTATATTACACACTGTTGCAAATAACATTGACTGTTTTCATGCTATGACAGTCATTTATGCATCATTTTAAAATATTAAGATTGCACTTTAATACGGTATATCATTTGTAGCATAATGTGTACTTTTACAAATTGGTAAATTTGATAGATCGGTAGAATTATTGTTCTATGTTTTATAAACGCGGTAATCTGAGTGCCAGGACAGTCGTTTATGCACCATTTTAAAGCATTAAAAATGCCATTTGTTTTGGTATATAATTTATTGCATAATGTATTTTTAGAAAATGGCCAATTGGATAAATCGATAGAATTATTTTCCCAGGTTTAAAAAAGCGGTAATTTGAGGTTCCGATATGGTTGCAATTAACTTTGGCAGTTTTCGTGCCAGGACAGTCATTTATGCATCATTTAAAGCATTATTATTTAAATTTGGAATTCATCCTTTGAAATCGGATGTCATTTAAACTTTAAAGTCCTTTAAAGAGCCGATTATGAAAAAACTGAGTATACAGAGTTAATACTAATGGTCCACAGTTTCCTGTAACCAACGATTTTTTCATGTTTTAAAATAACTTTTGAACGCTTTATAAACAAAATTATTATTTTCACTTCTTTCACTATAATTCTATTTTTAGTTCTTCTCAAATATTATAAACCATTCCCGTTTATGTGAAATGCTTTTCTATATAAAGAAATTACTGTTTTTTAGGATTTTCAACGAGTTCTAGAATTCATACGTTCCCTTAAACACTAGTTCAACTATAACTGTTGCTGAAGAACTTATTGGAAATACTTAAGAACACAACAATGTTCCCAAAAAACAGGTTGTAGAAATAAATGCTATATAATTATTTCCATGATTTCTTTTCAAAATCATCAAATAAAAATGTTCTTTATTATAGAAAAATTATTAAAAAATTAAGAAAAGAAGAAAATTTATAATAAAAATATTCAATTATGTAGAAAATAATTTTATTGCTAAATAGTGAGTTTTTCTTAATCGGTTAATTGATAGAAATTATTCAGTTTATTCGTTATTTGAAATTTTACAATTTTCATTTATTCGAACGATTAATCGTCAAAAATTAAACGATTCGACGATTAATCGTTTGAAAAATTATTAAGAAATTAAGAAAAGAAGAAAATTTATAATAAAAATATTCAATTATGTAGAAAATATATTGTAATTTTACTGCTAAATAGTGAGTCTGGAAATCCATTATTATTTTTAGCACGTGGCAACTCTGTATATAAAGTTTAAAAAAAAAGACTATAGGTCTAAATAATACAATGAAATACTTAAACTCTTGTTTGTCATTGCTACGAACACTGATTGAAAATTCTTAGGAAATACATCCATGAAACTCAGTTTCTGAATAATAATGAACAGGCCCGATAGTGGCCTAAATGAAAATAAAGTCTGTAATTAACGTACTAACAGTATTAGTGTGATGCTTTCCAAAGATCCATTTATCATCATTAAATTAGTTAATTATTAAATAACTAATCCATCAATATCAGTAGTATCGGCATTATATTTTAAAGTATATCGTGTGTCCATGCAAATTCGTTCTTGAGTAACCTAACTTATATGTAAACTAGAGTGTATGAAGAAAATAAAATTATCCGACAGCTGTACCTGCGATTTGAACTTTGCGGATTCGGGAAAATAGATTTTTTTTGTAAAATTCTAGAGGATACATATTTCATTTGTTATGTATTTCTTGGCCATGTTTAATGAATATGATTTTAATTCTTAGTATGAAGTCTTGTGTTAAAAACAGAGTAGGATGAGCGTTCAAATTGATTTCTCTCTCGAGTGATATTAATTCGAGCGAAATAAATTGTTTACTTTCTTGTGAATTTATATTTTTTTCTCACGAGTGATATTTAAATTTAAAGAGCGGAAAATAAATTTCTCTCATGAAACGAGTACAAAAGAGTATTTCATGAGTTTCATAATATTGTAAATCTTAAGAAAATGAAAATTAACTATTTTATGTGTGAGTGCATTTATGTATATGCGTGTGTAAACTTTAAAGAGTTATGTTTGCCTGTAGATGTTCGTAAATTTTTAAAATGTGGTCAATTTCCAGAAATTTCATTTTGATTTTATGGCTTTTTACGATCTTTGTGCACGTGTGCAAATAGAAATATCAATTGTTATTGTAATTGAAGTAAGAAATAGGATATACGATGTGTCAATTAGGTTTTTGTATTAAACAACATTTGTTGATGCGATTTATTTTGTTTTTTTCATAAAAATTTACAGGTCAATAATATTTTGAATTTTTTGGAATTCCAGTTATTTAAATTGGGTTTTTTAATTTTTTAGGATTTAATTATTTATTTGTTAAAAGGGCATTTTAATATTAGCATTAATGTAACATCATAATTGCATGGTCACATTTAAAATATGTAATTTAATAAAATATTTTAGAATATTTGAATAATAATATCAATACTTCGACAGTTATTTAATTATCCTCGTACTCACACAATTATCTCCGTTTCCATACAAAATTCCTACAATAACCCATTAATATCTTTATTAAATATTTATAAATTAGTGTTTAACCCAAATAAAATGCTTAGAAATATATGCAAGTTTTTGTTTTGCAAATAAACATTTTTATACCCTACACCACTATTGTGGGGAGGGTATTATGCGTTTGTGCTGAAGTTTGTAACACCCAAAAATATTGGTCCTAGACCCACCTTAAAGTATACCAATCGCCCCAGAATCACTTTCTGAGTCGATTTAGCTATGTCCGTCTGTCTGTCTGTGTGTCCATGTAAACCTTGTACGCACGCTACAGGTCGCAATTTTCAAGATAATTTGATAAAATTTGGCACATACTCTTTTTTGGTTCAAGGACGATTGCTATTGAAAATGGTTGAAATCGGTCCATTATTTCTCCTAGCCCTCATACAACCGTACCCCCCGAATCGGGCCTTTAGGCTCATAAGTACGTTAAATGTTTTATAATGTCAACGAAAATCAGCAAAAATTAGTTTTATAGAACAATAATTGACAATACAAATTTTTATTGTGATCAGGCCTCATTTGACCCTAGCCCACATACAGACTCCCCTTCAGAAAATGACTTGATGGTCAAAATTAACTTATAATTACTTATAAAAGGATTAAAATCTACATAAATGACTTTGTAGTAGACGTAAATTCATCTACCAAAATTTATAAGGATAGGCCCATATTTACCCCTTCTCCCCTATGATCCCTCTTGTACAAAATCTCTCTTTTTTGTCAAACATAAGTAAAAATATTCCTCAATAAAACAAATTAAATGCTTTATTTAAAAAAAAATCAAAATTTTAACATACTGACTGGTAGGGTATCATATGGTCGGCAATGTCCGACTATAAATTCATGTTATTTTTTTAAACATTTGTTTGTCGCCACCTTTTTCTCCTCACACACATCCATCTTTCACATACATATGTACGTACGTACATCCTTCTTACTAAATTTATTTTTTACCACCGCCATTAAACCGGTTTTCGTGCACACATTTTCTGTGTGCGAGTTTTATTTAAATTCTATTTATTTTGATATCTCTTATGAGAGAAATTAAAAAAAACAATATATATAAATATCGATCATGAAGTGAGCATAAAAAATGAAGAGTTTAAAAAATAGATCTCGCGAGATTAAAAATAAATCTCGTGAAACTGAGTTGTAAAACGAGAGAAAGAAATAAAATTGTATTCACGACAGTGTTGCCAACATTGGTCAAGCAAAACGCGCGCAAAAAAATTAAAAAGGGGTAAAAAAGCGTAATTTTCTAACTGAAAATGGGTAAAAAAGCACTAACGTTTTTTCAGTCAAATATTGTTTATTTTAATAAAAATTGCACATTATTTCGCTCATTTCCTACAAGACTCCAAAATTCGTTTTTTAGAACATTGGGCTGCAAAACAAAACATGCGTCATACTAAAGTCTTTCACCGGTGTGAGTTAGATTTTTAGTAACGTAAGAACTAAAACTAATGTTTGACGAATATTAGATAAATAAGATGAGAATTTTAAATATAGTAAAATGTCATTAAACATTCAAACTGACAGGCACACTACCAACTGGCCAACCGATGTACCCACACCCAAATTGTAAAATTTTACAAAACTTATAACTTATTTTAAAGTATTTTGAATATTTTGTTTTTTTGTTTTTGAAGAATATTTGCTTTTGTACATTTTTGTACATAGATTTTGTTTTGTTGGTCAGTTATAGACCAATCGTCATAAAATTCGGCATAAAGAATTATAATAAAAATCTTTTTAATGCGAGTACAACGATGAAGTAATCATGGAGGCTTTATATATGAGGGATAGATTCAATTGTGTAAAAAATTTATATAAAACTTATTTTTTGTCTATTTTCATCGCTGTACTCATATTTTTAAGGGGACCTTAATAGGGGGTAGGGTACGTTACCGATAAATCCGAATTAAATTCGGTAGGAAGATTACATTTGTATAAAAGTAGTTTATTTCGAATTTCTCCGCCAAACACGTATTTTTAAGTCAGTAATGAGCGTTAAAATCAATTTTTGAAGGTGACCATATGTGGGGGTAGGGTCAATTATGGACCGATTGCGTAAAATTTACTAGAGAGATTTTGGCTTATATAAAACATATTTATGTCGAATATTTTTAAGTCGGTAATGAGTATTAATGTTATTTGGTAGAGAAATTTTGAACCATATAAAAATTTGTGGAAAAATTTAACTCGTTTGCTCTTTACGTTCTAACCCTATCGTGCTTTCAACAGACAGACGGACGGACAGATGAACAGACGGATGGACATGGTTAAATCGCCTTAGAATTTAATAAGGACCCAAAATATATACGACCAATGTGTTACAAACGAAGTGACAAAATCAATATACCCCACTCATCTTGGGTATATGTTGGGTATAAAAAGCACTAAATGCACTGTCATAAAATTAGAAAGCACCACTTTAGTGCCTTTTTCCGCACTAAGTTGGCAACACTGATTCACGAGTGCAAAAAATGCCTACTCTGGTGATAAATGACAGCTATAAAAAATTAACCATTTTAAATACATGGGACAAATTTAATGCCGAAGTTCGAAACATCTTAAAAAAACTATTCTTTTAAATAATGCTATACAAAGTAAATTAATAAAGTAGCATCACTTGAACAGCTGACTATTTTTTTAACTATAGTTCTATAGAAAAATAAAATTAGTTGTCAAAGTTTGTTTTGAAAATTGTTAATAATGTTTATGTCGCCATTTTTAAATTGTGTTTTGCTAGTTGTTAAAACTTGTGAACAGTTGAAAAAATGAATTAAAAGTGGTTTTAAAGTAGTTTAAAAGTCTTATAAATTGTATAATATATAATAATATAATTAAATCCTTAATATTTTCAACTTAGAAGTAATATTTTATATTTATGTTTTGTTCACTTTGCTGTTAAAGGAAATTTTCTTAAATTTTATTTTGACACATTCTTGGATTATTCCAAAAACAAAATACATGTGTTTGTTGTAGATGTTGTTGTACAACAAGAGATGTAGCTACTTTATTAATTTACATTGATGCTATATTAGAGGAATAACTAAAATAATACAACAAATGATATGTTAGGTATAAAAGCTTATGAATTAACCTTTATTGATCACATAAAATTTGTTTGTTTAGACATATTTGATTGAAAATCGACGTTAAAAAGGATTACATAAACAAAATTTTTCTTTTAAAAATGTTCACTTCAAATTAACTTCAAAGTCAAAAAGGGTTAAAGTATAATTTTTTATACTTAATATATTTTTTTTTTGTTTTATATCTCTTATTACTTTAATTATATAGAGTATTATTCAAAAAGATAGTGTTTTTTCGAATTTTTGAACTTTGTTGTTAAATTGTTCCCAAGTGCCTCAAAGGGTTAATTTAGCTTTCATTTACTCTATTTTAAATGTCGGACTATACACGATAAATTCCAGTAATTTTTGGTAAATATCGCCCTCAAATAAATAAATGTTATTTTGAACTGGTACACTAAGAATTCCCAAATATTACGAAATTTTACCATTGAACTCCACAGTTTATGGTTTAAGTATGTCCGATTTTAATAAAACTTCGTTTATATATTTTATATTATCTGGACTATAATACTCGGAAAATACTTTATTTAAAATGTAGTAAGGAATTGATATGTTCTCTAAAATATAACAAAAAATCCGATTTTCTCGAAATACACCGAGTTCAAATTAAAGGTACAGCTAATCTGTAGGAAATTTGTTTTTTTTTATAGTTAAATGACATTATTTATTGTCTATAAATTGAAATCGGAAGTTTTAAACTGCCGTTGAAAAAATTAAACTTTTTTGATCATAGCTGAGAACAAGTTTACATTGACAAAAACTAATATCAGAGTAAATATAGATATATTTTAAGTAACAAAATGTTTTTTTACAATATATCAAAAAAAGTAAATTTTTTGTCATATTTCGAATTCATGTGCTACGAGACACGTTAATGGGTAGGGGTTTTTCTTATAACTTTTAAAGTTTTCCAGCAATTTTTGTATTTTATATCTTTCCGAAATGCAAGAGAACAATTCTAGAAGGTGGGACGGGCAAAATTCGCAACTTCGATTTTTTTTGGAGCACTCTAATGTATACGTATGTAGATTTATTTCTTATTAACGCTTCTTTATGATCACGGCTAAGAAAATAACTTTGCATGTACGTCTCTAATGATAATGCGGATCTTACATGTAATAATGTTATACTTTACAAAGTCTTCAACGCTCACCCAAAATTTGTCGTTTTGGTAGAATGATTTTTCATTTAATATATTTTGAAAATTACTATTAATAACAAACTCAACTATTATTTACAATACAGTGAAATGTGTTTAAATATGTTAAAATATTTGATCACACTTGTCAAATATTTCATACAAAATCGAATATATGTAATTTTGAAATATATTATAAAAAGATTTTAAAATAATGTACTTAAGTATGTATACATATACATAGTCACATACAAAGAAATCAATGTTTAGGTGTTTCTTGTTGGTCAAATATTTGACAAGTGTGAACAAACCTTAAATATAAGTACATGTATACATATGTATAAATAAATATGTACATATTTATAAATCCTAATGTAATAATGAACAAAAATTACATACAAACATTGGAAGACGACAACCATTTAAGTTTGTACTTCTTGGTTCAGAGTTTCTGCAAATTGTTTGTTGGTTACAAGTATCATCATTGTGATTTTAAATTGCTTTAAATGTCTACATTATTGTTGAATGGAAATGTCTTCAATTTAAGTATAAAAGGTTTAACACATCCCGCATTATTGTCAGTTAACAGCAGTTACAACAAGTGTTGAAATAAAAATTAAAAAAAAAATAAATAAAAACAGAAATACCGTTAAAACTTAAATTTAAAAAGGATTAAATAAAATGTTTCGCATTAATTGTATATCGTTGTGTTTTTTCGTTTGTACAATAAATTTTCTATACGGAAGCGTTTACGCTGTTCCAAAGTATGATACAAGTGCAAAGTGAGTTTTTATTTTATGTAAAATAAATTTCTTATACAAACATGTATTTAATAAAAAACATAAAATAAAAAACTAAAAACATATATAATTTTAATGTAATAAAATACTAAATAGTGTATAAAATTACAAAATAATTTCATAGTTACAAGTTAAATTAACATTACATCTTAAAACACAATAAATATTTTTAAACATTGCTGAAATCCCTAATTTTCAAATTGGTTAAGCAAAATATATATTCTTTGAGAAATTGTCAAAAAAAAAACAGCATGAAATATGTACTTTTTAAATTTATCCAGGATTTTTATATATTTCCAAAATTACCTTTATTTTAAGAAAGTAATTATGTTAAAAAAAGATGTAATATTATATTTAAATCAGCAGTAGAAAACTGAAGCTATTTTTATTGCTTTTATAAAAAATTTGTTTAAAATTTTGTAATTTGTAATAATGTCAATAAATAAAAAAATATATTTCAGATCTTATAACGATAAAAATGAATGGAGTCGCTCATTCTATAATGAAAATAAAACGCAACAATTCGAGCAGGACAGCTCAACAACTAAAGATCGTTTGCAAAGATTAGGATATACTACCGGGTATGGAACAATAAATGTAAGTTATAAAATTACTCTATACATGTTTTTACTACTGTAAATTGTTATCTTTATAAATATTATTGTAGGGCTATCCAGCAGGAACAGGCATTTCAGCGTATAATCCCATCAAACTTGATTTGGGAGGTGTGGTATTAGGAACTTTGGTTGGCATAGGTGCTATCATTATTATACCGAAAATATTAAGTGCATTCCATGGTGGATATGCTGGATATGGCAGAAGTATTGTGCATTAACCTATTAAAAAAGTATACAGGGGTGTCATTGGTCAATATTTTAAAAAGTCCAAAATATATTTTTTTAAAATCACTTTAAAAATGCTAGTTTAATAAAATAACGTTCCTTACGAAAACAAAAGCAGTTTAAAAAATAAAACACATACTAATACGTATGTATGTATATTTTCTGTCTGTGTCGCCCTTTTATACATTGTTATAAAATCAAATATATTTTTATTGTAAAATACTATTAAAATTAATTAATTCATTATTTGTTGTAGGTGAAAATGAAAATGATTTGTCATCATTGACTAATTTTATGAATAAACTCGATGATATTTTGGGCCAAAATAATATAGATTCAACAAGTTGCATGCAACGTGCTATTTGCAGTTATGTACGTTCAACTGAATACAATATGAAGATGGGTGCATCTGATCAAATGGATGAATTTATTCACATGATGTCTGAGTAAGTTCGATATATATTGAATTTTATTCATTAAGTATGTTTAGTTTATAGTTTCTTTATTCATAGAATAAATTCTACTTTTGTGGAAAGGTCTAAAAAAGAGTACCATTTTCTTCATTCCCTCTATAAATACACTTTTTCGAATATTAAGTTCACAAAATATTCCATTTTTAAATCTATATATCAGAGATATAACTCATACGACTCTAATCTACATTCATTTGTTCCGTAAAAATACTAAAAATGTAGTTTTTTCCTTTTAACATCCAAAAAGGATTGAATTAAAAAAAAATAAAAATTACAAAAATTGTATTATGTTTATTAGTAAGAAAGTTATAAAGAACCCAAAAAGGTACCAAATTCACCTTTGTTACACATTTTTCCCTTAAAAGTACGAATTTCGAAAAAGTACCAGATACCCATCAGCTATTTTAAAGAGTAAAAGTGTGTGCAATTAAAATGTTTCTTGTATTACTAATATTATGTAAGATAATTAATAAAATCTTGTTTTACACGTTTTTCCCTTTTCTACCCGTATATATACATATATCCAAAAATCCTTCCTTAGTGGATCTACATATCCAAAAAGACATTTACTGACAAAATTTCATGATTCTAGGATTATCCATTTGGGCTGTGCGATAAGGAATCAACCAGTAACAATACTCTCTTATAGATATAAGATATAGAACCTGTATCTATATTATAGATTGTTCAAAAATTGTGTAACACTTAAAAGGGGTTTCAGTGTTTTATACAATCTTCAGAAATGTTGAGCCGAATACCTCAAAAACAAATTTACATATACAGCGAAATTTTTATAAAATTTAAACACATTCAGTATGAATCCATACATAATAATGTCATATAAATAAAATTATGTTTTCAAATGCGGCGAAAATATTTTTTTAATTATCAAAAATATGAAATTTGCAGGCACGGTAAAAAATGAGAGGTATTGAGTAATCTTGTACTCTTATATTTAATTCTCACATTTGTTAAAGGGATTCTTTTAAATCCGTTTAATTTGAATACCAACCATCAAAATATTTATCATAGATCAACAAAAGTATATATATTCTGGGTCGTTATTAAATTCTAAGACGTACTAGCTATGTTCGGCAGTCTGTCTGCTGACAGTGTCTGTAGAGTATTGAATTTTTACACAAGTAGAGTATTGAAATATTACACAAATATTCTTTACAGGTAAAGTTTTTTTTATTGAAAATGGGAATATCTGTCGACGTTTTCGCATTAGCCCCATACAAGTAGCCCACGGAAAAAACTTTTAACAGTCAAGTTTAGCAATGAAATTCGATATAAGCAAATTTAAAACAAATGGACATCAATCTACCAAATTTTATGAAGATATTTTCATAACTAACTCTACTCTTCATATACGGTCCTCTTCAGAAAATTGCATTAACATTCATTGCATCGGAACTTTAATGCTTATCGATCCACAATTCTATCGATCCACAATTTACCATATAATGTACACTCTAAAAAATTACTTTAAAGGTCCATAGTTGACCGAAACCCAATATGACCCCCTTTAGAAAATTAATTTAATGCTTATTACTGATTTTAAAAATGAATGCAGTTATGAAACTCGATATAAAAGTGTTTCATACTAACCAAAAACTTCCTAACCAATAGTATGAGGATCGGTCAATCACTGACTCTGCTTATTACTGGTTTAAAAATTTAATAAGTTATGAAACTCGATATAAACGTGTTTCATACTAACCAAAAACTCCCTAACCAATAGTATGAGGATCGGTCAATTACTGACTCTACTCCATATAAAAGGCCCCTATAGAAAATTAATTTACATATTGAAGCAAAGATACAATTTTAGAATTGGACTCTGAAAATAAACGGTATATTATTTTTAATTGAAAGCATCAACAACTTTTGTTTTTGGGCCGCCATAATATACATATGTATGTTTTTAAGCAAATACGCTGATATATAAATAGTTTAACATGAATCACAGGAAATATATTTAGTCTATTATAAGTTGTTTATAATTGTGAATTGATTGTTTTGAAGTTTATTTTTATACTTTTGTTTATAGAGTGGAATTCTAAAAAGATATATGTAAATTTTTTTGTGTATTTCGATTTTGTTTCAGGAATTCGCTGGTCGATTACTTGTTGGATGGCACTGCTATTAAAGAGGCATTAGAACATGGCAAACAAATTAATACGAAACCATGTGAAGAAGTCTATATTAATTGCCCATTGGACAGCAAGAAAGTAACCAGCATGTTAATTAAATTGTTGCCAAAAAAGACAGCAACAACAATATCATCGACATCCACAAATAATAATCAATAAAATTATATAAACGTATTTTAAAACATAAGTTACAAATTTATGTGTTTACATTAATTTTATTTTATGCTAAAGTCGAATAAATACGAATAAATTATTAAAAAAATTGTACATATAAGTATTTTCAAATTTAATTAATCCATTAAGCTAGCTTAATGAAATGTGAAAACCGAACGAAAAGTCTAAAGAAACGTTTAGGTGGCCATCATGTACTTAAAATCATTTAAAACAATTTAGCCCCATTTGCATATTTATGTGCCACACGTAATAAAAATACATACACACAGAAAAAATTAATACAGAACTGAAATTAATTTTATAATAAATTGAATGAAGTGAACATGACTTTTTTCCCAAACCATTTTTATTCAAAATATAAAAAGTTCATAGAATTTATTAATTTGTACATGACGATTTTTTTTCCAAATTTTTACTGTTTTCTGCAATATTCATGAAAAAATGCTAACAATGTTTATTATTTACTAATCTGTTTCCATATTTAGTAGATAGTAATCCTTTATTAACGAATTTTTTATAATAAAAAATTTAAATTGAAATGCTGAAAAACAATATCTTAAACAAGAAAACAAAGCAAACTTCATAAAATCCCGCAAAATACGCGCAAATTTAATCGATTTTAATCTAAAAATCAAAATTTTCCTAAGAAAATTTCTAACATTTTTACGTCATACCCTACCACATTGCGAGTAAGTTGCAATAAGTTATATAGTAGTTTTTAATCTAGAAATTATATTTAAGAGATTCGTATTTGCTTAATTGATAAATGTACTGCT
>NC_060952.1:47638358-47643629 GCF_022045245.1 Lucilia cuprina | reverse complement strand
ATTTCAGTGCAAATAACACCTTTTTCCCACAAATTGCTAAAAATTGTCTGGAAGAAATCTAATTTTAACATAAAATTTTGAAATAACTCCATCTGTTGACTGCTTCTGGCATTATGATTTGAAATTTATTTAACCTCGATTAAAACCTTTTGCCTTATACGCCTGGTGTACAGTGCAAGAACTAACATTTAGATTTAATAAATCCAATTGTTTAAAAAAATGCTGCTAGTAATTGTTATTTTTATTTAAAAAAATTAATATGAAAATTTTATTTGGATTGTATTTCATTTCTTAGAAAATACAAATTGCTTTTGATTTGTATTTTATATTTTCCGTAAAAATTACTGAGAACCTTCTCAAACAAAAATCAATAATAAAAAACACAAATAATTTTTAAATCATAGGTTAGGTTAGGTAAGAAGGGCAGCCACTCAATCAAACATGAGTGGTTCACATGGGATTACCTAGTTGCGGTTCCGTTGTGTTACCCTAATGGTCGTAGGAGTTCAATTTATTTTTACTCTCTACTTCCAGTTTTAAACCAATCAGTTTGATTTACAATGTTTAGGATATTCTTTAGACATATCCCAGATAGCTCATTCAGACAAGATAAAGATGCAAGGCCGAAACATTGTTCTCTGCTTTTATTGAATGATGGGGAATAACAGAGAAGGTGAGGTATTGTTTCCTCTTCCTGCTCATTATTACAACTTCTACAGTAGTTGTTATATTCGAGACCCGTTATGACTGATACCAGCACTCTTATCTGTTTCTTGCGAAAGCTTAATAGTAAGCTTGACCTGGGAGCATCGTATAGAGGTCAAATTGATCTCGAGTTAAGACAGGTGGTTTCACTGAACCATCTGATTTGAACCATATGTTCAGGAACCCATATTAGCGTTATCCTAGAATGTCTCGCTATCTCGTTCAAAGATACCCGGCATTCTTTATAAAGTTTTCAATCTTATCCTTTGATATAGTATCCAGGAATTTGCCAGATACCATAGGCGACAGTCTTAATTCTCCTTTTATCCAGTTAATTCAGTAAGGAGTTTATAGCCACATTCCAGAGTAGGCGAGATAGGACTCCCCTTTGGTGTTCCACGACTAGCAAGTCTTGAGACATTGACTCCGGCCATCGTTGCACTTATGACCCTATTACTCAGAATTTTTTTTATAAGCTGCTGAGTTTGATGATCAACCCCTAGTCCATCAAGGCACCTTCGATGTCAAGGAAGGCAACTCTTTATGCGTTAGTGAACTTTCTACATGTCCCACTAGAGAGTGTAGAGCCGTTTCTACATACTTGACTTTAGTATACGAATGTTGTGATTTGGAGATCAATTCCGTGGGGATGGTTAATCTCAGGTGTACATCAATGACCCTTTCAAGAGTCTTGAGAAGACGCAAGACTGATTGGTCTATAGTCTTTTGGTTTGGTATGTGATGTCTTCCCCCCTTTAGGAATAAAGACCACATTATATCTCATCCACATATGAGGGATGTATAGCAACCTAAGGCATGCTTTGTAGATCTTTTGATCCGCAGGTATAATACCATCTGGACCCGGAGATTTTTATGGGTCGAAACTGTTAAGCGCCCATTGGATTCTCTCTCTATTAATGACTATAGAGCTAGAATCAGACGCTAACCAGGTCTGTCGTCTTCTCATTAAGAGGTTGACATCCCGGAAAATGAGTGTCCAGCAGCACTTCCAAGGATTCTCTGCAGGGACGAGTAAAGTTGGTTACGTTGAACTTCCCAGTTCGTCTTCCTTCTATTAAGAATACTATTCATATTCCCTCTTATATCACCAATCATAAAGTCTATATATCGATGGTCTGACAACCAACAGTCGTTAGATACGGTCTAATGCGTAATACATTCGCTGTGCTTAGCACTCACGAGCGTAATGTCTAGTACCTCTCTTCTGATAGATACAATAAAAGTGGGTTCTGAACCCCTATTTACTACTTCTAAATTTCTATTAATAATGAAATTGAAAAGTGGCTCACCACATGTGTTGGTGTCTTTGCTACCCCAAATACTGTGGTGCGAGTTAGCGTCAGCACATATGATGACAGGGATATTGTGCATATTCGCCTTATCTACCAATCTGCGGACATTGTTATTGGAAGGACAATCCCCGTGGTCACGGGCCATATAGCTAGAAACCAGTCATGTGGTAGTACCGCCATGTTCTAGTGCAGCTGCAACCGTATCTTCATCACTGAATTCAGATAAGATGAAGAGGCCTGCGTGGTATCTGCTCAGGAGTCACCACATCAAGCTTAGATCCACCCCATACCTCACCCAATTGCGAAATAGCAGACTTGAGCAGCAACGCTGAGCGTTCGTCTGCACAAGCCATTAATTTAACGTGGCCCTGGAACCATCCAGAGTCATCCCATTGAGGAGGTGTGCCTGGGATCTCTTTGAGACCTTGCCAGAACACTTCCACAAGTTTTTGCTTCACCAAATCCCAGTTAGACTAGGATATGAATCCGTCAACATCGCTTCGGTCAATGACGGCCTGAACGAGGCTCTCTTTAGCAACTTTACTGAAAGAGCGCTTCATTGACTTCTGCACTTGTTTTGGACGTTTCGTCCCTAACTGCTGGCTTGTAGAAGCAGCTTCCTCCTCTGAAGGTTGCCGTTTAGGCGCCACTTCCGTTTTCACTTCGGCGGGAGGTGAAGCATTGTCGTTGCCAGCAATCTGGGCGTTGGTCCATTGGAGGGAAGCTGATTGCTCCGTGATGAGTTCCCCGGGTGGTTTGGACCCGAGTAGCTCAATAATCCTGAAGGCGGAACCCCTCGTAGTTCCCGCCCGCTTGGAGGGTTTTTTGTGCCGAGTCGATTGTTGATTGCCGGACTTGACAGGGGGTGGTACAACCCCAGGACAGGAGGATACCGCCACTGAACTGAAGTTTTGTATTATATTATTATTAATGAACCATTTTCTTTAAAAAAGACAATATATTTTTTTTGGTTGCTATATCCCTGGCACTTCCTTCAGGTGACGATTCAATGCATTTTTGGTTTTAAATCAAGGAGTAATGTTATATGTATATCTTGAATAAAAAATTATATATTTTACCTCATAATGTTTAAATTAATTTTATATTTTATATAAATATTTAATGCATCTCCCAAAAACCAGTAATGTGTCTACAAAAAAGTTCTTCGTTAAAAGATTTTCTTTATGACGTTTACAACTTCTTTTGACGTTTACAACTTACCTATACTGAAAATACATTTCAAGTATTAAAACAAATCTATATCGGAAGCCACTGTTAATGAATCCTACCATGATGGTGTGGAGGGTATCAAAAAACTGAAAAGATTTGTAATTGCTTTTGGTTATTTGTATGATCATTTGCTTAGCGTAATAAAAAGTTCAACAGACTGGTGGACAGATAGACAGACAGACGGATATATATTTCTTCTTGATTTTGATTATTTGTATGATCATTTGGTTAGCGTAATAAAAGATTGTACGCGGATTTTAAACTGCAATAATTGCGTCAAAATCAAAATTTTTGTTGTGATTTTGTAATTTTACACTCTATTGTTATATCAACAGATAGGCAAAGAGACTGATGGACAGACAGTCGGACATGGCTAGAAAATATTAATATTTAATGCTCGTTTTTATTAAACTAAGAAAAATATTTTATACTAATTTTAGATACTCTTGTTATCCCTTTATAGCTATCGTGATTTCAACAGACAGACGGACATGGCTAGATAATCCTAATATTTAATACTCATAATAATTAAGCTAAGAAAAATATTTTATACTAATTTAAGATACTGTTTTTATTTTTTTTGTTTTTGTTTTTAAAAAACAGAAATGATTTATTTTAGCTTTTGATTAATTATATGATTATTTGTTTAATGTAATAAAATGTTGAATTGGGAATTATTTAAAACTCTAATATATTGTACCAAAGTCAAGTTTTTTTGTGATAGAATTTCTTATCACACTCAAAAAATTGCAGAGCATTATCGTTTCAGCATTTAAATGTTGAATAAAGAGTATGCTATTCGTGTCAGCCGAATGTTATTAACACAGCACCAAATACTAAACAAACCTTACCAACATAGAATATATTTCTGTAATTTCAGCACTCTAGCTGATCTTGTTATTTCTATCATGATTTCAACAGACAGACTTACGGACATTGCTAGATTGCTATATAATCCAATAAGGACCCAGAATATACACTTTTGTGGGTCAACGACCAATATGTTACAAACGTAATAACAATATCAATATACCCCCATTTTTATGGTGGATATAAATCCAATGTACATACATATGTATTGATTTGCCCATTTTCGAATTTCAATTTTATTAAAACTTACTTTTTTAATACTTGCTGCTAATCTTTTTTTATCGAAATTTTTGCACTTTGATATCTGATTTTTTTTCACAAATTTGCTCAGGTTGGGTATTGAAACCGAAAATTTACTTGTATAATTACAGCGTATAAGTAATGTTGTCAAGCAACCAAAGTTAAAAGAAATCTAAATGATACAAATGGTTACAAGTCAATTTTAGACGTTTAAGACATTTTTTGAAGGCGGTTTGTATGGGGGCTAGGGTCAAGTAAGGGCCGATCCTTATGAAAATTGTTGCAGTGCTCCTTAATTATACCCCCTTGACACTACTCCTATGGGGATTTGAAAAAAAATTTGCGTGGGGGTACCTACAATGTGCCTTTTTGAGGGGGGTACAATATCTGCTGCCCAGCAGTCCTGACTGCCTTGCTCGTGGGCGTACCCTAATAATTTCATGTTGCTTTGTTAGTAAACTAAGGTTAGTAGTTTTTATTTTGTTTAAGTTAGTTTATTAGTTTCTAACTACAGAGATGTAATTTGGCTCATTGGCCTATTTGATTAGGGTTCCACCAGAAGAGTATGCGAGTGGTCAGCTCGCAGTGGAAACACCAACCTGGGAAGGGCCTAGAGTCATGTGGTGGAGTTAAGCCACAACCTTTCCCAAACTCAAAAGCTGAAAGAAAGAAGAAAAGAAACAAATTAGTATTAGAAATCTTGTGATAATGAAACGATACAGTTTTACCAGTATTCCTGAAACGAAAAAAAAACTTAATATCTAAAAATTACAATAATTTCAATAAATACTTACCTCAGTTTACATGTCTGCTTCTTTGTTTTAATTAATTAATGCAATTTGTGTCAAGTTCTCACATGTATTGAATTCGCCTCGAACATCTGTAGTAAAAAGGGTTGCCAGATGTGAGATTA
>NC_060952.1:47636148-47638258 GCF_022045245.1 Lucilia cuprina | reverse complement strand
TTGTAAAAAATTTTTTTTTTGCCAAAATAAAAGTAAAAATACTCCGAAATAAAGTTAAAAAAAAACAAACCAAATGTTTTATTTTTTTAAATAATCCCCATACATACTGACAGGTGTAGGGTATTATATAGTCGGCTACGCCCGACTATACTTTCATACTTGTTTTCTTTTTAGGAATACTGGTAAAACTGTATCGTTTCATTATCACAAGATTTCTAATACTAATTTGTTTCTCTTCATCTTTCTTTCAGCTATTTGAGTTTGGGAAAGGTTGTGGCTTAACTCCACCACATGACTATAGGTTGGTGTTTCCACTGCGAGCTGACCACTCGTATACTCTTCTGGTGGAACCCTAATCAAATAGGCCAATGAGCCAAATTACTTATCTGTAGTTAGAAACTAATAAACTAACTTAAACAAAATAAAAACTACTAACCTTAGTTTACTAACAAAGAAACATGAAATTATTAGGGTACGCCCACTAGCAAGGCAGTCAGGACTGTTGGGCAGCAGATATGGTCCCCCTTCAAAGAGCACATTGTAGGTACCCCCACGTAAATTTTTTTTAAATTCCCATAGGAGTAGTGTCAATAATTAAGGGGCACTGCAACAAAACTTCTGGCTTACCAAGATTTTCGTAGATAAGAACGGTGTGCCAGTGCCATATGAGAAACTTATATGAGTTGACGTGGGGAACTTCCACACCCTGAGATCCTCAGCCGGGCCTAATTAATGCTACTTAATAGATTCCAACTGTTTTAGGAAAGTATTTGAGATTATCGACTTTACTATAATGAAGTTTTCCAATTTATAGATTTCACTGGCATGGAGACTTTTCTGAAGCCAATCCAACTTAATACTATTTGTTATTGCACGAATTCCCTACTTTATGGTAAGTACATGTATAGAATCAAAATACATGAATGCAAAACATAATTTTAGAATCCATACATAAAAATTTGGACATATTGTTACAATTATTAGGACGAAACGAAAAACACAAAAAAAAATTATTATATAAATATTAAAAATATATTGTTTCCTATATCCTAATATTGCACGTTGTTTATCACAGATTCTATCACAGCTTCTAAAACCATATTATTGCACATTTAAACTTTAATATCTTTTGCGTGAAACACCACTTTCGGTTTTCCACTCTTAGATTCTAACTCATACATGTTATTACCAACGGATTTCAAAATTCGGGATTTTATGAACTTTTTGCAAAATTTAGCATTTATATTCTTCTTAAAGTCACTCAATAACGTGTTCCGTCTATAAACTTCTTGACATGGTATAAACTTTACAATTCTAGCCCTTTGGTTATATCTTTTAGCAGATTTCTCATAGGCTTCATGCATATTTTTCCTAATATTTTCCCGGATAATTTCGAGTTTTTCATTCCTATCAACATTTAGAATTTCATGATCGCTTAATGATGAAAGTTTTCGAGCTAATTTGTAGTCAGTACCACTCAAGAACATGTGAAACCCAAATAGCGCGAAGAATGGGGAAACTCCAGTAGCAGAATGAATGGATGTTCTTAAGGCACATTCAATTTCAGATAAATATAAATCCCAATCTCTATGATCATCATCTAGATATTGTCTAATTGCAGCCAAAACCGATTGATTCACCCTTTCTAAAGCATTAGATTGAGGGGCATAGAAGGCTGTTTTCAAATGGTTATTTTTATATGTTTCTATCATGTTCCTAAACGATTTTGCTACAAACTGGGCCCCATTATCGCTATGGATAACTTCTGGAACGCCGAATTTATGAAAAATCTCGGTAACCAGAAACTGTATAACGTTATTTGTGGTCGCTTCTTTCATAGCCTTTAAAAGTATAAATTTTGAAAAATGATCTACTACTATAAATATAAAACAATTTCCATTTTTCGATCTGGGATACTTTCCGAGAAAATCTATGTAAAGTTTCTGGAAGGGTCTTTCTGTTACAACTTCTTCCCCAATTCCTGTCATTACATTGTGATTTGCAGGTTTAGTCTCCTTGCAAATTTGACAATTTGAAACATACGTTTTTATCTGGCTAGTCATCTTTGGCCAGTAGAAATACCTCTTCACTCTTTCCAAAGTTTTCGCGA
>NC_060952.1:47565129-47636048 GCF_022045245.1 Lucilia cuprina | reverse complement strand
GAGATGGTAGAAATAAAAAAACATCGGTGATTTTGCCAAGGCTGTTGAGAATCTCCCCCGTGTGGTTTGCCTCAAATCAAACGGGAAGTACTCGCAATAATTTTCCCATCAACAATAACCATATTCGCAATGTAGTAAACGGTAATAGTGGATGTCTACAATAACAATAGTAATTTGAATACAAACGTCAATGCAGAAAACACAAATATGCGCATACTTGATCGTTATTCATCTCGAACACCCAATCCTTCTGGTTTTAATTTCCAATTCTCTGCTAACCAGCCTGCAAATTGTCCATCGAGAAAGGAGAATAATGTCGGACCTGGAAATCAAGACATATTTGATTTCAGACAGATTAGAATTGATAAATTAGGTATTGTTTTTGATAACAAATCTATTAGTATTGATGAGAGAGAAGTTGTTCGTGATTTTCATTTATTAGTTTCAGATTCGGTAAAGGATTGGTATTGGGCTTTCATAGAAGTGCATGGAATGACCGAATGGCTAGTTCTTCGCTTAGCCTTATTATCACAATATCAAAAACCAAGGTCAAATTTTGAAGTTATGAGAGATTTACTGGAAAGAAAACAGGATAATTCTGAAACAATAGATGATTATTTTCATGTAATAAATAAGCTGAGGTCGAAATTGACACAGCCTATACCAGAATATTATATGATAAAAATTTTGAAACGAAACCTTAATCTAAATGTAGCGAGAATAGTTTACCTCATATCTGTGTCCTCAGTAGAGCAGTTGCGTATTGAGTGCAACGAAGCGGAAAGAAATTTCCCTAGAAAAGAATTTAGAAACTCTGTGTCAGCTACACGATCGTCTAGACAAGTAAATGAACTATATTATGATGATGTTGAAGATAATGATGGCACAAATCGTCCTGAAATAGTTGACTTAGAGGCGTTGCACTTTTCGCAACAACAACAAAAGCAACCGGTAATTTGCTGGAATTGCAAAGCTTCTGGTCATGTATTCATGGAATGTCCAGTTGAGCAACGAGCTCTATTTTGTTATAAATGCGGAAAACCTAATGTTACTCGCCAAAATGCCCATTTTGTCAGCAAAAAAAACATGATGGACGGCGTGGGAACAACAGGGGACCTTCGTCACAGGGAGAACCCTGTAGCACCCAGAATCTAAGTGAATCTAGTATAAAAGGCAACATAGTAGCACAAAATATTATCAATGCGAACGATAGTAAATACATACCACAAATGCGACATTATCTTCCTTTAGAAATTAGACTACAAAATTATGACAGAGTTAAGGCGAGAATTTTTGGACCGAAAATGGTGTCGGAACGAATATTGAAACTTCGCCGGAAATTTAAAGAGCGTAAACGAATCAGAAGATTTGTAGTAGATTCTGTAAAAAGAGCTGAAATATGAATGATCCCAGAGTTTTTGTAGAAGTTAGGATAAAAGGTTCATTGAAGAAAGGATTATTGGATTCAGGAGCCTCCGTTAGTATTTTAGGAAAAGGTTGTAGAGAGTTTGTAGAGGAAAACGAAATCTACATATACCCTATGTTGACCAATGTGAAAACTGCCAGCGGTCAACAACATAGTATAATAGGAAAAGTAAAAATATTCATAACGTACAAAGAGCAACAACACGAAATGTTATTGTATCTTTGCCCGGAATTGGAACAAACTTTATACTTAGGAATAGATTTTTGGAGAGCATTTGGATTGGCTCCTGAGGTTGTAGGAATAGATGAGCTAGATATTAGTAAATTACAGGAAGACTTTAGTGATTCCAAGAGGGAATATAGGATGAAACCACATGATCTGACAGTTGAGCAACAAGCAAATTTAGATAAAGTAGTAAAACTTTTCGATACTTTTGAGGAAAAGGGACTGGGACTTACATCAATGGAAGAGCATAGTATAAAATTAGTGGAAGGCGCTGTTCCAGTAAAAGATCGCTACTATCCTATATCCCCAGCTGTCCAAGAGATCACTTACGCAGAAATTGATAATATGTTGAGACTTAATGTAATTGAATTGAGCGATAGTCCGTGGAGTAATAGAACAACAGTAGTGAGAAAACCCGGAAAAAAATCGTTTATGTTTAGATGCTAGGAAGTTAAATAAACTCACAATAAAGGACGCCTACCCTTGAGTAGGATAGACGAGACCTATTTTATAAGCAGCGTGGATCTCAAGTATGCCTTCTGGCAAATTAAACTCGATGATCAAAGCAAGCAATATACCGCATTTACCGTAGCTGGCCGCCCATTATATCAATTCAGAGTAATGCCATTCGGCTTATGTAATGCGGCTCAAAGATTGTGCAGGTTAATGGACAAGGTGATACCCCAGAGTTTAAAAGACAACGTATTCATATACTTGGACGATTTGTTGGTTATATCAAGTACTTTTGAGGAACATTTAAGATTGTTATCTGAGGTCGCGAATTGTCTCAAGGAAGCTAATCTCACTATTGGACTTAATAAATCTCAATTTTTTTTCGGGAGCTTAAATATCTAGGTTTTATCGTAGGTGGTGGTATGTTAAAAACTGACCCCGGAAAGGTGGAAGCGATCAAAAACATTAAATTACCCAAGACTACAAGAGAGGTCAGAAGTTTTCTAGGTACCGCAGGGTGGTATAGGCGGTTTATACGCGACTTTGCTACTATTTCAGCCCCTTTGACTGACACATTAAAAAAATCTAAGAAATTCGTTATGACTCCAGAGGCGGTCGAGGTTTTTGAAAAACTAAAAAGAGCTCTGACTTCGGCTCCGGTGCTGAGGCATCCAAACTTTTCGAAAAGATTTTATGTCCAATGTGACGCCTCTGATTATGGTGTAGGTGCAGTATTATTTCAGTTAAACGAAAAAAAGAAGAGCATCCTATTGCATTTTACTCTCAGAAGCTGAATTCTTGTCAAAAGAATTACAGCGTTACAGAGAAAGAGTGTTTGGCAGCAGTGTTAGCTATTCGAAAATGCAGACCATATGTAGAAATGATGCCATTTACTGTCATAACAGATCACGCCAGCTTGAAATGGCTTATGACATTAAAAGATCTTAGTGGACGGTTGGCAAGATGGTCTTTACAATTACAAGCTTTTGATTTCGAGATAAAACACCGAAAGGGATCGGATAACGTTGTAGCTGACATGTTGTCTAGGGCACCGCGTGAAATGGTAGTGAATGAGATAAATAAGGATGAAATGCTAGATTTTGAGACCACAGAATTCGAAAGTGAAACATACCGGAATCTTATTACTGAAATTACAGAAAATATGGAAAAATTGCCTGATCTCAAGGTCATTGATGGCATGGTTTTCAAGAGAACTAAATATAATCAAGAACTTGGTGATGAATACAAATGGAAATTGTGGATTCCCGAGAACATAACCATGGCTATTGTAGAAAAAGCTCATGCTCCAAATAACGTAGCGTATGGAGGTATTGCGAAAACTTAAGAAAGAGTGAAGAGGTATTTCTACTGGCCGAAGATGACTAGTCAGATAAAAACGTATGTTTCAAATTGCCAAATTTGCAAGGAGACTAAGCCTGCAAATCACAATTTAATGCCAGGAATTGGGGAAGAAGTTGTAACAGAGAGACCATTCCAAAAACTTTACATAGATTTTCTCGGAAAGTATCCTAGGTCGAAAAATGGAAATTGTTTTATATTCATAGTAGTAGATCATTTTTCAAAATTTATATTTTTAAAGGCTATGAAAGAAGCGACCACAAATAACGTTATTCAGTTTCTGGTAACCGAGATCTTTCATAAATTCGGTGTTCCAGAAGTTATCCATAGCGATAATGGGGCCCAGTTTGTATCAAAATCGTTTAGGAACATGATAGCAACATATAAAATTAACCATATAAAAACAGCCTTTTATGCCCCTCAATCTAATGCTTCAGAAAGGGTGAATCAATCGGTTTTGGCTGCAATTAGATATTGTCTAGATGATGATCATAGAGATTGGGATTTATATTTATCTGAAATTGAATGTGCCTTAAGAACATCCATTCATTCTGCTGCTGATGTTTCCCCATTCTTCGCGCTATTTGGGTTTCACATGTTCTCGAGTGGCGCTGACTACAAATTAGCTCGAAAACTTTCGTCATTAAGCGATCATGAAATTCTAAATTTTGATAGGAATGAAAAACTCGAAATTATCCGGGAAAACATTAAGAAAAATATGCATGATGCCTATGAGAAATCTGCTAAAAGATATAACCAAAGGGCTAGAAGTGTAAAGTTTATACCAGGTCAAGAAGTTTATAGACGGAACACGGTATTGAGTGACTTTAAGAAGAATATAAATGCAAAATTTTGCAAAAAGTTCATAAAATGCCGAATTTTGAAACCCATTGGGAATAACATGTATGAGTTAGAATCTATGAGTGGAAAACCGATAGGGGTGTTTCACGCAAAAGATATTAAAGTTTGTGGGAGTTCCTCACGTCAACTCATATGAGTTTCTCATATGGCACTGGCACACCGTTCTTATCTACGGAAATCTTGATAAGCCCGGAGTTTTGTTGCAGTGCTCCTTAATTATACCCCCTTGACACTACTCCTATGGGGATTTGAAAAAAAAAATTTGCGTGGGGGTACCTACAATGTGCCTTTTTGAGGGGGTACAATATCTGCTGCCCAGCAGTCCTGACTGCCTTGCTCGTGGGCGTACCCTAATAATTTCATGTTGCTTTGTTAGTAAACTAAGGTTAGTAGTTTTTATTTTGTTTAAGTTAGTTTATTAGTTTCTAACTACAGAGATGTAATTTGGCTCATTGGCCTATTTGATTAGGGTTCCACCAGAAGAGTATGCGAGTGGTCAGCTCGCAGTGGAAACACCAACCTGGGAAGGGCCTAGAGTCATGTGGTGGAGTTAAGCCACAACCTTTCCCAAACTCAAAAAGCTGAAAGAAAGAAGAAAAGAAACAAATTAGTGTTAGAAATCTTGTGATAATGAAACGATACAGTTTTACCAGTATTCCTGAAACGAAAAAAACTTAATATCTAAAAATTACAATAATTTCAATAAATACTTACCTCAGTTTACATGTTGTCTGCTTCTTTGTTTTAATTAATTAATGCAATTTGTGTCAAGTTCTCACATGTATTGAATTCGCCTCGAACATCTGTAGTAAAAAGGGTTGCCAGATGTGAGATTATGAGAGTGGTCAGACACAGTGTGAGAGAAATGTGTACGTAGGATTTTATGAATGAATATGAATGTTGATAGTTCGTTAAGTTCAAATAAAGCTATTCAATGTTTAGATACAAATTGTGGAAGAATTAGAAAAGGATGGTTGTGTTATGAAATGTCAGAATGTGATGACTATAGGATTTAAAGGAGCATAAATATAATAGGCCCAATTGGAATAGAAATTCTTGGAACATATAGAGTATAAATATAAGTTTCTGCTCGGCCATCTTAAAGAGATAGAAGAAAATAAGCAGCCCAGACGGTATACATATATATTTTTTCAAATTTAAACAAAATAATATAAACAAGAAAGTGCAATTTAAATTGAACAAAAATACAAAAAAATATAAGAACGAAGATTTAAAGTTATCTATTTGAAATAAACTTATCGAAGAATATAAGGTAATATAGAGTGTCTTAGCCTAATTAATATTAGTGTGCTGATTAAGTTTATTACTTATAGCAGTTTCGATTCTATGATAGGAAACTAAGGAAATCCCTGCAATACTTAATCAACATAAGGCAATTAAACTTCTTAGTCCCCCAGAACTGGAGCAGGGCCAGAACAAAATACGGGGACTACAAAATTTTTTTTGGGAGAAGGCACAAAGCTCAACAACTGCCCAACAAATTATATTTGAATAAATTATTACATCATCAACGGAAAAACCGGTCGGAACAGGGAAGTGCTTACTGTTAAGAAAAACAACAGAATAGTCTCTTATCTCTAATTAGTTTGATATCCCTAATATATAAGTCTTATTTAACATCTCTAGTTTAAGTTTGTTAGTTTTAGTTATATTTTTTTATTTTGTTCTTTTTTGTGTGTTAATACTATTTATTAGGCATCCTTGATCTTCGATAAATACCTTACGTTTCGTACATAACATTTGTTAAACATCTCCCTGATAGTTTTCTCATCGAACCGAGTAGTGAAATTTTGAGCCAGGCTTAAAGTAGCCAGAAAAAAAAAAATCGTTTAAGTGAGCTCTCTTAGGCTGATAGTAGTGTTGTATAAATGAGTGAATTCCCAAACCAATTGTTGGGGCATAATTAGATGAGGAAACCAATATACATATAAAGGGAATTTATTTGTTTTATAACTTGTAATTTTGTGTCCGTTTTAGTTTGGTATTTGTTGAGGCAGGGAAATATTATTGAGGAATCAGAGTTGCCATTTATTTTTGTAATAGATATAAAAGCTAAATTTGTTTTTTTTTTTTATAGAGTTTTGTATAATTTGTTCAGGTTTTATAGCCTAAGCAATAGTTATAATAAATATGTTATGAATTAAGTGAATTAGAAAAAAAAAGAAAAAGGGCAGAATGGAGTGAACATCTAACTCCACTTCATAGGTGTTTCATTTGATATTAGTGAACAGATTCATAGAACATTTATTGTGACAGTTCTTTGGGCCATGACGAAGGGAGGTTCTCACACCGAGAGTAAGAATCATGTACGTGACCTGGTCGGTACCTAATTCGTTATGGTGCTTTTGGGGACTCGTAACAGTATGGCGCCCAATCGGAAAGCAATATCCTTAAATAGTAAGAATAGTGTGTAGCGACATCAAAACACATAGCAATAGACCAATAGTTTAAAATCACAATAGCCAATGAATATTACCATAAATCTCGAAGGAAATTAATTTCAACAATTTTAAGTAACCATTTTGGAGAATTGGAAAATCCAAAAGTTTGTTGTACTTAAAGGTTGAGAATGGTTCCTGCGGCATATAAGTAAATTCTGGATTTTCAGAGTGGTAAATAAAGTTCATAATAGTTGCACAAATTAAAGCCAACTTTTTTCGTACAAATTACCACTAAAATTCTTCTTAAGAAAAGTTATTTTTGTTTTAGTTTGTCACCACAATGAACCTAATCTGATAGCCCCTCAGGATAAATATCCTGAAGTGAAGTACCAGAATAATTTCTTTGTGATCCTTTGAAAGTCTATACATTAAGACTTGTCAATGTTCAAACTTTAAAGTTCATAGTTTTTTTTTTTAATGACTGGGAACACCTAAGTGAAGTAGATCTCGAAAGAGATATATATTAATGAGATATACACACCACTACCAACAATAACCACTCGCAATTTAAAATTCTGAAAGTAAAGAAATATTGAATCTGAAACGATTTAGGAAATTTAAATAATTCTCTAAATTACTGGAAATTGTTTTGATTATTGTCATTAGGTATATACACATATATTTTTTTATTATAACGTGTAGTTTATTTTGTTTAGATTTTTTTTCTTTGTTAGGAAATTTTTTAATTTTAGTAAATTAGGTAGTTTAAAAATTATTTTTTTGTTGCAATCAGCCTGCAAATTGTCCATCGAGAAAGGAGAATAATGCCGGACCTGGAAATCAAGACATATTTGATTTCAGACAGATTAGAATTAATAAATTAGGTATTGTTTTTGATAACAAATCTATTAGTATTGATGATTTTATATTTAGATTGGAACATTTGAGAGCCCATTATAATATCCCCGAGAGAGAAGTTGTTCGTGATTTTCATTTATTAGTTTCAGATTCGGTAAAGGATTGGTATTGGGCTTTCATAGGAATGCATGGAATGACATAATGGCCAGTTCTTCGCTTAGCCTTATTATCACAATATCAAAAATTAAGGTCAAATTTTGAAGTTATGAGAGATTTAGTGGAAAGAAAACAGGATAATTCTGAAACGATAGATGATTATTTTCATGTAATGAATAAGCTGAGGTCAAAATTGACACAGCCTATAACAGAATATGATATGATAAAAATTTTGAAACGAAACCTTAATCTAAATGTAGCGAGAATAGTTTACCCCATATCTGTGTCCTCAGTAGAGCAGTTGCGCATTGAGTGCAACGAAGCGGAAAGAAATTTCCGCTTCGTTGCATTTAGAAACTCTATGCCAACTACACGAACGTCTAGGCAAGTAAATGAACTATATTATGATGATGCTGAAGATAATGATGGCACAAATCGTCCTGAAATAGTTGACTTAGAGGCGTTGCACTTTGGGCAACAACAACAACAAAAGCAACCGGTAATTTGCTGGAATTGCAAAGCTTCTGGTCATGTATTCATGGAATGTCCAGTTGAGCAACGAGCTCTATTTTGTTATAAATGCGGAAAACCTAATGTTACTACGCCAAAATGCCCATTTTGTCAGCAAAAAAACATGATGAACGGCGTGGGAACAACAGGGGACCTTCGTCACAGGGAGAACCCTGTAGCACCCAGAAACTAAGTGAATCTAGGAAAAAAGGCAACATAGTAGCACAAAATATTATCAATGCGAACGATAGTAAATACATACCCCAAATGCGACATTATCTTCCTTTAGAAATTAGACTACAAAATTATGACAGAGTTAAGGCGAGAATTTTTGGACCGAAAATGGTGTCGGAACGAATATTGAAACTTCGCCGGAAATTTAAAGAGCGTAAACGAATCAGAAGATTTGTAGTAGATTCTGTAAAAAGAGCTGAAATATGAATGATCCCAGAGTTTTTGTAGAAGTTAGGATAAAAGGTTCATTGAAGAAAGGATTATTGGATTCAGGAGCCTCCGTTAGTATTTTAGGAAAAGGTTGTAGAGAGTTTGTAGAGGAAAACGAAATCTACATATACCCTATGTTGACCAATGTGAAAACTGCCAGCGGTCAACAACATAGTATAATAGGAAAAGTAAAAATATTCATAACGTACAAAGAGCAACAACACGAAATGTTATTGTATCTTTGCCCGGAATTGGAACAAACTTTATACTTAGGAATAGATTTTTGGAGAGCATTTGGATTGGCTCCTGAGGTTGTAGGAATAGATGAGCTAGATATTAGTAAATTACAGGAAGACTTTAGTGATTCCAAGAGGGAATATAGGATGAAACCACATGATCTGACAGTTGAGCAACAAGCAAATTTAGATAAAGTAGTAAAACTTTTCGATACTTTTGAGGAAAAGGGACTGGGACTTACATCAATGGAAGAGCATAGTATAAAATTAGTGGAAGGCGCTGTTCCAGTAAAAGATCGCTACTATCCTATATCCCCAGCTGTCCAAGAGATCACTTACGCAGAAATTGATAATATGTTGAGACTTAATGTAATTGAATTGAGCGATAGTCCGTGGAGTAATAGAACAACAGTAGTGAGAAAACCCGGAAAAAAATCGTTTATGTTTAGATGCTAGGAAGTTAAATAAACTCACAATAAAGGACGCCTACCCTTGAGTAGGATAGACGAGACCTATTTTATAAGCAGCGTGGATCTCAAGTATGCCTTCTGGCAAATTAAACTCGATGATCAAAGCAAGCAATATACCGCATTTACCGTAGCTGGCCGCCCATTATATCAATTCAGAGTAATGCCATTCGGCTTATGTAATGCGGCTCAAAGATTGTGCAGGTTAATGGACAAGGTGATACCCCAGAGTTTAAAAGACAACGTATTCATATACTTGGACGATTTGTTGGTTATATCAAGTACTTTTGAGGAACATTTAAGATTGTTATCTGAGGTCGCGAATTGTCTCAAGGAAGCTAATCTCACTATTGGACTTAATAAATCTCAATTTTTTTTCGGGAGCTTAAATATCTAGGTTTTATCGTAGGTGGTGGTATGTTAAAAACTGACCCCGGAAAGGTGGAAGCGATCAAAAACATTAAATTACCCAAGACTACAAGAGAGGTCAGAAGTTTTCTAGGTACCGCAGGGTGGTATAGGCGGTTTATACGCGACTTTGCTACTATTTCAGCCCCTTTGACTGACACATTAAAAAAATCTAAGAAATTCGTTATGACTCCAGAGGCGGTCGAGGTTTTTGAAAAACTAAAAAGAGCTCTGACTTCGGCTCCGGTGCTGAGGCATCCAAACTTTTCGAAAAGATTTTATGTCCAATGTGACGCCTCTGATTATGGTGTAGGTGCAGTATTATTTCAGTTAAACGAAAAAAAAGAAGAGCATCCTATTGCATTTTACTCTCAGAAGCTGAATTCTTGTCAAAAGAATTACAGCGTTACAGAGAAAGAGTGTTTGGCAGCAGTGTTAGCTATTCGAAAATGCAGACCATATGTAGAAATGATGCCATTTACTGTCATAACAGATCACGCCAGCTTGAAATGGCTTATGACATTAAAAGATCTTAGTGGACGGTTGGCAAGATGGTCTTTACAATTACAAGCTTTTGATTTCGAGATAAAACACCGAAAGGGATCGGATAACGTTGTAGCTGACATGTTGTCTAGGGCACCGCGTGAAATGGTAGTGAATGAGATAAATAAGGATGAAATGCTAGATTTTGAGACCACAGAATTCGAAAGTGAAACATACCGGAATCTTATTACTGAAATTACAGAAAATATGGAAAAATTGCCTGATCTCAAGGTCATTGATGGCATGGTTTTCAAGAGAACTAAATATAATCAAGAACTTGGTGATGAATACAAATGGAAATTGTGGATTCCCGAGAACATAACCATGGCTATTGTAGAAAAAGCTCATGCTCCAAATAACGTAGCGTATGGAGGTATTGCGAAAACTTAAGAAAGAGTGAAGAGGTATTTCTACTGGCCGAAGATGACTAGTCAGATAAAAACGTATGTTTCAAATTGCCAAATTTGCAAGGAGACTAAGCCTGCAAATCACAATTTAATGCCAGGAATTGGGGAAGAAGTTGTAACAGAGAGACCATTCCAAAAACTTTACATAGATTTTCTCGGAAAGTATCCTAGGTCGAAAAATGGAAATTGTTTTATATTCATAGTAGTAGATCATTTTTCAAAATTTATATTTTTAAAGGCTATGAAAGAAGCGACCACAAATAACGTTATTCAGTTTCTGGTAACCGAGATCTTTCATAAATTCGGTGTTCCAGAAGTTATCCATAGCGATAATGGGGCCCAGTTTGTATCAAAATCGTTTAGGAACATGATAGCAACATATAAAATTAACCATATAAAAACAGCCTTTTATGCCCCTCAATCTAATGCTTCAGAAAGGGTGAATCAATCGGTTTTGGCTGCAATTAGATATTGTCTAGATGATGATCATAGAGATTGGGATTTATATTTATCTGAAATTGAATGTGCCTTAAGAACATCCATTCATTCTGCTGCTGATGTTTCCCCATTCTTCGCGCTATTTGGGTTTCACATGTTCTCGAGTGGCGCTGACTACAAATTAGCTCGAAAACTTTCGTCATTAAGCGATCATGAAATTCTAAATTTTGATAGGAATGAAAAACTCGAAATTATCCGGGAAAACATTAAGAAAAATATGCATGATGCCTATGAGAAATCTGCTAAAAGATATAACCAAAGGGCTAGAAGTGTAAAGTTTATACCAGGTCAAGAAGTTTATAGACGGAACACGGTATTGAGTGACTTTAAGAAGAATATAAATGCAAAATTTTGCAAAAAGTTCATAAAATGCCGAATTTTGAAACCCATTGGGAATAACATGTATGAGTTAGAATCTATGAGTGGAAAACCGATAGGGGTGTTTCACGCAAAAGATATTAAAGTTTGTGGGAGTTCCTCACGTCAACTCATATGAGTTTCTCATATGGCACTGGCACACCGTTCTTATCTACGGAAATCTTGATAAGCCCGGAGTTTTGTTGCAGTGCTCCTTAATTATACCCCCTTGACACTACTCCTATGGGGATTTGAAAAAAAAAATTTGCGTGGGGGTACCTACAATGTGCCTTTTTGAGGGGGTACAATATCTGCTGCCCAGCAGTCCTGACTGCCTTGCTCGTGGGCGTACCCTAATAATTTCATGTTGCTTTGTTAGTAAACTAAGGTTAGTAGTTTTTATTTTGTTTAAGTTAGTTTATTAGTTTCTAACTACAGAGATGTAATTTGGCTCATTGGCCTATTTGATTAGGGTTCCACCAGAAGAGTATGCGAGTGGTCAGCTCGCAGTGGAAACACCAACCTGGGAAGGGCCTAGAGTCATGTGGTGGAGTTAAGCCACAACCTTTCCCAAACTCAAAAAGCTGAAAGAAAGAAGAAAAGAAACAAATTAGTGTTAGAAATCTTGTGATAATGAAACGATACAGTTTTACCAGTATTCCTGAAACGAAAAAAACTTAATATCTAAAAATTACAATAATTTCAATAAATACTTACCTCAGTTTACATGTTGTCTGCTTCTTTGTTTTAATTAATTAATGCAATTTGTGTCAAGTTTCTCACATGTATTGAATTCGCCTCGAACATCTGTAGTAAAAAGGGTTGCCAGATGTGAGATTATGAGAGTGGTCAGACACAGTGTGAGAGAAATGTGTACGTAGGATTTTATGAATGAATATGAATGTTGATAGTTCGTTAAGTTCAAATAAAGCTATTCAATGTTTAGATACAAATTGTGGAAGAATTAGAAAAGGATGGTTGTGTTATGAAATGTCAGAATGTGATGACTATAGGATTTAAAGGAGCATAAATATAATAGGCCCAATTGGAATAGAAATTCTTGGAACATATAGAGTATAAATATAAGTTTCTGCTCGGCCATCTTAAAGAGATAGAAGAAAATAAGCAGCCCAGACGGTATACATATATATTTTTTCAAATTTAAACAAAATAATATAAACAAGAAAGTGCAATTTAAATTGAACAAAAATACAAAAAAATATAAGAACGAAGATTTAAAGTTATCTATTTGAAATAAACTTATCGAAGAATATAAGGTAATATAGAGTGTCTTAGCCTAATTAATATTAGTGTGCTGATTAAGTTTATTACTTATAGCAGTTTCGATTCTATGATAGGAAACTAAGGAAATCCCTGCAATACTTAATCAACATAAGGCAATTAAACTTCTTAGTCCCCCAGAACTGGAGCAGGGCCAGAACAAAATACGGGGACTACAAAATTTTTTTGGGAGAAGGCACAAAGCTCAACAACTGCCCAACAAATTATATTTGAATAAATTATTACATCATCAACGGAAAAACCGGTCGGAACAGGGAAGTGCTTACTGTTAAGAAAAACAACAGAATAGTCTCTTATCTCTAATTAGTTTGATATCCCTAATATATAAGTCTTATTTAACATCTCTAGTTTAAGTTTGTTAGTTTTAGTTATATTTTTTTATTTTGTTCTTTTTTGTGTGTTAATACTATTTATTAGGCATCCTTGATCTTCGATAAATACCTTACGTTTCGTACATAACATTTGTTAAACATCTCCCTGATAGTTTTCTCATCGAACCGAGTAGTGAAATTTTGAGCCAGGCTTAAAGTAGCCAGAAAAAAAAATCGTTTAAGTGAGCTCTCTTAGGCTGATAGTAGTGTTGTATGAATGATTGAATTCCCAAACCAATTGTTGGGGCATAATTAGATGAGGAAACCAATATACATATAAAGGGAATTTATTTGTTTTATAACTTGTAATTTTGTGTCCGTTTTAGTTTGGTATTTGTTGAGGCAGGGAAATATTATTGAGGAATCAGAGTTGCCATTTATTTTTGTAATAGATATAAAAGCTAAATTTGTTTTTTTTATAGAGTTTTGTATAATTTGTTCAGGTTTTATAGCCTAAGCAATAGTTATAATAAATATGTTATGAATTAAGTGAATTAGAAAAAAGAGAAAAATGCTGGAATAATCTCATTTAATAGAGTGGTTTATTAAAGGTAAGTGGTGTGGTAAAGGATTTTGAAGGGATCCCCGTAAATGTTCTAGGTATGGGAGATTATGGAAGGGATAGGGCAGAATGGAGTGAACATCTAACTCCACTTCATAGGTGTTTCATTTGATATTAGTGAACAGATTCATAGAACATTTATTGTGACAGTTCTTTGGGCCATGACGAAGGGAGGTTCTCACACCGAGAGTAAGAATCATGTACGTGACCTGGTCGGCACCTAATTCGTTATGGTGCTTTTGGGGACTCGTAACAAAATCTGCAGTGTCATTTATACTTATATACAACTTATTTGTGCCTTATTTATAAATTTTAGTTTTTTATCAATAAATTGCTTAAATTTTTTGGAATTACGGTAATATTCAACGTAAAAGTTTCTTTATAAAAAATAAAAATTTTAAAAATATACTCATGGTGTAGGGAGTTATATGGTCGGCCATGCCCGACTATACTTTCCTACTTGTTTTAACTTTATTTCGGAATATTTTTACTTAAAAAAAGATTTTTTACAAGAGGGCTCAAAGGAGAGTAGGGCTATATATGGCCCTATCCTTAAAAATGTTGGTAGGGGGATTTCTTCAATATTATTTATGTAGAATTTAAAAGTGTTATTAGTGTTTGTAAGTGAATTTTGACCTTTAAGTCATTTTCTGATGGGTAGTTTGTATGGGGGATAGGGTCAAATGAAGCCCGATCTTTAGAAAAAACGGTAGTGTCATTTAAAGTTCTATTAAACTAAGTTTTTTCGACTTTTGTTAACATAATAGATCATTTAAATTAATTATAAGCCAAAGGAGGGTACGGTTGTATGGGGGCTAGCCGATTTTAAACATTTTCAATAGGCTTCGTACTTAGTCCATTATCTTGAAAATTGCGACCTGTACCTTGCGCACAAGGTTGACATGGACAGCCAACCAGCCAGACGGACGGACATAGCTTAATCGACTCAGAAAATGATTCCGATTGGTATACTTTAAGGTGGGTATAGAACGGATATTTTTGTATGTTACAAACATCAGCACAAACCCAATATACCCTCCCCACTAAAGTGGTGTAGGGTATAAAAAGTGTTGTATGTTTTAAAAACTTATGACAAATTGTTATGAATAAGGAGTTGATACTATATAATGTGTATAAAAGAGAGAAAATTAATTTAACTTAAACAAGTTAGAGTGCTATATTCGGATTTGCCGAATCTAAATACCCTCCACCAGCTGTTTTTATGTTATTACTTTTCTAATTGATCAAATATTTGTAGAAATAAGTTTTCTCATTTCTTAAATAGAAAAAATCCGAAAAGTTAAATCTGTTACAATTCCAAGATTTATTTAACATATTAAACGCCATCTTCTTTATATTTTTATAGCGCTTAGTGATATTTAGTAATTTGCAGGTATGCATGTGTGTGAAAGATTTTAGGATTTTCAAAATTCAAATACATTTATAATTTTGTTCTACACAAAATGTTGTTCAACACAAATTGATAATGTTCTTTAAATAAGCTTAAAGCGCTTATAGGGGCTGTATCTAGTATTGGAGATATGGCCAATTATAGACTGATTGTAAAAGATTATTTAAGCTTAATTTCTGTACATAAAAGCTATATTTCAGTAAATTTTTGTAGTGATTTTTTGAAGGGAACCTGTATGGGACCGACCGCACCCGTGTTATGAACCGATTGTGAAAAAATCTTGAAATAGATTTTTTGTATACAAAACTAATATTTGTGCCAAATTTTGAATCAATAGCTTTATTTGGTAATGTGTAATGTGCGTTTAAGAGATTTTCGTAAAAGGACTTTGTATGGGAGCTATGTCCAATTATGTATTTAAAGACAAAATTTCAAAATTCTGTGTCTTTAAGTATTTTTCTAAAAGGGAACTTGTAAGGGAGACGTGATCAGTTATGAACCGATCGGAAGAAAATTTCACAATATTTTTTCTCTGTATATGGGTAATAGTAATGAGTTATGTGCGTTTAAGTTATTTTCGGGAGAGGAGCTTGTATGATTAGTTACGGACCGATCGAAAAAAATTCTCAATGTATTTGTGTATATGAGCAATACTTGAACCAAATTTTTATATGGTTATTTCAGTTTAATAATGAGTTATGCGCGTTTAAGTGATTTTCGGGAGGTGACCTTGTATGGGAGCTATGACCAATTATGGACCAATCGGAAAAACCTTCCACAGTAATATTAGTATCCATAAGAGCAATACTTATACCAAATTTTATATCGATATCTTAATTTAGTAATAAGTTATGCTCGTTTAAGTGATTTTCGAGAGGGGACCTTGTATGGGAGCTATGACCAAATATGGAGCGATCCAAAAATACTTTCATGGTCATATTTCTATATATAAATTATATATGGGTATCTTAATTTAGCAATGAGTTATACGCGTTGAAGTGATTTTCGGGAAGGGACCTTGTATGGGAGCTATGACCAATTATGGACCAATCGGAAAAACTTCCCACAGGATTATTTATATGCATAAGAGCAATACTTATATTGATATCTTAATTTAGTAATAAGTTATGTGCGTTTAAGTGATTTTCGGGAGGGGACCTTGTATGGGAGCTATGACCAATTTAAGACCGATCAGAAAAACCTTTCACAGTAATATTTATATGCATATGAGCAATACTTATACCAAATTTTTTATCGATACCTTAATTTAGTAATGAGTTATGCGCGTTTAAGAGATTTTCGACCTTGTATGGGAGCTATGACCAATTATGGACCAATCGGAAAAAAATTTATAGTAATATTTCTTTATGTGAGAGCAATACTTGTGCCAAATTTTATATAGATATCTTAATTTAGTAATGAATTATGTGCGTTTAAATTATTTTTATGAATTCTATTGACATAAGATTTTAATATGTTAAATTTTGTGAAGATATCGACATTGCGACGGAAGTTATTAACAAAAAACTCATTTTCCGGGAATATGTACTTTTGTATGGGAGGTATATGAAATTGTGGACCGATTCTTGCGATGTAAAAAATAATGTACTGATTTTTATAGAGTTATCTTGCAAAGTTTCCAAGAAAATTACATCAGAATGTGTAAAAATGCTTATTTTTTCGAGGTTGTTGCAAATTTTGATTCATAACTTTTCCTGGTGTGAACCGATTTTGTCCATTTTCAATACCAAACAACTTAGGAAAATAAATAACATTTTGGTGAATTTGGTTAAATTCTATTGCTTCGTTTTATCGTGAGCGTGTTTTACACAGACAGACGGGCAGAGCTAAATCGACTCAGAATTTGATAAGGACCCAGAATATACATACTAGATTGGGTCTCAGATGAATATTTCTTAGTGTTACACACGGAATGACAAAGTTATATATATCCTCTATCACGACTGATGGTGGTGGAGGGTATAAAAAACTAAATTTTTAAACAGTTGGTAACAATTAGATTGTAGGTTTTTGCCTCTACTATAATGTTACAAAAATACTTTTATTTATAATTTAATTGGAATTCACCATTTGTTGAGTAAGGTGAAAAATATATGTTAAAACGGATTGTTTAAAATAAATATTTTTGTTTACGATTGAAAGTTCATATGTAGTCTAAGTGGTTAGAAGCTCAAACTAAAATTAGATAACTTGGGTTCGAATATTATCGATGTAAAGGGGGTTTTACATTACAATATTTTGTATTAATATCAGAGTTTCATTGTCTTTAATACAAAATAAAATTTGATGTCAAAATGTATTGAATAATTTTCATTCATGTATTATGAAACCTATTTTTTGGGTTTATTTTCAATTTCAAATTGATTATGAAGAAAATTATGGTGAAAAATAAAAGAAACTCAATTTACAAATTAAAATCCAAAAGAAAATTACAAATAAATTGTGTATTTTGTAAAGAAATAGATTTTAAAAATTTTCTAAAAGCTTAATACATTTCAAACTACAAAATGTTTTAGTTTTTCAGACTACAATACATTTTTAAATAATACTTTGTATTAATACAAAATCAGATAATGTAAAGTGCCTTTAAGGGCATTTTTATTGAAACATTTAAAAAAACATCAGTATTTACAGCATAAAAGTACTAAAAAGAAGTGGTGGATGGATACAGTTTATAAATTTTTACTGTATGGAGATGGTAGTCTCATCTCCATACCAGTTGTCGCCTAATGGCTCATGCAGGAGCTAATATTTATTGTTTTATTATACCCTTCACCTTCGTGAAAAGGGTATATATAAGTTTGTCATTCCGTTTGTAATTTCTATAATATAATTTTCCGACCCTATAAAGTATATATTCTAGATCCTTATAGATAGCGGAGTTTTTAGAGGACCCCAGCTACGGCGAGATCCGAATCTTTAATAATTCTATTAGACATGCTTTCGAGAAGATCGCTATTTAAAATCAGCAAAATCGGTCGGTATATAACGGAGATATGAGCAAAAATCCGAGACAACCTCTGAAAATTTCATCAAAAAATTGTTATAAAAGCAACAACAACACTGTATATAAAAAAAGATGTACACGTGTGTGTGTAGATATATTTGGTTTTATTCAGCTGTGTATATTTTGTATGTTTGGAATCCAGACATACAAAGTATACACAGCAAAAAAATATGATTTGCATTTTTTGTTAAAATAAAATAATTTTTCCTTTTGTTTTACAAATATATTTTTTAATGAATAGAAAAAAGTATTTAAAACGTTTTCAATTATATGAGAGTAGATTGTGAGTTATTGTACAATAATTTTATAGCGAATAATGTAAGTTTGAAATTTAAAACTAACGCAAATTTTTTCCAAGTGCTTTTTAAAACAATTTTTTTACGATAAACAAAAACAAAATCTACTTCTCGTCAATGTTTACCAGCAATGAATACGAAAGTGTTGTTGTTTTACTCTTGCTTGGATACTGTTAAGAACAACAACAACGTATTGCTAAGGTTAAGCGCATATAACGTATTGCTAAGGTTAAGCGCATATAAGTGTATAGAAAACACACTGTCTATAGCTAAGCGCATTTACAAAAACAAAAGAGTACCAAGCAAAAAGTGCTTGGACACCCTTGGTTTGGATGCTGTTGGCGTCATTGCGTTGTTATTTTTGTTTTTGTTTTTCTGTGTTTTTCGTTATGTATGTTTAGATATCTGTTGCTTTTGTGTTTTATTTCGTTTAGCGTTGTTGTTGTTCTTTTTGTTTAGCTTTTGATGTAATAATAATGTAGTCGGGAAAAAATTTAAAATTTATAAAAGATGTTTAAAATACACTATGGTGAAGGGTATATAAGATTCGGCACAGCCGAATATAGCACTCTTACTTGTTTTTATTTAGTTTGTTTTGTTTAAATTATTTATTTGTTCTTTATTTAATTTCCTTTATTTGTCCCTTTAAATTTCTTTTATTTCTTTAATTTGATTTATATTTATTGAGCCACTTTAATGTTGTTTATAATTGTATGATCATTATTGTTATTATTTTGTTCATATGACCGTTAGGATTTTTTATGTTGTTTTTATTTTTTTATTCCCTTTTGTTCTTATTTGTTTACGAACTAAACGCATTTTGTTCCTAAATTCTACTGCAGTATTTTCGTTAAGTTTTTTGTTTGTTTGGAATGTAACAGTTAGTAAATATACATAACAGAAAGAAATTTGTAGGCTCAGTATTTACTGGCATTAATATTAATGTTTAGTTTGTTGGGGACAAAGACTGCGGTAAGTGTTTCATATTTATATTAATATTATTTTTGTAATAATTTAAATTCTTTATTAGAAATAAACGTTTACACCCTTGCATCATAATTTTTAACAAATTTGTGGTTCTTTTTGGGTGTTTGTTAAACTCGCTGTCCTCAACATTAGGCTCAAGACGCAGCCAGCGACAAATTTTATTTCGCAATCTTTGGTGCGATTGTGGTTCCTTGCCTGCCGGAACAAATTTTATGAAATTTAAATGTTGCCCGCCGGACTATTAATACGTTGTAATTTTATGTAAGCGGTTACTTGCCTGCCGGAACAAATTTTATTTGTACTTTTGTGTGAATTTGTGGTTCCTTGTCCGTCGGAACAACTTTCAATTGGAATAATTTTGTGGTTCCTTGCCTGCTGGAACATTAAGAAGTTTGTGTAAATTTATTTGAGAGGTCCCTTGCCCGCCGGAACATAAAATAAATTTGAAAAGAGCTCAGTGATTCCTGTCTGCCGGGACAAATAATTAATTTATTTAAAATAATTTGGTGAACAATTTGCCATTTAAATTTTTGGTGTGAAATTTTTTGTGGTTATTTGAGAAACTTTTGTGTATTTTTGGTTCATTATGCAACGCTCGCCTGCAAGAAAAAGTCAGCGCTTACAGTCAACAATGAATCAGCCTACAAGTGGTTCCTCGTCTGCCGGAACAAAAGTTGGTTCCCAGCCGCTGAAGTCTCTGCCCTGCCTGCCAGTTCCCTTGCCGCTGGAACATCATCGATTCCCACTGCCGCTGGAGTGCCCCCACCAAACGTAAGTACCAGTGTCGCCTATTCAAGCTCCTTCTATTGCCGAGGTGCCTGCAAGTTCCATCGTTGCCGGAACGACGTGTACCGTAGCCACCACAGTTGTCGCCAGTGTTCAACCTAACCAACAAAATTTTCAGCCGCCGTTGCCCCAGTTACAACAGCAATTTAGAAGTTCTCCAAACCCAGATAAATGTTCTCCAGGCCCAGTTGTTAAATGCCCAGCGTGCTTTGTCCATCGCCATGAACAATAATTCGACGCCAAGCTCTTCAGCCGCCATGCCACAGCCATCCAATATGGCGCCACCAGTAACGGGTACCAGTGAAGTCAACGTTGACAATTCTGCCCATGTTTTCAACGGCTTTTAACCAGCCTACTGCCGTTTATAATTATAATAATTTTGAAAATTGTTTGAGGCTTCAAAAGGCTTTGAAGGGCGATGCACGGGAATGTGTGAAGTCGTTGTTGATCCATCCCGATGTGAGTATGGTTATGGAACAATTGTGTTTTCAATATGGTCGGCCCGAAACGCTCATTCGTTGTCAGCTGCAACAAGTTAATGAAATTTCGCCAATTAGTGAAAGTACTATCGACAAACTTGTGTCTCTTGCTGTTAAAGTGCAGAATCTAGCTGCTTTTTTGGAAACTGCCAATGGACAACAGCATTTAGCAAATCCTACACTGATTGAAGAACTGGTCGGAAAAATTTCTATGAGTAAACGGATGGAGTGAGCCCGCAACGCCTCAACTATAAAGCCATATCCTACAGTTTTGGATTTTAGTAGGTGGCTCAAGGGTGTCGCTGATTTGGTGAGAATGGTGCAAAGTTCTAGTGGAAATCGTCAAAATAATGAACCAAAAAAAAGTTGTCCTCCATGCCGCTGATGGTCAACATAAATAAGAATGCCCTCTGTGCCAGGCAAATCATACAATATTTGAGTGTAAAAAATTTGGTTCATTGAGTGTGCCTAATCGTTGGAGTGAAGTTAAGAAATTGAGGTTATGTTTTTCGTGTCCCGGTAGTGAACATTCAAGCCGATTTTGTAGTTATCGTAAGACGTGTCCCGTTGATGGTTGCCTAAGAAAACATAACAAATTGCATGATGTCAAAATTAATAATACGGTTTCATCTGAGACTCCTGGTCCAAGTGGTTCATCAAATGGAAATGAGTCTGTGCTTAGTTCCAAAGCTACAGATAAAGGTGTGTTGTTAATTCGAGTGGTGCCAATTGTGCTTTATGGTCCTAGTAACAAAGTAGAAACATATGCGTTGTTGGATGAAGGTTCTTCGATTACTATGGTGGACAGCTCCTTGGTGAAGCAACTGGGTCTTCAGGGGCAACAAAGCAGATTAAATCTACACTGGTATGCTGGTAAGGCGTCACAAGAAATGGCGACTGTGGTTCATTTGCAAGTAAGTGGAATTGGTAGAGGAAATATGCGTTAAATAATGTTTATGGTTTGCTCATTAAATTATACGACGACGTAGTCCCTAAAGTGCTTATTGGGTTGGATCATTGCCATCTAGGGCTTCCCGATGAAATTGTGCCTCTGGAAGAAAATTGTCCATATGCTGCCAACACTCCTTTAGGATGGGTCGTATTTGGTAAAATGAGGGGTAAGTCATCCAATTCCCATTTGTGTTTGTTGTCGGTTCAGCCTGATCAAAGGCTCTATGACTTGGTGGCAAATTATTTTGAAACGGAGAATTTTGGAGTGAAGGTATTGCCTGTCATAGAATCAAAGGATTTCTTACGGGCCCGGAAGATTATGAAAGAAACAACAATAAAAATTGGAGGTCGATTTCAAACTCAGCTTTTGTGGCGTACTAATGATGTCGTGCTTCCAGACAGTTACCATATGGCTCTTAATAGGCTCGTTGGCATTGAACGAAAAATGAAAAGATGCCCTGAATTTGGTGTCGCCTATAAAACTATAATGAAGGATTATTTGTCGAAGAATTATGTACGTAAACTGTCGCCCATAGAAGCTGCTGATGTATCCCCCAGAACCTGGTATGTTCCTCATTTTGGAGTGGTTAACCCAAATAAGCCAGGAAAAATTCGGTTGGTGTTTGATGCAGCCGCATCCGTTGAAGGTGTTTTTCTCAATTCAAACCTGCTTAAAGGCCTCCCGCAATATAAGCCGTTGCCATCCTTTTTGTTTAATTTTCGCGTTGGTGCTGTAGCAGTGTGCGGGGATATAAAAGAAATGTTTCACCAGGTACTTGTGGCTCCTGAAGATAGATGTTCTCAACGGCTCTTTTGGGGCGAAGATAATGAAAAAGCTCCCGATTGTTTTGAAATGCTTGTTATGACTTTTGGTGCCGCTTGTTCACCTTGTGTAGCCCATTATGTCAAAGAAACAAATGCTCTGTGTTATCGTGATCAATATCCTCGTGCAGTGAAGTCTATCTTGGATCATCATTATGTGGAAGACTTTGTGGATAGCTTTCCCAACCCTGCAAGGGCCATTGAAATTGCGCAACAAGTACGCAACTTCCATAAAGTAGCTGGGTTTGAACTACGTAACTTTTCATCCAACTCTTCGGAGGTAATTGTGGCTCTTAAAGGTACTGTGGAGAAACCGGTGAATTTTTCCAGCGATTTTAATGAGCTAAAAACGGAAAAGGTACTTGGTATGTATTGGCAACCAAAAGATGATACTTTCAGGTTCAATTTAAAGTTCCATAATGTGAATGCTGGTGTTATGGAAGGTGTAAGGTCTCCAACTAAAAGAGTGTGGTTATGTCCGTTTTCGACCCACTTGGGTTTTTGAGCCACTTTATGATAACGGCAAAATTGATGATGCGAGAAGTTTGGAGACACAACATTGGATGGGATGAAGCACTGCCCGGTGAAATTGTTGATATGTGTAATAATTGGCGCCAAGGACCTCAAAATGTTGAAAAGGTCAAAGTACCTCGGTGTTATTTTGGAAATGGTGTTCCTTACCGCCTGGACATACATGTTTTTGTCGACGCCAGTGAAGACGCATTTGGAGCCGTGTCATACTGGAGGTCAATAAATGCCCATGATAAAATTGAAGTGTCTCTTGTGGCTGCCAAATCTAGATGCCCCTTTGAAAATTATGAGTATTCCTCGGCTCGAACTACAGGCTGCTGTTTTGGGTACTCGGTTAATGGTTACAATTTTGAAGGAACATTCCGTTAAGGTATCAAGGATTATTTGTTGGAGCGATTCTACAACTGTAATAAATTGGATTGGCTCAGAAAGTCGCCGTTACAAACCTTTTGTTGCCCACAGAATTACGGAAATTCTTGAATCTACTAGCCCTGCAGATTGGAGATGGCTACCAACAAATCTTTATGATTCTGAAGATAATTGGCCCCAAAAGGAAAACATAGCCCCAAACGAACAAGATTCGAAAGAACTTCGTCCAAAATTTGCTCTACTGGTAAATATACAAGAAGTCATTGATTATAAATGATTTTCCTCCTATTTGAAACTAAAACGTACAGTGGCTTGGGTGTTACGTTTTATAAACCGCTGCAGAAAGGAGATTAGTCCTGGTGAGGAAAATGGTTTAACTGCAGACGAGTTAAAAAATGCTGAAATATTGCTCTGTCGTCAAGCTCAATAAGAGCATTTTTACCAAGTCTGCCCAAAAGTAGTGAATTGTACGCCCTGTGCCCGTATATGGATGAAAATGCATTACTTCGTGTTTATGGCCGTGTGGACGCTGCTAGCTGGTTACCATTGGATTTAAGGCGCCCGATTATATTGCCGTCATTTCATCCTGTCACTGAGTTATTTGTGGCCCATGTACACGAAGAAATGAAACAACAAAATTTTGAAGCAACTATATTTAAAATTCGTAGTTCATTTTGGATTCTCCGCCTTAGGAAAATTTTACGTAAGCGTGTTTCTAATTGTCTTATTTGCAGATTCCGTCGTACATTGCCAGTGCCACCACTTATGATTTCTTTGCCAAAGGACAGATTGACTCCATATATTCGTCCCTTTTCCTACACTGGTTTAGATTACTTTGGCCCTCTGACTATTACGATTGGTCGTCGTCATGAAGAACGCTGGGTGGCTTTATTTACTTGCCTAACCATCAGAGCCATCCATTTAGAAGTCGCTTTCGATTTGTCCACAGATGCGTTTATTCTTGCCATACGTAACTTTATAAATAGACGTGGCCTTCCTACAAGACTCAGGAGCGACAATGGAAAAAATTTCGTTGGTGCCGACCAAGTTGCCAAGCGGTTCAGTGAAGTATTTGATGTGGCTCGTATTCACTTGCCCTTGAGCCATGAAGATGAGGAACCATTAACGCCGAATCATTTTTTGCTGGGTTGCCCTAATACATCGCAAACTCCTGCTGGGGAAATAAATGTTCAACCAATGGTCCTGAAAAAGCAGTGGCGCATTTCCCGTCGTACCTTTGATGCCAACTGCGGGACATAATACTGCTTTTCCACTAACTCTTGCGTTCTTATCACGCCATAGTTTCCTGTTTGTACGCAAACTTATTATCTCGTCCTTCAACTGGACCGGTATTACAATTAGTTCCTTAGCTGGATCTTTGTGTAATATTCCATTCTGCATATAGAAATCCTATCTTAAACGGTATACCGAGAAGGTAGACACTTCTTCAGAGCCTCCACAATTGCAAGGACCTCCAACTCGTAAGAGTGGTATCTTTCCTCGCATGTCCTAGTTCCTCCACTCATAAACTTAACTGGATGAAGTTCCTTATTATCCACACCTTTTTGCAACAGCACTGCATGCACCTCGGTTATCGCGTCAGGATCATATAATCTTAAAACAGGAGCGATTACTAATGCTTCCTTTAGTTGTTGACAAGCAATCAAAACCTCGCCGGTTATTCCAAATGGTACACTCTTCCTAAGTAAATCGGATAATGGTTTAGCCTTTATTGCGTAATCTTCGATAAATCTCCTAAAATATGAGGTTAACCTCAAAAAGCTTTGAACAGTCTTTCGATCAGTAGGAATGGGATAATTCTTAACTGCCTTAATCTTTTCCTAAGCTCTTCACGTAATATCTGACACTTCTCCCACTTTATCTGCAAACCGCTAGCTACTGCTCTATTCAAAACAATCTTCAACTTATCTAGACCTTCGACCACATCCTTGGAGGGAATGATGTCATCCATGTACACGATAATCGTATTATCCTGTATTAAATCTCGTAACGCGGCAGAAATAAATCTCGTAAATACAGCTGGTGAGTTACTGATACCAAAAGGCACAAACAAAAATTCATACTGTCCGTTGTGGGTAACAAACGAGGTATATTTTCGGGATGACTCCACCAAAGGTACATAAAAAAATCCATTTTTAAGATCCAATGCAGTGTAAACTTTACCCTTTTGTAACTTATCCAATACCTCGTCCATTAACGACATAGGAAAATGATCCCTAATTATCTTTTGGTTTGACTTCCTATAGTCGCAAAATAAGCGCTTTGTAACATCCTTCTTTGCAGCTAACACTACAGGCGATGAGTATTCAGAAGTACTGGGTTGAATTATCTTCTGCTGCAGCCACTCTTTGATTTGATTATCCACAATGACTTGATCTACCAATGGTATACGTCTTGGGCGTTGATACACCGGTATATCGTGCTTCAAAACTATTTTCATTACAAAGGGGCTGTTAATATCCCTTACTGGTCGATATTCCTTTACCATCTCATACACCTCCTCACTGATTTTCCTCTCTAGATGGTCTAAATCGATTTGGCGATCTGGTTTATACTCCCCCACATTCAAGCATATGCTACCAAATTCTTCCAACAACAAGTTTCTCTCTCTTGGTATTTTAAAAAATGATTCGCCATTCTTTATTGTTACTTTCGCTTTCCGGAGAAGGCTATTTCCTATCATTACAGAATGGAGGATATCACGTTCGCCGACAACATAAAATGTCACGTCATATTTGAGATCATCTATCACGACCACACAATTAAAATATCCTATAGTGAATATCTCGCTATCACCAATACCGCTCAACTTTACCCGTTCAGGGATCAAATTAACCTCACCGAAAATAAACTGAGTATCAAATCTCATAAGGCATATATCGCAACCTGTGTCTATTAGGGCTGATAAGGTTTTACCTCCTATCTGAACATCCTTATAAACTAAACCTGGCCCCTTCTTCACCATATTGGCCTGATCGCGCTCTAATTTTAGTGCACCCTTTTTAGAATTCTTGGACTTACATTGGAATGATCGATGACCGAATCGCTGGCATTTAAAACATTTCACCTGTTTTTCGGGACATTCTCTTGCCATATGGTTCTTATTGCCGTATTTGTAGCACTTTCTCTCGGTATCCTCTTTTGCCTTTGTTTCGATCTTCTTCTCCGTCACCACAGCCTCCTTTCCCTTATTTAACGAACGGGGATTGACCGCTCACATTATCAGCTTTATACAGTACCGACTTGTTAAATCTCGAATCAGGTACGCCATCGATGAAGTATTCGACGATACTCTTCTCATCTAATTCAATCCGCTTCGCAATCTCCATAATGCTGTACAGGTACTCTATTAAAGACTCATTCTTATTCAAGCGTCGATTACGTAATTGGCGAATTATTTCGGCAACAGAAAAATCACCACCAAAATCCTCTAAAAGCAACTTCTTCAAAGAAGACCAGTCTCCAATACCATTTTGACTTATAAAGAGTTTCGCTGCACCGACCAATAACTGTTTTCCGTATACCAGCTTTTGTAATGAAGTCCATTTGACTATACTCGCCATTTCCTCAAATTCTACCAACCAATGATTGATTTCAGGTGATTTGGTACCAGAAAAAACGGATAAACTATCCTCAACATCCTTCAATGTATAAATGGTCTTATGCAAAACACCGCCAACATCATCTGCAATATCGACCCTATCGCTCATCTCAGGATTGCCGTCTGTACTATTATTATGACTATTCAAAACTTCATTAGCGTCGTAAAATCTAATTCATAGTATTCTAACAAACGTTCCTTTAATTCTCTTTTCAATACCTGTAAATCTAAACTAAGTTCACCTAACTTAGCCTTAACTTCGCAACACTCATAACTAGAATCGTAGGTCTGTCCATTTTTAAACGATCGCAGAAATACAGTTACAAAATCTAAAATTATGTGATAATAATACAGTTAATAATAGTACAAAATACCAAGTATTCAGAAATTTATCAAATTTAGAATTCCAAATTATATATCAATATCACTCAAAATTTACCTTAAATTTACAAAAATCAATAAAAATTAATTTAATTAACAATATTCACTTCAATCTTATTAAAATCAGTTAAATTCCATTCAAAATCAAAAATTTACTTTAAATTTATTAAAATCAATTAAATCTGAATTCAAATTTAAATCCACCTCAATTCCATTAAAATCAATTAAAAAAATCAATTATATTTTCCCTCACCTTAAATTTTAATAAAATATAAAATTAAATATAATAATATATACGCAATAGAAAGTGTTTGCAGGTTTATTGTGTAATATTGTGAATTTATTGTTAATAAAAACAACATTTTAGATTATTTAGCATTTAGTGGTAAAAATAAAATTAGTAACTAAATATAAAAAATACAATTACATTGAAATGGAATTAAATGCTAATGATGATTGATGTAATTCAAAGGATTCGGTAGAAATTCTTCCAAAAACTGCAAGCCAGTTGGCAGTAAGTGAATTTCTTCTTGGAAATTATGAAGTGATGGGGAAATAATATTTTTGAAGCTCAACTTCTTAAGATTTAGCAATTCCACTTTAATTTCAGTTTTCTCCACATGTCTGAAATCATTATCAGTTCTCTTGACAATTTTACGAATAATTTTACGTACGTACGTTCGCAATTCATCTCTGAAAAATTAAATAGTGAATATAAATTTATGTTGAAGTTTCCGATAATAATTTGTACTACCTTATAATCGATGCCTGATTCGTAAATGATATTCGCTGCAAATAATTTCCCATTTGTATAGTATCCAAACACACTCGATCGATTGCTTGCAACATTTTGAATACATCATTTTCATTGCTTCCTTCACACAACGATTGAAGATCAAAAGGTAAATTCAATTTTAATTGAAAATCTAAAACAAAATCAATTGCTTTCCAATTCTCTAAAAAAAATACAATTTTAAAGCAAAATACATGTTGAAAATAAATAACCACTTACTTTCCAAAACGTGTCCTTTTTCTAGTTTGACACATTTTACATTGATGTCGTTTCCAAAGACATCAATTTCGTCAAATTGCAATGATATCGCAAACGTGAACAATTTTTTATGAGTGAATACTAATAGGCCACGAGACTGCATTTTAAAGTCAAATATCCAATTAGTTGAGTTGGCGCTAAAAAAAGATAAACGTTACTTTGAATAATTACATTTTCCATTTTTAAGAAAGTTGTATGTACCTTAAAAGGATATCCAATCTTAAAACAAATGGCAGTTCTTTTGTAGATGGTTCGTTTTGTTGTTTCGCCAGCAGATCAGTTTCTAAACTAAAATAATAACATTAATGCTGAATTAATTTAATTATGACTTTTACCTACCTTAATAAATCATTTTTATAATTTCTTATGCATTTTGTAACTGCACTAGACTCATCTTCAATTTCGTCATCCAGATCGGAAATAATTTGGCTCTCATCGTCGGAAATATTAAAAGGATTGATTATTGTTCGATCTAGGCTGACGCGCTGCCACATAATATTTACATCCGATATAATTGGTCGTTTGCGTAAACGTCTTAAACGATCTATTCCCAAATCGGGAAGAGGCGGTAATGGAGGCAATACAAACGAATCGTATGTACTTGAAGTAGTTTCATTTAAAACCGTCTCCTGACAACGTTTACATTTTCGACAAACAGCGGAGATATTACGTAAATAATTCACACTTTGGCGCTTGTTTTTCCAATCTAAATTGTTATCAACACTCTCAACAACTACATCACCACTTGGTGAAGTCGTATCTTCTGCTAAATTGTCTTCTTGTTCTTCGTATGATATTCGCACAAGACTTAAACGTGTTTGCTCTATATCTTCCAATGTAAGATTTAAATGATGATTCTCTAAACTTTTTTTCACTCTATCTATAGCTTTCAAGCCGCTAACGTCAAAGAGTTCCACAGCTAATTCGTTATCAGTTTCTGAAATAAGACTGTTGCTTTTTCTTTGAACTTCAAAGAAGACAGAAACATCAGAAATAGTAATGGGATTTCCTTCGAATATCGAAGGCTTTCGTGCAGGCTCATTTTCAATATTCAAATCAATTGGTCCGATTGTCGTGTCTCTTCTTTGTGTAAACGTTGTTGCCCTACGCATAAATTGAATGCTCTCCGCAAGATTAACAGCTTCCATATCAAATTGATTTTCTGCTTCTTTGTGATTATCGGAAGATTTATACGATTTCTTTCCACTACTAATTGGTATTGGAATACACGATTTTTTATCTTTCGGTGTTGGAGTGTGTAATACAGATTCATTTGAAATAATACCGGACATTTCAATAGCTTGGTTGTGGTTATAAGTTCCACGCCTACTTAGGCGTAAAGGCTCCTGCTTCTCAAGCACCTCCATATCGTAATCCAGTATTTTAGGACTTACAAGTTTTTCTGTAATCTTTTCAGTTTCAGTGCTCGATTCATCAATTTGACAATTGTCAAAAACTAATGTTTGTCTCTTTTTTGGAATTGAAAGTACTGGCGTTAAATTGACTGGTAAACGTTTATTATTACCTTCATTTCGGAGCGGGCTAATATATTTCGTATTCTGTAAACGCTCCTCTTCTTTAGCCTTTCTTTCCTCAGCTGTAAATTCCAGAAGAGATAGTCGGGGAGTCATATAAATCAGACGATTATTAGAATTACTACCAGTAAAATTCACCGGTGTCATTGGAGCATTTTCTTGCATGTTCGTTGTTTTCGATTTACTAGTCATGGAGTTTGAATTGGTATAACGTGCCAACACCATTTTGGCCGCATTCAAAGGTTCACCAGGCTCTGGAAATTGATAATTTTCTGCGGGCGTAAACGATTGATTGATTGAAATTTCATTATTGTTTTTGAATTCACTGATTTTATCACCTTTAACATATTTAGATGTATTATTATGCTGGCAAAAATCTAAAGTCAAATCCATCATACGGTTATCATTGCTGGACACCTGTTGTTTAGATAAAATTACATTTTCCTCTTGTTTATCTCCGTCAAATGTTAAATCCATTTGCTCATCTGTATAAATACTCTTTCTATGAGACACCACTTGTTGTTTATTGTCATTAAAATTCATCATCTTATCCTTCCTTGGACAGGACATTTCATTATTATCTTTAAAATCAATTATTTTATCATCTTTAGCAAATTCAAATGTATTTGTAATCTGCTGGTCTACATCTAAAGTCAAATCCATCATACGATTATCTTCGCAGGGAACTTGTGGTTCACTTACAATTCCATTGTTTTCTTGTTCATCTGCGTCAAACGATAAGTCCATGTTCTCAGCTGTATAAATACTTTTCCTACGAGGCACAAATTGTTTTTTATTCTCATTGTCATTGCTGCTATATATTGTATCCAAACTTAAATCCATCAGCTTATCCTGCTTTGGACAGCAAAAATCGTTGTTTGTTGTTTGTGATTTGCATTGATCTAATAAACAAACTTCATTATCGAAGTGCATCGTTTTTATCTCCTGGTTTAAGTTACAAGAAATTGTAACTGGTTTTATAGTTTGAATATTTTCAATCGGAACATTTTCGACTGAAATTCCATTATCGAAATACAATGTTTTTCTCGCTGAATTTGAATCAAAAATACCTGTTTTATTTATTTCTGACCCATCATGGTTAACACTTTGATTCTCTATCAATGGTTTTGAATGGAAAACACCTGTATCAACTTTCTCAACATCAATATTTTTAATCGTGTTTTCAGTCGGAATTTCATTGTTGAAGTATAGAGTTTTCCTTAGAGATTTCGAATTAAAATTTCCTTCATCAGTATTTTCAGCATCAATATTTTTCTTAGTATTCATCTTATCCATTTCGATCTGTATTTCCTTTTTTCTCGTTGATTTGGAACCGTCGGTTTCAATATTTTCCAGTAATTGAATTGGTTCTACAGATTTAGCTGGTTTTTCAAGGGTTTCATCAAAGTAAATTTCCTGGTTGTACATTAAAGTTATACCATTTTTATCGATTTTAGATTTATCACATTCTTTTGCTGTTGCTTGATTATCTTCAATTATATTATCATTGTCGAAGTATATGGTATTTCTACGATTGTTTTTACTTTCATCTGATATGTTTTTATTATCTTGCGGAATAACAGTTCTTTTTTCATGGTCGAAAATTATTTCATCTCCGATATAATCGTTAGGGTACAGTGTTTGTCTTTTATTGCTAATGGTATCAGTACATAGAGTGTTAATATTTTCGTCTTTACAGAGCATTGAATTACCATCCACATTAAGATGAAAATCATTAAAATCATCATTAATATTATTCGATTTGGAAGACTTTTCCTTATTGGTATTTTCTTTGGCTTCAGAGTTGAATGATTCCTCGATATCATTGTTAAGATATATTGTTTGTCTTGTACATTTTTCTAAGAAAACATTATTTTCATCATTTAAATCTGTATCTACAGTATTAGTTAATCTTTTGGCCAATTGCTGCTGTGCTATCGATTCATCCAGCTCACAAAATTCATTATTGAAATGTAATGTTTTTCTTATTAGCTTTGAATTGTGAGAGAAATTATCAACTTCGATATTTTCCTTCTTATAAATCGATTCAACTTCATTTATGTGTTCTATTTTCTTAATATGATTATCATGTGATCGACTTGGAATTTCGTGAAGTATTTTTTGTTGTGATTTTTCAATATCATTGCCATATTGGTCATCGATTTCCAATTGGGTATTTGAACAAATACCAGCCTGACCATTTCTATCACTTTGCACAACATGAATTTCATTTGCGTCTCTATAGTTACTAGTATATACCTCACAAGGTTCAATGTTTTGATTTAAAAGTATAGTCCGACGCGGATTTTGAAAACTGCTTTCGTATTTATTTTCATGTTTTTTAAATTTAGAAGAATCAACTTCAGTTGAAATGGCCATTATATCGAAAGCATCCATATAATTATTACATTCTTTAATATTTGCAATTGCTTGTGTAAATATAGGTTTAGCATTTTGAAACATAGAACTAAGCGTATCATTTTCTTTATTGCTGAAAAAAGTAAAAAAAACAATATTAGATTTTTAGGGGATTTTAAAACCGTACCTTTTAAAATTATCTTAAAACCTAAACAACTTAATAAATTTTGGTTTTCAAGTTGTAAAATGGTAAAATAAATTATTTAAAAAGGGACTAAAATTTGGAAAAAGTAATTTTAAAATACTTTTTTAAATTAGTATTTTAAAACGAATGGGCATCCCTAGACTTTAAATATTTTTAGAATAATCATAAAGCAAAGCAAGGTACATTTTGAGAGGGGTAACAAAAACACATTTTTGATTTCTATACAGAGCGAGTATTTATAATGTAAATTCATATATTGTTCAACCATAGCCGACTTTCTTATATATTTTGTATTTGTTTGAGTCTTTGTTTAAATATATTTCTCAAAGAAACAACAGTAACAATATAAATTTCATAATAGAAAAGTAAATATAGATATAAGTAATTCTCTTTTTATTTCAAATTAAATTAAGTGATGACGAATTTCCATTCACAAGGCTTGAAAATATACATTCTTAAGTTATGGCTGCTGCTGAGTTGACAATCTTTGGCCGATTGAGAATCGGGTCGTTCCCGACCGGAGATCCAAATGTCGTGGGAACGCTTAAGATTTTGTGCTCAAAGGTAGTTCCATGTTGAAGTAAAAAATACTTAAAGTAAAAACTTTCCAGTAAAAAATAACTTTATGAACAAGGGTAATTTATAATTTGTTCTCAATTAAAAAAAAAAAAATTAAAAAATATATATCTATACAAATATTAGCTTTGTTCCAGAACTTTTCTGGCTAAAGAGAATTAATGAAATTTCTCTTCGTACTTATAAAAAGTAGAAAAAACAAAATTTCTCTTTCAATAAATTTGTATTGATGTTTATTCATATTAATTTCTATTGAAATTAAAACAACCACAAATACTTATTTATGAAAATAAATCAAAAATATCAAACATTTTTTGTTTTCAATGTATTTTTTTAAACAAATAATTTATTTGACAATTTTTTTTCTATTTGCCAGGAAAAAATGTTCTGGCTAAAAACTGCAAGTTCTGGCAAAGAGAAAATAATTTTAATTGCTCAAATTTGTTCTCTTTTACAATTTCTGGTAAAAACCTGCAAACATGACAAGTAAAGGAACAAAGCTATTATTGTTTTAAACTTCATGTTACAAATGTATTATTTAAATCATGGAGTAAAAAGTAAGGTGGGAGCGTTTCGGCAACAAACACAATAATTTTTTGTTGTCTAGAGTTGGGTTTTGTCAAAATGAAATTTCTAAAATTGAAAAATAATAAACATTGGAAAGAAAAAAATTTGTGTATTTCACAATATTGCCTACAAAACCGTCGTTACATTTAGCTTGTATTTGCAGCAGGACAATGTTTTAAAGCTTCTTCATTTTAATTTTCTTATTTGAAAACTTTTTATGAACATTTTAATTCATAATTCATAATTTTAAATTTATTTTTTTTTTGCTTTGAAAACAGAAATATAATTTTTTTAGATTAAAAATAAATTAATTTATTTTGACACAACCCAAGCACTTTTTAAATAAACAAATAAAAATCAGCTGCCTTAACGATTACACCTTAGTGCATCCTGATTTAAACAAAAAGAATAATATAAAAAGAAAGGCATACTCAATTGTTTTAAAACCACTAGATTGACAATATTTGTTATGATTTTTAACAATAAACAAACTCAATTTATGATAAATAAAATTTAAATAAATCGAATTACAAATATTTTTCGTGTGTTGCTCGTACAAACACCGATTTTTTCACATTTTTGTGGACTGTCAAACATACGGATGCCAATTTTTCTTAGAAATGTAAATTGTTTAAAAAATTTGTTATTAATGAATATTTGTGTAAAAATCAATTTTTTTTAATTTTTAAACAAACAGCAAACATTTGTACAAACACGAAATACCCTCATACACTACAGTCTTGAACAAACCTAAAATATTGGTATGTTTGTCAAGCCGTTTGTGTAGTCTATTTGGGCATTTATTAATAATTTATATATATTTCTTTAAAAAATGTAAAATTTACCAAATATTCGTCTTCTTTGGTTTGTTTACCTTTTTATTAATCAACCGTATGTTGTGAAAATATTTTTGATATTACATATTTTTGTTTGCAAATTTTTTACTTGGAAAAAATTTCCAGTAAAATCAAAAAATTCTCTATCAACGAACTGTTTTCGAATGAACGCGAACGGAATGCAGTAACAATTGTTGCTATTTCTTACAAATTATCAAGTACGCGAACAGACCTAATATTAGAAATGCGAATTTTTAATATTTTACTTTAGCGAATTTTAGTATTATAAACAAATTTTAAATTCTGATTTTAATCAGTAATTGATATTTATATAAAAATAATTGGTTTGCATTAAAAAAATTGAATCAAGGCCTCTCGTGGACTGAATACGCGGGATTACTTTCACAACAAAAATCGATGAAGCTCATCCAACCCGTTAAATTAAATTGGTAACAATTAACATCAATCGGTAGCAGACAATGATGTATATACCAAAATCAATAAGCCGTTCGAAAAATAACTGCATTTACATCAAATCAAAAGCTAGTTGGTTTTTGTAAACCTTTTTTTAAAACCAAAACGTTTACACCAACAGTTTTTGATAATTTGGTTTCAATATCTCACACATATACTCACACAATCGGATTTGTTCGGCCAGAATATTCACTTTTTTATTTTTTCAACGATTTTTACATTATTTTTATACCCTTCACCTTCGTGAGAAGGGTATATATAAGTTTGTCATTCCGTTTGTAATTTCTATAATATATAATATAATTTTCCGACCCTATAAAGTATATATATTCTGGATCCTTATAGATAGCGGAGTCGATTAAGCTATGTCCGTCTGTTTGTCTGTCCGTCTGTCTGTCTGTCTGTCTGTTGAAATCAGTTTTTAGAGGTCCCCAGATATCGGCGAGATCCGAATCTTCAATAATTCAGTTAAACATGCTTTCGAGAAGATCGCTATTTAAAATCAGCAAAATCAGTCTATAAATAACGGAGATATGAGCAAAAATCCAAGACAACCTCTGAAAATTTCATCAAAAAAGCCACATTTTTTTCATGTTTTGTTAAAAAAGCAACAACAACACTGTGAGTTGAATAAAGATGTACATGTGCGTGTGGAGATGTATTTGGTGAAGGTATAACTAGAACACGAAGGGAAGGGTATAACTAGAACAAGGAGATAAAGCATAAATATGTTGGTAATACAGATCATATTTGTTTGAGGGTGGTAATACAGTTTGACGGTGGTATTACAGTACAATGGTTAATATTTCTTTCTGCTACATGTGTGCAGAGATACAAAATAAATAAAAACTGTTTTTTAAAACATACTTGGTGAAGGGTATATAAGATTCGGCACAGCCGAATATAGAAATATTACTTGTTTTAATTTAAATTGAAAAATATTGAGCTGGAAATTGTGATTATACTATAAACTTTATAGTAGACAGAAATACTATGAACTGCTTCCACTGATAAAAGTTAATAAAATTTAAGAATAAAGGCCCAAATAGACTACACAAGCGCTTGACAAACATACTTTTTTCATTTCAACACACACTACAAAAACATTGCTAGTACAAACACAGATTTTTTCACGTTTTTGTGGACTTGCAAAGATACAGATGTAAATTTTTCTTTGAAATATAAATTTTGTAAAAAAAATTGGTTATTAATGAATATAAACAATACAAACGGTTTGACAAAAATTCAATATGTTTGTGTAAAAATCAAAATTTTTTTAATTTTTGTACAAGCAAACCGAAACAACCTCATACACTACACAACAGGCTTGCACAAACGTAAAATACTAGTATGGTTGTAAAGCCGCTTGTATAGTCTATTTGGCCCTTAAGTTCCTAAATTGTATGAATTTTTATTTTCTATTTGTTAAAAAAATGTTGAAAATTTTCTTAGAAGAATTTTATGTTCGTTTATGATTTTTAGAATAAAATCGATGAAATCTGCGAGTAATTGGCGGGATTTTATAAAGAAAAGACATTTATTTATGCTTGCTGAAGTTTTCTTGTTTAAGATTTAGTATTTCAGCATTTCAATTTTTATTTTTTTTTATTATACAAAATACGGTAATAAAGGATTACTATCTACTAAATATGAAAACAGGTTAATAGATAATTGACTTTGTTGGCAAATTTGTTCATGAATATTGAAGAAAAAAAGTAAAAAACTCCAAAAAATTGCGTCATGTACAAATTAATATATTCTTTGAACTTTTAATATTTTTAATGAAACTGATTGTGAAAAAAGTCATGTTCGATTCATACAATTATTTACAAAATTCATTCTAGTTATGTATTAATTTTTTCTGTGTAGTTTTAATTAGTTTTTGTTTAGGTTTTCATCAAAAACTAGTTAAAAGTAGTTATTGATTTGTATGGAAACCCCAAAGAAATTTTAGTAGTTTTTAAAACAAAAACCAAATAAAGCCGAAAACTACTAGTTTTTGTTTTGTGTAAATTAATTTTAAACCACCCCACAGAAAATTTTCAGAGTTCTCAGAATTGTAACCAATGTTGTGCGCTTTACTTTGTGTTATTTATAATTTGATTTACTTGTATATAAAATCTGGATATGAAGTTTAAATTTTTAATATATACAGTGAATCCAAAAAGTTTAGGCACACTATAATTTTCAAGAATGATCTGCCAATAACTTTTTTTCTTCTTCATTTTAAGAAATAATTTTGATGTCGAATAATATCTGGATTATTTTACTGACCATTCAGTACAACAACACTTTAAAATTTTATTATTTCTAAGATACAATGCATTAAAAACTAAAAGAACAACGTTAACCCACATACAAAAAGTTTAAGCACATACGTTTTATTTTACTAATTTAACGGTAATTTTTCCACCTTCTTTTGGATTTCTAAAAATGTGAAATGAAAATGAAATGCATATTAGCCAAGTTTCAAATGTCAACATTTATTTATCGATATTAAATTCTGCCGAAAACAGCAAAATGAGCAACCGTTCTGAAATTTCCTTAGACGTGCGTAAAATTATTATTCATCTTCACGCGGAAGGAAAATCCTATCGCCAAATTGGTGCCATTGTACAGAGGCCTTATACCAGCGTAAGAAATATTATAAAGCACTATCAAAAAACTAAACATTTAGAGCGCGAAAGCAGATGTGGTCGCCCAAAAAAATTTACATCACGTCAGGAACGGCTTATTGTGGCAGAAGTGGCTAAAAACCCAAAGATTTCGGCTGTGAAATTGTGCGAACAGATGAAACAAAGTTTTAAGGAAAACTTCAGTCCACAAACAGTTCGAAATACGTTGTACAAAGCTGGTTATCACGGTAGAGTTCCTCGTCGTAAGCCATTTCTTTCTGACAAAAACAAAAAAAAAGAGGCTAGAATTCGCAAAACTCCATATCCAAAAGTCGGAAGAATTCTGGAATAGTGTGATATTTAGCGATGAATCAAAGTTTAATATATTTGGATCGGATGGCGCACAAAAAATTTGGCGAAAAGCAAATAAAGAGCTTCAGGAGAATAATGTTGTAAAAACAGTAAAACATGGGGGCGGAAATGTTATGGTGTGGGGGTGTATGGCGACATCTGGGGTGGGGAGTCTCGTTTTTATAGACGAAAGAATGGATAAGCATTCATATTTAAATATTTTGAAACAAAACTTAGCTCCAAGTGTTGCAAAACTAGGGCTAGAAGGAAAGTTCTTGTTCCAACAAGATAATGACCCTAAACATTCCTCATATCTTGTGCAGGAGTGGCTTATCTACCATTGCAAACAACTAAAAACCCCACCCCAATCGCCAGACACTAATCCTATAGAGCACGTTTGGTACTTATTGGAGAAAAAAATACGCAAACATCATATCACATCCAAAGAATCTCTTAAAACTGCTCTTCGTATAGAATGGGAAAACATTACACCGGGTGAGACATCTAGCCTAGTAAGAAGTATGCCTCGCCGCTTAGAAGCAATAATCCAGGCCAATGGAGGCCCAACCAAATATTAAATGTACAAAAATCCAAACTTATCTCCTTTGTGCCTAAACTTTTTTTACATGGATTTATGATGTTTTTTAGTTTTTTTTTAGCGTATTTTGTTACAAATAATAAAATATTAAATATGTTTGTGTTGAATGATCAATAAAGCGAACAACTCATGAAACTTCATCATAATTATTTTATTAAATTGAAAAGAAACAGAGTTATTCACAGATTTATCTCGAACATCATGGTGTGCCAAAACTTTTTGGATTCACTGTATATTATATGAGAACAGGAAATTAAAATATAAAAAAATCAAGTGTGCTGTAATTTAATCAACAAAAAATTTTTCATTTATTGAAAAATATTTTTTGGATCAAAATTTTTTCAATGTTTAGATGAATTTTAAATGTATATTTTGCACAACAAACGACTTTCATCAAGAACCATTTGTGGTTGACTGGCCAATGAACCGCACAACGCATCACAAAGTTCTTGCAGAAGTATTCCCTGCCAATTTTAATGATTTAAATCAAATGTTTACAAACACTAATCCCTCCTACACTATTTTCTTAGTTTCAAAATAATGGTCGTCCCCTAAGTCCTGGTATAAACAAACAATATTTCATTAAATAACAACTTACCATGATTTTTTAGCTTTTACACATGAACTTAATAAACCTCTGTCAAGTTTACTGGCGGCATCTCTTAATGATTCATCAAATAAGTCCATGATACCATTTAGTTGTGTTACTTCCCTCTTTGAATTACTCCGACATACAGTCTCATCGCTTAGTTTGGCTCTTGTTAGGAAACTAGTATTATCCAGCATTATATCATCGGCTTGTGAGTAACGACACTTATCATTATACTTCTTGTTTTGTCCAATGTTATCTTGAGTACTGTTAAAATCGAAATAATTATTTGATTTTAAAGTTTTTACGTCCTTGTTCAACGTGTCGTCAGACGATGTCGGTATATCTACATCATCAAAAACGAGAGTTCTCCTTTGTTTGGTTACAGGCTGCGAAGATGACTGAAAATGCTTTGATGCGGTATTCCGGTTCTTACGATCAGTACTGGGAGTTTTTGGAGCATTAGCAAAAACATTTATTTTGCCACGTTCAAGCTCGTCATTTAACTGCTTAAAGTTCAAAGCTTTAAACTCGGATGGAATTAAAGGAGACGACGAGTCAGGCGATAAAGACATGTTTTTTACACTACTCAACGAAAAGTTTAAGGACTTCTCCGCATTTGATGGATTTCCTTTTTCTATTCCAACAGTTGTCACATTTTCAACGTTACCAGGTGCTACATTCTGTTCTTGTTTCTTTTTGTAACGCAACATTCTTTGTTGCTCCAAATCGATCGGATTTTTACTTTTATTTACAAGTGGTGTACATATTTTCCGAACAACTAACTTTGGTAACTGACCAGGTTTGCGAATACTTTCTGGAACATTTATGTTATTGGTAGAAGCAGGTTCTTGTGTTAGCTTGGCAGGAGAATTAGAAGTATCTCCATTCAAATTAATCGTTTGTCTTGGCAAATTTGTTTTTACTTTGGGTGGACTGGTTTCTATGGGTTGATGGAAAGTTATAGTAGGACGAGATCTTTCTTTTGGTATAGTTTCATGTTGATTATTGCACTCTCCAACTATTGCATTTTTGGAATCAATGTCCATTGACTGGTTAAAATTTAGAGTTTGCCTCGACTTATCCTTGTACCCTGTTTTTACCTCAACTTTATTCGGAGAAAATTCAATAGTTTTATTAAAGTTAATACTCTGTCGGAAGTTTACTTTTTTAATGGGCATTATAATTTGAGAACTTTCACTTTTACCTTTCTGTGGTGATATTTCAATTGGCTGATTACAATTAATTGTTGCACGAGAATTTTTTTTATTTTTGGCTAATGTTTCTTTTGGAGACATTTCGATAGCATCATTAAAGCTGATGGTTGGCCTCGCTTTATTATTGGGCTCTGCAATACGAGCTTCTAAACTATTATCGATATTCATATTATCATCAGAATCTTGTAAAAATGACAAACGATTTAGTTTTTCTTGAAATGCAAGCGTTTCTTTTTGAACATTAACATCATTTGTTTGCGATTGTATTTTGAGGTCATCATTTATTTCCATTTCGCAAGTTTCATTTTGAGTTTCGTTCACATTGTGTAGTGATGTTGGATTTACATTCTCTTTGTCATATTGTTTAGCCATATTGGGGGAAAGATTCATTGCTGTAGCTTGCCGTATTGTTCTTCTATTACTTTTTATTATATTTTCATTGCCTGATATTGACAGGGAATCATTCATATAAATTGTTATTGGCTCCTTGGAACTTTTAACCTTGGTACATGTAAAATCAACATATTGGTCCTAAATTTACAGAAAAAGATATATAAAAATTTAAATGATGCGAGGATAAAAAATCGTATAAATAAATCGACACTTTCTGCCTGTTCTTCTAAATGCGAACGAACATTTCCTACTCATTTTATATAGAAAACAATAACAATTTTTAGAATTTATTTGAGGTTCGGAGTTCGAACGCCGAACTTTATATAAAATGTTTATTTATCATATTTTTACATCATCAAAAGGTTTTAAAAATGCTGAAAATTTGTTTACAGAAGTTATCATACATTCTCGCTGTACAATAAATTTCCGATGTTCATAGGTACTGAATGCCTTTTTAAACGTTTAGTTTTTTTTTGGCTGATTAGAAAAACTGTTAACCAGAATGTGATTAAAAAGCAAAGAAAAGTGAAACCATTAATTTGAATTATCTAGTTTCAACTATAAATCTTTGATCTCATTTGTCAATATCTTAAAAGAACGATAGGTCCTAAACTATTGTTGCTGTTTGATTGGTATTCAAAATCAGTTTACATTTGGACATGGCCTCCATATAAGGTTCGCTTTAGAAAATGAATAGCGTTCATAACAGGTTTAGAAATACTAGTATTTTTATGAAATTATACTTAAATTTTTTTATGAACCAAAATTTCATATAAATCGGCAAATTGAAATTTGTGAATTGTGTTAGGTATTGTATTGTATTATATATATTTTTTATTTTTTTAGAAACTGTAATTTTACTAATTCGATAAAATTCATTTTGATTTCGATACATATTTAAAACGAAATTTTGATCACCTTGGATCATAATAACAATATTATGATAAATACAAAAATATTATAATGAAATATTTTGACGGTATTTAATCATAATATGATATTTTAAAATTGTTACAATAACAACAATCATTATTTTAACCACAACCATGTTTTTTCTCTGCGTACTCTTACAGAGAATTGTATAATTGTCTATAAATCGTTTAAAAAGCAAAAATAAAAGTATTAAGATATATGCATTTCACAAAAATTGTTTGTTATTAGAAATTTATCACTGTCAGGAATTTGGAATTAGTTGATAATTGACCCAATTGCTAATTAAAGACCCTCTTCAAAAAACCTTCCGGATGTTCATTTTTTGGTTTTAAATGTTATAAATTTATTACTTTTTAATCATTAATGCGTTTTCTATGTAAGAAAAAAGTTCGTGTTCAGCCGAGCTTTTAGATTTACCGAAGTTCGGGTTCGGTACCGAACGAAATTTTTGTATTAATTGTATAAGGTTTATAATGTAACAATTTCAATTAATTACATTATATAAATCTATGTAAAAATTTGAAAAACTTAAAAATTTTCCAAAAAATTACAACATTGTAATAATTTTGAAGTTGTGTTATGTCATTATAATCGTCTCCCAAAGACCTTTCATTGTGCCGAATCTTATATACCCTTCACCATAGTGTATTTTAAACATATTTTATAAATTTTAAATTTTCTCGTCTGCACCAAAAGAAAAACAAAATGAACAACAACAACGCTAAACGAAACGAAAAACACAGAAAAACAAAAACAAAATAAACAACGCAATAAAACCAACCTACATCAAAATATACGAATAGAATTTACAAAAACAAAATACACAACTCAATGACGCCAACAGCATTCAAACATAGAAAATACACAGCTGAATAAAACCAAATGCATCTACACACGCACATGTACAGTGTCTTTCATAAGTATTCGAATTTAGGTATAATATAACAAGTTAGAGTGCTATATTCGGCTGTGCCGAATCTTAAATACCCTCCACCAGCTACTTTTATGTTATTACTTTTCTAATTGATCAAATATTTGTAGAAATAAGTTTTCTCATGTCTTTAATAGAAAAAATCCCAAAAGTTAAATCCATTACAATTCCAAGATTTATTGAACATTACAAATTTAGTAATTTGCATGTATGCATGTGTGAAAGATTTAGACATTTTCAAAATACAAATACATATATAAGTTTGTTCTACACAAAATTTTGTTCAACACAAATTGATAATGCTCTTTAACTACGGTTAAAGCGCTTTTAGGAGCAGGACCTAATGTAGGAGAAATATAAGTAAACAAAACTAATATTTTTGCCAAATTATGTATCAATAGCTTAATTTGGTAATAAGTAATGTGCGTTTAAGAGATTTTTGTAAAAGAACTTTGTATGGGAGCTATGTCCAATTATGTATATAAAGAAAAAATTTCAGAATTCTGTATCTATGGCGCAATTTACATGAAGACTTTTCAGACGTCTGTTTTTTCCAATTCTCTTTTGAGAATCTTCAAAAAAATCATGAACATTTATACGGTGTTTTTTTACATGCAACTATGCATGTCTTTTTTTGATGTTTAATTGTATAATCCTTTTTAATTACTTATTCGTAGTAAAAATAAAATGAAATTTTTAACACAAAAACCATTTAATTTGATGTAAAAAAATTTAATTACACGCTATAGTATTTTTTTAATGCAAATTTTAATGTTTTCATGTAAAAAAAGACATAATTATTTATTTTACATAAGCATAATATCAACAGTACGAATCAGTTTAAAGAGGAATGTCAAAAACAATCATGAAAATCCCAAATCATGTTTGACCCCCCATTCTCTTCTTCCCCGCTCACCACCAATCACCGACAAACATGAAAACAGACGTCTGGGCAAACATGAAAAAAAAATCATCGTGTAAATTGGGTGTATATCATTACTTGGTAACAAATATTGCGAATCTAAATGAATCTAAGATTTTCTGGACCTAGTATGAGAGCTATGACCAAATATGGACCGATCGTAAAACAATTTTATAGTGAATTTATGTATATAAGAGCCATATTATTGCTAAATGAATGGATATCAATATTTGGTTATGAGTTATGTGCGTTTTTTTCTGATTTTCGGAAGGGAACCTTGTATGTGTGTTTTTTTAAGAGGGATCTTGTGTAGAAGCTATGATTAATTATGGACCGAACGGAAAAACATTTCATAATATTATTTCTCTGTATATGAGCAATACTTGCACATAATTTTATATGGATATCTTAATTAGGTAATGAGTTATACGTGTCTACCACAAAGGGATCATAACATGGACCCAAGTGTGCCCCTAATGCGAACTGCAAGGGACAGCCTGCAAACCTAACCTATACGTGTTTAAGTGTTTTTCGGAAGGGGAACTTGTATGGGAGCTATGACCAATTATGGACCGATCGGAAAAAGATTTCGTGGTAACATTTATTTACGTGAGAATAATTCTTGCAACAAATTATATATGGATATCTTAATTTAGTAATGAAAAATGTGCGTTTAAGTGATTTTCGGGAGGGGATCTTGTATGGGAGCTATGACCAATTATGGACCAATCCAAAAAAGCTTTCATTATAATATTTCTGTATATAAGAGCAATACTTGTACCAAATTTTACATCGATATCTTAATTTAGTAATGGGTTATGCGCTTTTAAGTGATTTTCGGGAGGGGACCTTGTATGGGAGCTATGACCAAATATGGACCGATCCAAAAAATCTTTCATTGTAATATTTCTGTATATAAGAGCAATACTTGTACCAAATTTTATATCGATATCTTAATTAAGTAATGAGTTATGCGCGTTTAAGTGATTTTCGGGAGGGGACCTTGTGTGGGAGCTATGACCAATTATTGACCGATCCACAAAAACTTTCACTGTAATATTTCTGTATATAAGAGCAATACTTGTACCAAATTCTATATCGATATCTTTTTTTAGTAATGAGTTACGTGCGTTTAAGTGATTTTCGGGAGATGACCTTGTATGGGAGCTATGACCAATTATGGACCCATCCAAGAATTTTTCCAACCACCAATTTAGCCCATTTTCAATACCAAACAACTTAGGAAAACTAAGAATATTTTGAGTGAATTTGATTAAATTTTATTGCTTCGTTTTAACGTGAGCGTGTTCTACACAGACAGGCGGACGTAGCTAGATCGACTCAGAATTTAATAAGGACCCAGAATATATATACTTTGTTGGGTCTCAGATGAATATTTCTTGGTGTTACACACGGAATGACAAAGTTATATATACCCTCTATCACCCCTGATGGTGGTGGAGGGTATAAAAATAAACTAAATTCAATAACATATTTTGTATGCAAAATTAATAAATTAATTTGTTAAATTCTCTAGACAGTCCTTAGCTTTGATATCACGCTTTTTTTAAATTTAAAAATTCACATTTACTTAAATTAATTTAGCTTTATTTAAAAAAAGTCCATAAAATTACCTCATAAAAGTATACGAATTTTTTCTGTATTTCATATTTGACTATATTATACGAAACATAAAAATTAGAATCGAATGTTTTTTTTTGCTAAAAATTGTTTAAAGGGGTAACTATTTACCGAATGAATATATTTTTGGAGCATTTGGTCCACAATTTTGGAATATTTGTACCATATTTCCATAATATGAAAATATGATATGATATTCATATAATATCACAAATTAGATTTTTGACCAAATTTGCCATTTTTTCTCTTTTTCTAGAGATAAAACCAAAATTTAATATTGGGATTTAATAGATTCTTTCAGGTATCTAAAAGTACTAATCTTTGTTATAAGGATTTGTTTTTAAACATTCGATGATATATTTTTGGTATCGTTCTTCTGTTTCTAATTGAATTATCTGGATCTTAAGTCCCTTTTTAGGGTCGATATTTTCCGACAAAGTTGGCTAGTATACATTCATGTACATTTTAGCATTAATATATTTTAAATTTTCAAGACATCGTAGCGGTGTACAACTCCAAAACATGCCTTAACAACACGTCATCCTATACAGTAGATTTTAGTTTTTACTACTCATAACTTTCACTATTACGTTGCCCATTACAACAACACTGTTTGTAAAAAATTTTGGGCTTATTTTGATCATAGTAGATAATGTTTAAACAGATATCAATATGTTTGAGTTAGACCATAATGATATGGTGTCATTCAGCCTAGAGGCCATTGGTTATAAAAAGAATGATTCCACTATATTGAATGGCGTTTCTTCGAGGCATGCTTTGGAGTTATAAACTTCCACAATATATTGAAACCTTAAAATGTATAACAGCTGATATCTTAAATAATATATAGAAGACAAGTTTCCCCGAAAAATTTTGACCCTAGTATTATTAAAATGGACTTGAGTTTTAGTAAATTGAATTAGCGATAGTAGAATGATTCCAATAATATTTCTTGGAACGTTTAAATACAGATTATTGTAATAAAAATATTATTTTTAGATGCCCCAAGGGGTATATTAAATCCCAATAAAAAATTTTGGTTTTATCTCTGGGAAAAAGGAGAAAAAATACAAATATTGCCAAAAAAAACCGCCATTTTAATGATATTACATAAAAAGATGGTACAAATACCCCAAAATTGTTGACGAAACGATCCAAAATTATATCGAATCGGTTGATTGTTACCCCTTAAAACAATTTTTAGCAAAAAAAAAAACATTCGATTCTAAGTTTTGTGTTTCGTATAATATAGTCAAATATGAAATACAGAAAAAATTCGTATACTTTTGTGAGGTAATTTTATGGACTTTTTTAAATAAAGCTAAATTAATTTAAGTAAATGTGAATTTATAAAGTTTTAAAAAGCGTAATATCAAAGCTAAGGACTGTCTAGTGAATTTAACAAATTTATTTATTAATTTTGCATAGAAAATATGTTATTAAATTAGGTTTCTTTTCATATTATACCTAAATTCGGATACTTATGAGAGACACTGTACATCTTTATTCAATTCACAGTGTTGTTGTTGCTTTTTTAATAAAGCATGAAAAAAAATGTGGCTTTTTTGATGAAATTTTCAGAGGTTGTCTCGGATTTTTGCTCATATCTCCGTTATTTATAGACCGATTTTGCTAATTTTAAATAGCGATTTGTCTAACTGAATTATTGAAGATTCGGATCTCGCCGATATCTGGGAACCTCTAAAAACTTATTTCAACAGACAGACAGACGGACATGGCTTAATCGACTCCGCTATCTATAAGGATTCAGAATATATATACTTTATAGGGTCGGAAAATTATATTATAGAAATTACAAACGGAATGACAAACTTATATATACCCTACTCACGAAGGTGAAGGGTATAATAAATGAAACAAATAAATAAAAAATGACCTTTTTATTTTTGATCCAGCTCACATCGTGAGAAATGGTATCTTAGAATGAACTAAGTTTTCATTTTCTTTGGGAACATCAGCAATTTAAATTTTGGCTACCCTAACATGTATACATAAAATTAGCAGTCTTCTTTTTATTATATGCCCAGCAAAAAATAATTGATGTCATACTTTACAAACGACATCTTAATCACATCTGAAAACCAAATATTTCCTTACAAGTGAAAACCCAGTTAAGTGAGGAAAGAGATGTAGAAAAGTCACTACAAATAACATATTCGAAGTACATCAAACTTTGGTGAAAACCAATGAAATTAACATAAGCATGTCATTGAACGAATTCGGTTTATTTTTGACATCCAAATATAGGATTTTTATTGCATCTATGAATAAGATTAGATGTAGTTCATAGTTGTCAAAACTGAATAACATCCCTCTAATGACACGCTAATGTAAAATTCATAGGTTTTTCACCAAAATTGGAAGTTCTTCAAATATGTTATTTATGGTGAAAATTCTACCTCTTTTCCTCACTTTTTTGCTGGGATGTAATTATCTTTTAACATAATTATGATATAATTTCCGTATATGTATTTGCATATATAATTTAAACACATTCTGTATATGAATATTTTTGAACCCCGCATAATTTACAAAAAAAAATCTAAAAAAAATGTAAGAGGGTCACTCTACACCAATTTTTTCGTGTTCCGTATGCGTATTTTTGAAAAATGGTATTATATAATTAACTAAAAATATATATATATATTTTGTTCTCGTATCTTAATACCGTCAACATTTGGATTGGATTTGCCGATCCGTTCCGAAATTATAGGCTATACAGTGCTGGCAAAAAATAATCAAGAAAATTTTTCAGTCGAAAATCTATTTTTTGCCAAACTATTTTGTAGAATTTAATGAAAGCTAGTTATGTATACTTTCCTCTGTTACTTAGGTATTATAATATTTTGGACTCGGGAAATTATTTAATTTTAACTGATATAGGTCTTGGAAAAATACTATAAACAATTTATTATAATGTATTGGATATGTAAAAATTATTTTTCTTTCATTTATTTTTAACAATTATAAAGAGAAATGTATGCCTGAAAATTAAATAAACTTTTTGATTAGATTGTATTGCATTTAAGTCGGTTTTATCAACAATTTATTGATATGACCCTGACAGCTTTATCGAGGATCTGACTTTCTAAATATATTAAATAACATAAATATAAAATAAAATAATTTGGTAAATGTATTAAAATCACTTATAGAACTATTTGTTCAAATGATTTAAGAGTCGAAAAGTTTTAGGCCCATTTATAGATATCGAAAACATACAAGAAAATTTTAGGCAATTTTACACTACTCAACAATTCAAACAAATTAGAATGAATAAAAATAGACTTAAATATAAAGATATTTTAAGAAAAAGTTTCAAATATACAAGAAAGTCGAATAAGTATCAAAAATCTTGAAAAACTAAAATATATTAGGGTACTTAACATTGAAAATTTATAGCAATATAGACTTCTATGTACATAAAATAGTTTGGTTTTTATATTTATTTTTAATTTTTATATAATAGAATATATAGTTTCTATGATGGTCAATCATCAATCCCAAATTCTACGCTATGATTTGCCAAGAATTTGAAAATACCATGATGTTCAATTCCAGTTTTACTCATTCTAAAATGTTCTCCAAAACTGGATGTAGAAGTAAAGGCGATGTCATTATTTTTAAGATTTCTTTTCAGTAATTTCAGAAGTAGGTAAATCATAACAACTTATTGCAATGTTTCTGAAGTATTGTTATAAAAATCATCTAATAAATATTATTTATTATAGAAAAGAATTAAGGAATTAATACATAAAAAATGTATTATAAAAAATTTAACTTTGTTTAAGTATACAGTAATTTTACTGTTAAATAATAAGTTTTTCTTAATCGATTGCTTGACATAAATTATTCGGTTTATTCGTTATTTGAAATTTCGCAATTTCGAGCGATTAATCGTCAAAAATTGGTCGATTAACTGATCGACGATTAATCGTTTGAATACCCTAAGATCTAGTATGTTACGGAATGGACTTTTCGTAGCATCGTGTTTTCTATATTTTCTTAGAAGTATACTTAGTATGTTTTTATCCGCTGAAGTAAAATATGTTTGTACGTCTAAGTATATATATATAATGTTTTAGGTTGGAAAAATTAGTCAATTTAATCGAACGCCTACTTTTTAAATTTTCCGATATAAAATAAATTCGCGTGCAAGAAAAATGATAAACTTAGCACTAAATATCGTGAGAGGTATTATTTATTAGATTTCCATATTATCTCACATAACTAATTAGTTTTCATTAGGAAAAGGTCAATCAAAAAGAATAAGTTCAATGTCATTTAATTTTGCGTAAAGTAGTTACACATCGAATGATGTATGTGCTTACAGACAATTTTTTATGGCCATTTCTCTGTAGTTGAAGCGAATACAATCTGTCATGTACTACGTCGGATGCAGAACCATATTCGAAGTTTAGTCCAATACACAACACGAAAAAATTAAATAATAATTTTTTTTAATCTGTTTAAAAATATTTGATTTTTAATTTGTTTGTGTTTTGTTGTTGTAACTGGTTGTCTGTAACTGATTGAGAATTGGATCGTTTCGGAGCGAAGATCCAATTGTCGTGGGAACAATTTCTTTGGTTGTTTAGCATTTTTACATTTGCAATTTCTTAAAATATTGTTTTCCTAAAATAAACCCAAATACATTAATGAATGTTATTATCCAAAAATGTAATGTTCCCATAGCTAAAGAAATGAAAATAAGAAATAAATAATAAATACCTCATCCATATATTCACTGAAAACTGTGACGGATTTACCATCCTTAAAATCGTTTGTTTTTGTATCATCTCTGATATTTAACGAATCTATTTTTAATTCGTTCATATAGTCAACTGTTCTATCAGCAAATATAATTGATCTCGGTTCCTTTTCATTATCAGTCATTGAAAAACTGCACAAATTATTTGTTGTTTGTTCCCCATCTTTGTATGGTTCATTTTGAAAATTTTGTATTTCACTTTCGTTGAGTGTGATATCGACGCTATTCTCAATGTGAAACTTTTTACTGCTTTGATGTTGATATGAATTATTAATTAAATCTTTAGTTGTACTAAAGATTGATTGATTGTTGTTAACAGACATATTCTTCAGATGGTTACTTGATTCCATTTGCAACTCCTGTTGCATATTCGATTGTCCAACATTTTCCTTATTATTGTGTTTAATTTTTAAAGCGCTTCGTGTTATTTCATTTTTGAAGGGTGCCCCTAAATTTGATGCAGTTTCGTTTCCATTTAAATGATCCGAAATTTCATAGGAATTGTTCCATGTTTTTGGTTCTTCTTCGCCATGAAATACCCTTAATAATAAAAAGTAAAATATATAAATTATACAGAAATATATACATACATATGTCCCCGGTTGGAAATAGATGTAACTAATAACAATTCTCTGACCATTACAGATTTTGTGTTTTCTTATTCGTAATACAGAACATTTGGGGATTTAAATAGCATTAAAGATTTAATTACCTTACTGAATTTTTTCCACTAAAACTAATACGTCTCTTTATCTGAGTTTTTATGACGTCAACGTCAGTTGATATGGATTTTCGTAGCTAAAATAAAAGAATTAGAATCGCATTTAATGCAATAATTATTATATAACAGAAAAAGAAAACTATTTTTTACAATAACATCAAGAGAACCCTAAATTTCATAGACCAAAAAATGTGATATACATATGTAGTCGAAAAGCTGAAAAAACTCCATTTTGGCAATATTTGAGACCTTATAAATGCATAAAGATGTTCCATTTACAAATCAGTTATATAGCCAGAAAGTTAAATCTGTCGACATAAAAAATTTTATCAAACAAGATATCTTCAAGCTGTTATAACATTTCAGTTTTCAGGCATGATATCTGATGTAATAAAAAAATTCTGAATTCGGATGCGATTAGTGATACTCAATCGTTTAGAAAAGTATACTTTGGTGTTAAACATTTCTTGACCTGTGTCATTAAACAGATTTAAATTAAATTTCATTCAACATAGTTTCTACTCAATATATTATTTTTTTTCATAACTTTTGTATAAAAGTACCCAGCAAAATTTAAAACGAAAAAAATTAAACTTACCACTACTTCAAAAATAGCGTTGAATTTGTAGCTTATGTGGAAGTGATATTTAAAGACTTAAAAAGAAGTACTTACATTTTTATGAGTTAAAAAGATGTATTTTTAGGGTTCTATGTTAATAGGAGTGTTTAAATTCCCAATTTATATTAATATGTTTTATTTAAGTCAGATAAATTGTTTTTATAATACAAATTCAAACCCAAAACACTTTCAAAAAAGAATAAAAATTACATGAGAACTTTAGCAGTGATTTTAGAATCGAATAAAAATAACATACATACATGTATTAAAATATACTTCATTCGTTTTTTTGCTGGATACCCAAACTTTGTTAACAATTTGGAGAATTCGATGTAAAAACTTTTGGTTTATGATCTTTTACGATATATTGTAGATTTGTCTCATAGTAAACATAAATGATATCACTTTATTGAACTCACCGTGCTCCTGCGTTTTTTTGAATCCATTTTTATTATATTAATAAATTAAATTATTAATTTATTTTAAACTTATAAGAACATAATTTGATCAAATAGACGCTTTAAAAATATTTTGAAATGTTGTGTTTGCCGATAATTGTTGGCTGTACTGCAGAGCCCTGCGCCGATAAATATTAACGGCGGCGGCTTAAAATCGAATGTAAGCCGGCTAAGTTTTCAACTGCGTTTAGTTTTAAATTTTTAACGATTTTAAATAAAAACGGAATCCGAGAGATCAGAAAATGGGATTTCGGAAGCAAATATATTGATTATACAAACAAAACCAAGCAAGCACAAAAGTTGTGTGAGAAATTATGCAAGGATGGATAAAAAATTCTTAAAAATAAAAACAAAACATTTCGTCAAGTTATACGAGGATCGGCCGATATTTAACCCTTGCAGAAAATTAGTTTGCATTAACAAAATGATCCATAACGTAAAAGCAAAGATATTTTATTTATTTATTTACTATCTATACCCAGTGTGCTTTGCTACCCTAAAAGCAATATAAATAAGAAACCCACTTAACTACAATGGTTTTCCAGATACACAATTTGTTACATATGGGAGATTCCACGCAAATTATTGCATTTTCGCCAATTATTCCGAACGTTAATTAAGATTTTAATTTAATCTATGAAAAATTTGAATAATCTAACAGTTTCCCAGATATACGAAATTTTGTATTTAATTCATATGGTAAGTGCCAAGAGTCCACTGAAAGACCGCCCGTTATTCTTTAAATGTTCATGTGAATGTCAAAGTTCTTCATGTAGAATCGAAGATTTTAGCTCTAAAAGTTTCTTAGATATACGAATGCTTACATGGATGTTAAAGTTACTCATGCAAATTTTTAAGATTCTAACTGTAATAGTTTCCAAGATAAACGAATTTTTGTATTTAATTTATATGAGAGGTGCCACTCTAATTGTTAATTATCTCAAATAATAATATTTTTTTAATATGGGCGTGGCATCTCGCCCACTTGAAATTTCAAAACAAAAAGTAGCCTATTGTACCTTCCAGACATAGACGAACACAAATACATTCATTTTTTTATATAATCTCTTTCGGAACACTTTATATAATGACACATACATGAATTTAGCCAAACAGCTCTTAATTATACCAATCGGCTTAGAATCATTTTCTGAGTCGATTAAGCTATGTCCGTCCGTCTGTCTGGCTGGCTGTCCATGTAAACCTTGTGCGCAATTTCGGTACATACGCTTCATTTGGCCCAAGGACGAAGCCTATTGAAAATCGGTTCATTATTTCGACTAGCCTCCATACAACCGTACCCCCCAAATAGGCCCTTTTGGTTATAATTAATTTAAATGATCTATTATGTTAACAAAAGTCGACAAAACTTAGTTTTATAGAACATTAAATGACATTACCTATTTTTGTAATGATCGGGCTTCATTTGACCCTATCCCCCATACAAACTTCCCTACAGAAAATGACTTAAAGGTCAAAATTCACTTACAAACACTAATAACACTTTTAAATTCTACATAAATAATATTGAAGATGACTTAACTCCCCCTACCAACATTTTTAAGGATAGGGCCATATTTTGCCCTACTCCCCTTTGAGCTCTCTTAAAAAATCTCTTTTTTTGCCAAAAAAGTAAAAATATTCCGAAATAAAGTTAAAGAAAACAAACCAAATGCTTTATTTTTTAAATAATCCTCATTAGGGTATCATATGGTCGGCTACGCCCGACTATACATTCATACTTATTTTAAAATTTAATACAATACAAACAAATTAAACAATATTGTTTTATATATACTCTATCTATGTAGATAAAGACATAAACTAAAAAAGTAAGAGTGCTATATTCGGCTGTGCCGAATCTTATATACCATTCACCATAGTGTATTTTAAACATCTTTTATAAATTTTAAATTTTTTCCCGACTATATTATTATTATTACATCAAAAGCTAAACAAAAAGAACAACAGCAACAACGCTAAACGAAATAAAACACAAAATACACAAGGCATCTAAACCAACAGACATTTAAACATACATAACGAAAAACACAGAAAAACAAAAATAACAACGCAATGACGCCAACAGCATCCAAACCAAGGGTGCCCAAGCCCTAAGCGCTTGGTACCCTTTTGTTTTTATAAATGCGCTTAGCTATAGACATACATAACGAAAAACACAGAAAAACAAAAATAACAACGCAATGACGCCAGCAGCATCCAAACAAAGGGTGCCTAAGCCATATGCGCTTGGTACTCTTTTGTTTTTATAAATGCGCTTAGCTCTATACACTTATATGCGCTTAACACTAGCAATACGTTGTTGCTGTTCTTAGCAGTATACAAGCAAGAGTAAAACAACAACACTTTGGTATTTATTGCTGGTAAACATTGACGAGACGTAGATTTTGTTTTTGTTTATCGTAAAAAAAAATTGTTTTAAAAAACACTTGGAAAAAATTTGTATTAGTGTTAAATTTCAAACTTACATTATTCGCATAAAAATTATTGTACAATAACTCACAATCTACTCACATGTAATTGAAAACGTTTTAAATACTTTTTTCTATTCATTAAAAAATATATTTGCAAAACAGAAGGGAAAATTATTTTATTTTAACAAAAAATGCAAATCATATTTTTTTTGCTGTGTATTTTTTGTATCACCCAATTTACACGATGATTTTTTTTCATGTTTGCCCAGACGTCTGTTTTCATGTTTGTCGGTGATTGGTGGTGAGCGGTGAAGAGGAGAATGGGGGGTAAGAAAACAAACATGATTTGGGATTTTCATGATTGTTTTTGACATTCCTCTTTAAACTGATTTGTACTGTTGATATTATGCTTATGTAAAATAAATAATTATGTCTTTTTTTACATGAAAACATTAAAATTTGCATTAAAAAAATACTATAGCGTGTAATTAAATTTTTTTAAATCAAATTAAATGGTTTTTATGTTAAAAATTTCATTTTATTTTTACTACGAATAAGTAATTAAAAAGGATTATACAATGAAACATCAAAAAAAGGCATGCATAGTTGCATGTAAAAAATCACCGTATAAATGTTCATGATTTTTTTGAAGATTCTCAAAAGAGAATTGGAAAAAACAGACGTCTGAAAAGTCAAGAAAAAAACAAACAGGGGGATTTTTGGCAAACTTTTTTCAGAGTTGCACGGAAAGTACTTTTTTGTGTATACACGTGGATAAGAACATAAAAAATATAAACAAAGAAGAAAATACATAAAAAACGTAAACAAAAAGATAACAAACCATAACAAACTCATTGATATATTTGTGAAATATTTAAATATCCAAATAAACATTAAAATTCTCTTTGAGCACTAAATCTGAAATGTGTTATTAATAGCGAATCGAAAAACGAATCATTCTAAGTATTAAGTGTTCTTCAAAGTACTTTCTATGAAATGCTGTGATGTAACAAACTTTGAAGATTTTACAAATTTAACAAAGGTGTTTATGCTTAAAAAATTAAAAATGTTCGTTGAGCAGGAAAACTATAATATGTGATCGATAGGGTATTAATAGACAAATCGAACCGTATAAAGATTTTTTTCCTGAGTACTTGCTATTAGCCGGTATACCGTAACAAAATTTGACAAATTTGCAAAATTTAATGAAAAAGTTTTTATACTCAAAAATTTTTAAATATTCGTTGAGCAGCAAAAGCAAAATATGTCATCGATAGAGGATCAATAGACAAATCAAACCATATATAGATTATTTTCCTGAGTACTTGCCATAAGACGGTATAACGTAACAAACTTTGACAAATTTGCAAAATTTATTAAAAAAGTTTTTATACTCAAAAATTTTAAAATATTCGTTGAGCAGCAAAACCAAAATATGCCATCGATAGGGGATCAATAGACAAATCAAACCATATATAGATTATTTTCCTGAGTACTTGCTATTAGCCGGTATACAGTAACAAACTTTGACAAATTTGCAAAATTTAATGAAAAAGTTTTTATACTCAAAAATTTTAAAATATTCGTTGAGCAGCAAAACCAAAATATGCCATCGATAGGGGATCAATAGACAAATCAAACCATATATAGATTTTTTTCCTGAGTACTTGCCATAAGACGGTATAACGTAACAAACTTTGACAAATTTGCAAAATTTAATGGAAAAGTTTTTATACTCAAACATTTTTAAATATTCGTTGAGCAGCAAAACCAAAATATGGCATCGATAGGGGAACAATAGACAAATCGAACCATATATAGATTTTTTTCCTGAGTACTTGCCATAAGACGGTATAACGTAACAAACTTTGGCAAACTGGCAAATTTAATGAAAAAGTTTTTATACTCAAAAATTTTAAAATATTCGTTGAGCAGCAAAAGCAAAATATGTCATCGATAGAGGATCAATAGACAAATCGAACCGTGTATAGATTTTCTTCCTGAGTACTTGCCATAAGACGGTATAACGTAACAAACTTTGACAAATTTGCAAAATTTAATGAAAAAGTTTTTATACTCAAAAATTTTAAAATATTCGTTGCGCAGCAAAACCAAAATATGCCATCGATAGGGGATCAATAGACAAATCAAACCATATATAGATTATTTTCCTGAGTACTTGCTATTAGCCGGTATACCGTAACAAACTTTGACAAATTTGCAAAATTTAATGAAAAAGTTTTTATACTCAAAAATTTTTAAATATTCGTTGAGCAGCAAAAGCAGAATATGTCATCGATAGAGGATCAATAGACAAATCGAACCGTATATAGATTTTTTTTCCTGAGTACTTGCTATTAGCCGGTATACCGTAACAAACTTTGACAAATTTTCAAAATTTAATGAAAAAGTTCTTATACTCAAAAATTTTAAAATATTCGTTGAGCAGCAAAAGCAAAATATGTCATCGATAGAGGATCAATAGACAAATCGAACCGTATATAGATTTTTTTCCTGAGTACTTGCCATAAGACGGCAAATTTGCAAAATTTAATGAAAAAGTTTTTATACTCAAAAATTTTAAAATATTCGTTGAGCAGCAAAACCAAAATATGCCATCGATAGAGGATCAATAGACAAATCGAACCATATATAGATTTTTTTCCTGAGTACTTGCCATAAGACGGTATAACGTAACAAACTTTGACAAATTTGCAAAATTTAATGGAAAAGTTTTTATACTCAAACATTTTTAAATATTCGTTGAGCAGCAAAACCAAAATATGGCATCGATAGGGGAACAATAGACAAATCGAACTATATATAGATTTTCTTCCTGAGTACTTGCCATAAGACGGTATAACGTAACAAACTTTGACAAATTTTCAAAATTTAATGAAAAAGTTTTTATACTCAAAAAATTCGTATATAGATTTTATCCCTGAGTACTTTCCATAAGACGGTATAACGTAACAAACTTTAGAAAATTGGCAAATTGCAAAATTTAATGAAAAAGTTTTTAGACTAAAAAATTTTAAAATATTCGTTGAGCAGCAAAACTAAAATATGTCATCAATAGGGGATCAATATACAAATCGAACTGTGTATAGATTTTATCCCCGAGTACTTTCCATTAGCCGGTGTACCGTAACAAACTTAGAAAAATTCGCAAATTTGATGAAAAAGTTGTTATAGTACAAAATTTTAAAATATTCGTTGAGCAGCAAAACTACAATATGTGATCGATAGGGAATCAATAGACAAATCGAACCATGTATAGATTTTATCCCTGAATACTTTCCATTAGCCGGTGTACCGTAACAAACTTTGAAAAATTTGCAAACTAAATGAAAAAGTTTTTATACTAAGAAATTTAAAAATATTTGTTGAGCAGCAAAACTAAAATATGTCATCGATAGCGGATCAATAGACAAATCGAACTGTATATAAATTTTTTTCCTGAGTACTTGCCATAAGACGGTATAATGTAACAAACTTTTGAAAATTGGCAAATTTAATGAAAAAGTTTTTATACTAAAATTTTTTTAAATAACGTAACAAACTTTGGAAAATTGTCAAATTGACAAATTTAATGAAAAAGTTTTTATACTCAAAATTTTTTAAATATTCGTTGAGCAGCAAAACCCAAAATATGTCATCGATAGGAGATCAATAGACAAATCGAACTGTATATAGATTTTTTTCCTGAGTACTTGCTATATAAGACGGTATAACGTAACAAACTTTGGCAAATTGACAAATTTAATGAAAAAGTTTTTATACTAAAAAATTTTATAATATTATTCGTTGAGCAAAATATGTCATCGATAGAGGATCAATAGACAAATCGAACCGTATATAGATTTTTTTCCTGAGTACTTGCATAAGACGGTATACCGTAACAAACTTTGACAAATTTGCAAAATTTAATGAAAAAGTTTTTATACTCAAAAATTTTAAAATATTCGTTGAGCAGCAAAACCAAATATGTCATCGATAGAGGATCAATAGGCAAATCGAACCGTATATAGATTTTTTTCCTGAGTACTTGCCACAAGACGGTATAACGTAACAAACTTTGACAAATTTGCAAAATTTAATGAAAAAGTTTTTATACTCAAAAATTTTAAAATATTCGTTGAGCAGCAAAACCAAAATATGGCATCGATAGAGGATCAATAGACAAATCGAACCGTTATAGATTTTTTTCTTGAGTACTTGCCATAAGACGGTATAACGTAACAAACTTTGACAAATTTGCAAAATTTAATGAAAAAGTTTTTATACTCAAAAAATTTTAAATATTCGTTGAGCAGCAAAACCAAAATATGTCATCGATAGGGGATCAATAGACAAATCGAACCGTATATAGATTTTTTCTGAGTACTTGCCATAAGACGGTATAACGTAACAAACTTTGGCAAATGGGCAAATTTAATGAAAAAGTTTTTATACTCAAAAATTTTAAAATATTCGTTGAGCAGCAAAACCAAAATATGTCATCGATAGGGGATCAATAGACAAATCGAACGTATATAGATTTTTTTCCTGAGTACTTGTATTTGCCGGTAACAAACTTTGACAAATTTGCAAAATTTAATGAAAAAGGTATACTCAAAAATTTACAAATTTGCAAAATTTAATGAAAAAGTTTTTATACTCAAAAATTTTTAAATATTCGTTGAGCAGCAAAAGCAAAATATGTCATCGATAGAGGATCAATAGACAAATCAAACCATATATAGATTATTTTCCTGAGTACTTGCCATAAGACGGTATAACGTAACAAACTTTGACAAATTTGCAAAATTTATTAAAAAAGTTTTTATACTCAAAAATTTTAAAATATTCGTTGAGCAGCAAAACCAAAATATGCCATCGATAGGGGATCAACAGACAAATCAAACCATATATAGATTATTTTCCTGAGTACTAGCTATTAGCCGGTATACCGTAACAAACTTTGACAAATTTGCAAAATTTAATGAAAAAGTTTTTATACTCAAAAATTTTAAAATATTCGTTGAGCAGCAAAACCATAATATGTCATCGATAGGGGATCAATAGACAAATCGAACCGTATATAGATTTTTTTCCTGAGTACTTGCTATAAGGCGGTATAACGTAACAAACTTTAGAAAATTGGCAAATTGACAAATTTAATGAAAAAGTTTTTATACTAAAAAATTTTTAAATATTCGTTGAGCAGCAAAACCAAAATATGGCATCGATAGGGTATTAATAGACAAATCGAACTGTATATAAATTTTGTTCCTGAGTACTTGCCATAAGACGGTATAATGTAACAAACAAAACAAACAAAAATCATTCTAATTATTAAGTGTTCTTCAAAGTACTTTCTATGAAATGCTGTGATGTAACAAACTTTGAAGATTTTACAAATTTAACAAAGGTGTTTATGCTTAAAAAATTAAAAATGTTCGTTTTTATACTAAGAAATTTAAAAATATTTGTTGAGCAGCAAAACTAAAATATGTCATCGATAGCGGATCAATAGACAAATCGAACTGTATATAAATTTTTTTCCTGAGTACTTGCCATAAGACGGTATAATGTAACAAACTTTTGAAAATTGGCAAATTTAATGAAAAAGTTTTTATACTAAAATTTTTTTAAATATTCGTTGAGCAGCAAAACTAAACTATGTCATCTTATGGCAAGTACTCAGGAACAAAATTTATATACGGTTCGATTTGTTTATAAATACCCTATCGATGCCATATTTTGGTTTTGCTGCTCAACGAATATTTAAAAATTTTTTAGTATAAAAACTTTTTCATTAAATTTGTCAATTTGCCAATTTTCTAAAGTTTGTTACGTTATACCGCCTTATAGCAAGTACTCAGGAAAAAAATCTATATATGGTTTGATTTGTCTATTGATCCCCTATCGATGGCATATTTTGGTTTTGCTGCTCAACGAATATTTTAAAATTTTTGAGTATAAAAACTTTTTTATTAAATTTTGAAAATTTGTCAAAGTTTGTTACGTTATACCGTCTTATGGCAAGTACTCAGGAAAAAAATCTATATACGGTTCGATTTGTCTATTGATCCTCTATCGATGACATATTTTGCTTTTGCTGCTCAACGAATATTTTAAAATTTTTGAGTATAAAAACTTTTTCATTAAATTTTGCAAATTTGTCAAAGTTTGTTACGGTATACCGGCTAATAGCAAGTACTCAGGAAAAAAATCTTTATACGGTTCGATTTGTCTATTAATACCCTATCGATCACTTATTATAGTTTTCCTGCTCAACGAACATTTTTAATTTTTTAAGCATAAACACCTTTGTTAAATTTGTAAAATCTTCAAAGTTTGTTACATCACAGCATTTCATAGAAAGTACTTTGAAGAACACTTAATAATTAGAATGATTTTTGTTTGTTTTGTTTGTTACATTATACCGTCTTATGGCAAGTACTCAGGAACAAAATTTATATACAGTTCGATTTGTCTATTAATACCCTATCGATGCCATATTTTGGTTTTGCTGCTCAACGAATATTTAAAAATTTTTTAGTATAAAAACTTTTTCATTAAATTTGTCAATTTGCCAATTTTCTAAAGTTTGTTACGTTATACCGCCTTATAGCAAGTACTCAGGAAAAAAATCTATATACGGTTCGATTTGTCTATTGATCCCCTATCGATGACATATTATGGTTTTGCTGCTCAACGAATATTTTAAAATTTTTGAGTATAAAAACTTTTTCATTAAATTTTGCAAATTTGTCAAAGTTTGTTACGGTATACCGGCTAATAGCTAGTACTCAGGAAAATAATCTATATATGGTTTGATTTGTCTGTTGATCCCCTATCGATGGCATATTTTGGTTTTGCTGCTCAACGAATATTTTAAAATTTTTGAGTATAAAAACTTTTTTATTAAATTTTGCAAATTTGTCAAAGTTTGTTACTTTATACCGTCTTATGGCAAGTACTCAGGAAAAAAATCTATATACGGTTCGATTTGTCTATTGATCCTCTATCGATGACATATTTTGCTTTTGCTGCCCAACGAATATTTAAAAATTTTTGAGTATAAAAACTTTTTCATTAAATTTTGCAAATTTGTCAAAGTTTGTTACGGTATACCGGCTAATAGCAAGTACTCAGGAAAAAAATCTTTATACGGTTCGATTTGTCTATTAATACCCTATCGATCACATATTATAGTTTTCCTGCTCAACGAACATTTTTAATTTTTTAAGCATAAACACCTTTGTTAAATTTGTAAAATCTTCAAAGTTTGTTACATCACAGCATTTCATAGAAAGTACTTTGAAGAACACTTAATACTTAGAATGATTCGTTTTTCGATTCGCTATTAATAACACATTTCAGATTTAGTGCTCAAAGAGGATTTTAATGTTTATTTGGATATTTAAATATTTCACAAATATATCAATGAGTTTGTTATGGTTTGTTATCTTTTTGTTTACGTTTTTTATGTATTTTCTTCTTTGTTTATATTTTTTTATTTATTTATCCACATGTATACACAAAAAAGTACCTTTCCATGCAACTCTGAAAAAAAGTTTGATAAAGTTGAAAAAAGTTTGTTAAAAAGTTTGTTTTCTTCATAGAGATCTTTTTTGCAACTCTGAAAAAAAGTTTGCCAAAAGTGAAAAAAGTTTGTTAAAAAGTTTGTTTTCTTAATAGGTATGTTAAAAAGTTTGTTTTCTTAATAGGTATAGTTTAAAAACTGTTTATTTATTAGTTTAAAACAGCTGTTTCTTTGTAATTTCTGTGTTATCACTTTATCGTTTTTTATGCCAAAATCGATTGAATTTTTTATTTATATGCTGAAATAAACAATTGACAACATTGAACTTTCTTACGACATTAGAAAAACATATGAAAAATTGTCGTAAGAGTAGTATAGAGCTTTTGCATAGAAAATGCCAACAACATTGTTATGACTATTGTAGCAGCTGCTGACATACAACGCTACAACATCGATTGTGAATTGAACAATTGAATCAGCTGTAATTTGATTAGCAGCAATTTCGATGAAATTCAAAGTAAACAAGATTTGTACGATTCAAAATCAATTAATTTTTATGAAAATCGGTATAAAATACAAATAAGTTGTAAGGAATCTCCATAATTGATCATATCTCCAATATAAACCCCACTTCTGAAAATCAATACCAAACAACCTATATCAATAGAGAATATATTTCCTAAATTTATATCTTCTATCTCCTCCCTAATGTTTTTTGAACAGGCAGATGGAAGGACATGGCAAGATCATATTAGTTTCTAATAAGAACTAAGAATATACATACATTTGTGGATCAACTAACACTGTTAAATTATGGGGGTGGTTTTTACTGGCAGTATTTTTGGACAACTTGAAAAGTGCAATAAAAATTTTAGATATTAAAAGTAAATTTTCTTACCTTTCTGTAGGTATTTTCTTGCCACTTTTTAAATCTTTTTTAAATACGTGAACTGAATAAACGGCATCATACACCAACGATGTATACCGTCCCGTTTTAACAAAACATGAATCAGAAAAGTGGTCCATGCATATACGTGCAGTTGCCGGGAGTTCCATCTGGCAGGCATCACACCACTTCTTTTTTCTTTGTACGTCTTTCGGTACCATAAAAAAGCTTCCATTGCCTTTTTTGATCTCCTTCATACAAAGGAAGCACCGTCTCATTGTGAAACACAATTAAACAAATAATAATTTATAATAATAATTATATTGAAGTCACAAAAATTTTGTTTTTATTACTTTTAAAAAATGACAACATAAACAAATTTGACAGATCTCACTGATTACTTTTGAGCTGTCAAAAATAAATTTGACAGCCGATTCACAATTTAAAGTTAAAAAAAAATAGTCAGCTGTTCTTGTGTCGCTCCTTTTTTAATTTACTTTGCCTTGAGGTATATAAAAATAATAATTTTTCTTATAAGGATCTGTACTTAAAAGTTCCAAGATGTATTTTTGGTGTCTTTCTTTTGTTTCTAATTGAATTGTATGAATCTTAAGTCCCTTTTCGTACCACTAGTGTCGATATTTTCCTACAAAGTTGGCTAGTATACATTCATATTTAAAAGGTGATACCTAAAAGAATATATACAAGAAAATTTTTGACCATTGTATTATGAAAATGGACTTGAGTTCCAATATTAGCGACAGAATAATGATATCAATAATATATCTTAGATCGTTTAAATACAGATTCTTGTAACAAAATATACTATTTTTAGATACTCCAAGGGGTCTATTAAATCCCAATATCAAATTTTGGTTTTATCTGTGGAAAAAAGGAAAAATACTACAAATTTTGCCAAAAATCACCATTTTAATGATATTACTTAAAAAATTGTGGACCAAATGGGTCAAAAATATATCATTTCGGTTGATGATAACCCCTTAAAACAATTTAAAGCATAAAAACAATTCGATTATAAAATTCGTATAATATGATCAAATATGAAATAGAGAAAAATGCGTATACTTTTGTGAAGCAATTTTATAGACTTTTTATTCCGTCTGTCTGTCTGTCCGTCTGTCTGTTGAAATCATATATAGAAAAAGATGTACACGTGTGTGTAGATGTATTTGGTTTCCCTACAAGCAAGAAGATACGAAAACGATACGAATTCGTATTGATTAAAAGAAAAAAATTATTGCGGCAACAATCATATTCGTATTGCGGAAGATAACTCCTTCGGGAGAGATTGTGCGGCCAGGGGGATACTTCTAAGCAATACGAAAGCAATGCTCCTAGAAGACACAAAAGAGACATTGCTAGATAATCAGCATGGTGAAAATAAGAAGATATCTTCAGATAATCGTCTGGAAGATATATTGGAGATATTCTCCTATTATCTTTAGGAAGAAAAGTAAAAAAATTTGCAATTTAAATACACATTTATTAGTGTTAGCAATAAAATATTACAATATGGAAAATATATTAATATAAATATGCCAAATTAACGTTTCCCCAGCACAATTTTGTTTTACCCACAGGAAGATTCTTTTAATATTGATTTCTTTTAAGTACTCTGAAAACCAAAACATCATGACTATCCATTTTTTATGTGAAAATAAAGATAAACTTACATTTTTCCAAGCATAAATTACCATTGTAATGATGTCGTCTTGATTTATCGCGTACTAACTTATTGTAGTAAGATTTATTTAAAAAATTAGTTTTTTTCTTATTTTGAAAATATTTTGAAGTTTGAAAAAAATATTTTTATATGCGATAACATAACGATATCCTAAACGTATTGCGTAGGATGAAAATCCTCTTACAGAAATAAATACAACAATTTGGCAACAAAAAATACTTTACAAAATCAAAAAATATTAATTTAAATATTTTTATTGTTTATTGCCGATTTTACTTTTAACATTGCGATATCAAAACAATATTGCTTGGGTGATTTTCTTCCAAATTATAAAAATGTAATATTGCTTTGATATCTTCTATGGAAGATATCTTCCAAATGTTTGTAGTTGTGTATTTTTTTGTATGTTTGGATTCCAAAATACACAGCAAAAAAATATGATTTGCATTTTTTGTTAAAATAAAATAATTTTCCCTTTTGTTTTGCAAATATATTTTTTAATGAATAGAAAAAAGTATTTAAAACGTTTTCAATTATATGAGAGCAGATTGTGAGTTATTGCACAATAATTTTTATGCGAATAATGTAAGTTTGAAATTTAACACTAACACAAATTTTTTCCCAGTGTTTTTTAAAACAATTTTTTTACGATAAACAAAAACAAAATCTACGTCTCTTCAATGTTTACCAGCAATAAATACCAAAGTGTTGTTGTTTTACTCTTGCTTGTATACTGTTAAGAACAGCAACAACGTATTGCTAGTGTTAAGCGCATATAAGTGTATAGAAAACACACTGTCTATAGCTAAGCGCATTTACAAAAACAAAAGAGTACCAAGCGAAAAGGGCTTGGGCACCCTTGGTTTGGATGCTGTTGGCGTCATTGCGTTGTTATTTTTGTTTTTCTGTGTTTTTCGTTATGTATGTTTAAATGTCTGTTGGTTTAGATCCGTGGTGGCCAGAAAGAGAATGTTGAAAACGCATATGTGTAGTGCAAAATATAAAAGAGAACATAAATGAAAATATGTGTCCTTTGCACTGAAAAAAATTTTATGTTTGTTATTCATATTATTAGTATTATAAATGAATAACGGAAGAGATGTATGTATTGTTGTATGTGTTCGTTGATGAAAGTATTTATTGATAAACATTTTGATGTAAAAATGTGTTGATGTATGTACATATGATTGTATATAGTTTGATGTATTCATATATGTTTATAGTTTGTTTATGTATTAAATGTATCTAATAGGTACTCAAATGATTAACAGTCTATCGTTTAATCGTTACAATTTAAGCGATTAATTGCTTGAACAAATAAAAATAAATAATTATACATATGTATGTCTAATAGATCTTTCTATAAAAAGTATTCATACATAATGTCATAATGGCTTTTGAAAATATTCTCTGTGTATCATTTCTTAAAGAGACCCACTAAATTAAATTATTTTTATTTTATGTATACAGTAGTTTTCCGATTTAACGAACCCATATGTTGTCAGGCCTGTTCGTAAAATTGAAAAGTTCGTTATATGCAGTACTAACTAAAACGTGGGTTTTTGGTAGGAAAATAATTAAAAATAGGTACATAAAATATTTTTTAAATGTATTTTATAAAAATTAATTCTTTTTTTATAAAAATAGCACGAAACACAAAATTCCGAATCTTCCGAACCTTCAAACCATATTTGTGTCGAATTTCATCGCTGTATTTTTAATTCAGTCATGGAGCGTTAAAGTTATTTCTCGAAGTTCATCGCTATACTCGTATTTTTAAGCGAGTAATGAGCGTTGTTGAAGTAATTTTCTTAAGGGGGCCTGATATGGAGGGTAAGGTCAGTTATGGACCAATTCCCATAAAATTTGTTAGAGATTTCGGTTAGTATAGAACATGTTTGAATCGAATTTCAAACTCGTATTGTTAAGCGAGTAATGAGCGTTAAAGTCATTATCTGAAGGACGGACGGACATAGCTACATCGAACTAAAATTTAATAAGAACCCAGAATGTGTTACAGTTTTGGGTATAAAAGCACTGCGACAACTTAGGTTATTTGTTATTTTTGATAAATGTCATTTTATCTTCATTTAAATAATAATATTTCTATTAGTTCGTTAAATAGAGTAAAAAAAAAACAAGTTTTGTTCGTTATTTAAGGTAGTCAATAGGAAAAATTAGCTTGTTCGTTAAATCCGATGTTCGTAGAATTGAATGGTCGTTAAATCGGAAAACTACTGTAGTTTGTTTTGTTGCTGAGAATATATGTATTGCGTGTGTATAAATGAGAATAACACATTGCCCGCAAGGGCATGTTTGGCCGCCAAAAGTCGGAAATACAAAAAAAAGTAAAAAAAAAATAGTCGAAAAGTCTAAAAAAGTCGTAAAAAAGTCGACTTTTAACTAAATGAAAAAATTGAAAAGTCTACTTTTAACTAAATGCAAAAAGTCGACTTTTCGTTTCAACTATAGAACCCTAGAAGGTTGTATACAACTGTCAAAATGTGCAATTTCAAGTTGCCAGATTCACAAATTATTATATTATTAATTTTTACAGTATTAATTTAATAACTGGTTTATATATGTTCATCAATTAGAGCAACATTTTCTGGCATATTGTGTTCAAAATGAGGAAATAAAACGTGCATGTGTTCCCAGTTGGGTGGGTATCGAATCGCTCGAGTACAAGAGCAATGTTATAAGGATATAATTTCAAAGTTAAATAAACATTTTATCAAAAACCAGCACGTCTTTGCTGCTAGAGTTCAGTTTTATAAACAATAATGAAACCAAATCAAACGTATGCAGATTGGATTGCAGATCTTAGAGGAGCTTCAAAAGAATGTAAATTTTACTGCGAAAAAGAAGGCTGTCCTCACTCGTATGTGGATAATGAAATTCGCGACATGTTAGTCATACATACTCCACACGATAAAGCTCGTTCTGCAGTACTTCAAAAAACAAATCCGACTTTGGAAGAAGTTAGTCAAATAGCCAACATATATGAATCAACCATCAACACATGTTTGGAAATCAAAGGGGAGGAAAAATACGAATCTTTGCCGTCCAACATTTTAAAAAAGGTATCTTTCAAAAGACTTAATGATAATAGTTTCAAATCGTGTCCAGTCTGTGGCACTTTCCATCAAAGAAAATACTGTTTTCATTACAAAAACAAAACAGTTTGTAACATTTGTTCAAAACAAGGTCACATCTCCAGTGTTTGTCAAACTAAGTCAAATTCCACTCCTGGTAACGATATAAATTTATGTAATATCGCTACTCCAAAGTTTTATCAAAAACATTTGTCAGAGGCCATAAACGATATAACTGGTATCCATACTATGGATTCCATAGGACTCTTTTCTCACAATATTTTGGTCAATGTACCACGTTTAAAGCCGAAATAAAATTGAAATCAGATGCTAAGTCAAAATTTTGCAAGCCTTATAACATTCCTTTTGGCCAACATGAAGCCGTTAAAGCTGAATTGGATCGCTTAGTAACCTTAAATGTTATAAAACCTTTTAAATCTAGTGAATGAGCTTCACCAATAGTCGTAATAAAGAAACCTGATGGTCGACTTAGAATTTGCGCAGATTTTAAGGTAACATTAAATTAACAAATTGAGGTAGATAGGTATCTGCCTAGAAACTCAGTCCTGATGTTTGCTGGGGCAGGGCAGGGGCAGAGACAGTGCTCTACAGTTTCCATTTCGTCCTCACTTTGACAGCTCCTGCAATAATCATTGTATGGAAGATTTAGTCTTCTTGCATGCGTACCTATAGTAAAGTGCCCTGCTAGGATAGCTACCAGTATACGTAGTCTCATCCTTGGAAGCCCCATCAGACAGAAAGACCTTTGCTCATCATAGAGAGTTCCGCTTTTCTATTTCCGGGAATATTACAATGACCCGGTACCCATGGTAGTTCCAGGCACGAATGGTTTCGCCATCTCGTCAAGAGACACCCGATATTCGCGAACCAGTCTGGATGTCGTGTAAACACCAGATGGAGACATTATAGCAGGTTTACTGTCAGTACAAATTCGAATATTAACATTGCATATCCTATAGTACCTCATCCAGTTAATCGCTCTTTTTATAGCTGAGATTTCAGCCTGTAAGACGCTACAGTCATCGTTTAGCATAAAAAATACCACTTTATTTAAGCGAGGAATAAAGAAACCACCATCCACGCCTATAGTGGATTTAGATCCATCAGTAAAGATGTCAAGTGTTTCTCCTTCTGAGAAGGATGGTACCGCTTTATTTAAGCGGGGAATAAAGAAACCACCACCACGCCTATAGTGGACTTAGATCCATCAGTAAAGATGAATATTTTGTCCGGAAGGAGCGTGGGAGAGCAGTAATCTATATTTTCGGGGATATAAGTCGTACTCCCCAGGATAGAAGCATGACCATGTCGGTTTGGCTTCCATATTCCGGCAGCATGTAGTCTGACAGCCGAGTTTAATGCCAGTTGCCTGGCCATCAGATCGGCAGTAACCAGTGCATAATTGTGAACAACGCCTGTGATGGCGTAGTTCTAATCGCAACAGTGATCATTAGTGCAGAAGCTCGCATTATTCCTTCATTTGAATTTTTGCCAGAGACAGCGACCGCCACGTCGTCCGCATATACAATAGTCTTGCACTGCATGGAATCAAGGTCCATGAGTAGTGAGTTAATGGCAATATTCCATAGGAGAGCTGATAAGACTCCTCCTTGTGGAGTGTCACGTTTCGCCATCCTGTAAACAGTAGTATTTCCCATGGTAGAAATTATAAAACGATCGGTCAAAAGCCTACTAATAAATTGGGAGATCGGCTGGGTAACACCCATCCTAGCCAGTTCCAATAAAATTGATTCTGGTAGTACATTATTAAAGGCCCCTTCAATATCAAGAAGGCCACTAATGCATATTCCTTGTGCTCGAGAGATTTTTCGACAAAACCTACGAAGTGCAGTTTCAACAGATCTACCTTTTATGTAGGCATGTTGAGATGCAGATAAACGGTCAGAATCCATCGTACTTCTAATGTGCAGATCGATAATCCTTTCCAAGGTTTTCAAGAGAAAGAATGACAGACTGATTGGCCTAAAATCTTTCGGCCTTTCCCCCTTTGGGGATAAAGACCACCATACATCTGGTCCAAGATTCAGGAATGTAGAACCATTCAAGACAGGCCGATTAGATTCTAGTTAGCCAGAGGATAAAGAGATTGTTAGCCTCCATGCGCGTATCAGAGAGTTCATCGGAGAGCATTCACACAGTCCTTTTGGATGTAGCTAGGAACAACCGTCGATGTAGACAATATTTTCCGCAAACGGCTTGTCTCAAAAGATCCTTCCACGCCGCTATAGAAGGATAACCAAGACTTGCGTTTTGCATTCCTGACCCGGTTTTTGAACCTGTTCACTGAGGCTTTATACTCCGACCAGTTTCCTAGTCGTTTGGCCTCGCTAAACAATCTGCGACACGCTTTGCGAATGTCGTCGAACGCATTTGTAAGTACGTTAGTCGCATTCTCAATATCCGGCCTGCGTGGGTCAACACCCTTCGCAAGATTCTGAGCTGTGTTTAAATTTTTGTCTACATATAGATCTACACCAAACACTGTAACTGGTAATTCGCTAGCAGAACTCCACCATGGACTCCAACCTCGCACTATTTTGTCAGCCTTGTTTCTTTCAAAACATTCAAATGTTGAAAATCAAACGAAATTTAAAGTCAACGATTTAATGTACGATATAAATTTTGCTGGGAGGAAAAAATGGATAGAAGGCACTTTTACTAATGTTGAAGGAAAAATTATGTATGCTATTAAATGTAAGCCAAACATCGCAAAACATACCCTATCTACAAACTGATAAAGATACTGATATTATTGAATTTCCAATTAATGCATCCAGCAATTTAGAACAGCATTCCAGCTCCGGAACATGTGAGCCAATACAAGATAGAAACCCAAGTTCACCACCATCTATATTACCCGAGAAAGTTGAACTACTGTCTAATGAACAAAATGAAAATACGTTATTCACAAACAATAATTTGCGTCGTTTTCAGCGGATTAGAAAGAAACCAGCAAGGTTTGGACCATATTAAGTCGAAGGGAATGTTGTAATTCATTTTTATAATCAAGTTACCTGTTTTTATATTTTAAAATTCGTTAATAATTTTTACAGTTAGTTTTTAGTTTTCTTTTTATAAAAATTCGTATTTAATCGTATTGGAAACTCAAGGAAATAGTCTTTTCAATTTTATTATAGATAAATGTTTTCGCTGTATTATTTTGTTGAAAATGTATAGCTGAAATTTATATATATTACTAGCTATTCCCAGTGTGCTAAAGCAATATAAGTAAGAGTTCTATATTCGGCTGTGCCGAATCTTATATACCCTTCACCATGATGTGTTTAAAGCCTTTTGTACCTTTTGAAGAACGAAAAAGTACCAAAAAGTCC